>NC_087210.1:28879662-28919662 GCF_015104395.2 Macrobrachium nipponense
CCTCAAAAGTTATAATTTCACATGAATCTTCTGCATCATCAAACTTCACTTTGAATATCAATTACTATGCCAAACCTTGGATGGTAAAAATACAAAGGGATTAGATGTGAACACTTCACGGATTCTTTAGAACAAACCGGCTCTTGGCTGAGAGAGGCAATTAATACACAAGCCTACCTCCGGTGGTAAGCCGGGAGAAAGAGCCACAGCAGACTTTTGCATGGTCCATCATCACTTTGCATTGCTACTCAAAGATTCTACAATGGTCAATTTGTCCAAATTTAATTCTTAAGTATCAAACAGAGTCCTTTTAATATTCACAACACAGCCTGTACAGTCAAACTGAATGACAAGAATTTTTCTTGAACATACATATAGATAAATGAGAACCACAAAATTTGCTGCCTGCTTCCCAGTTCTGCTTACAAATCCTGAGTGTTGCGAAGGATTGTCAAGAAAAAATGGTTCAAATTTAATTGCGACAGTACAGACTATTGCAAATAAAATAAAATAAGCAAAACCCAAAAAGAAATATCAGCGACAACAATTTCTTAGTTCACAAAACCCTGTTTCAGAATTCCTCCTAATTTCTTATAAACGTATTAACACTGTAGACAGTAATGTTACATGAAAAGCCTCAGTCTCACAGATGAATCAATTTGTTTATGCATAAATGAACTGTTTTTCATTACTAAT
This sequence comes from Macrobrachium nipponense, assembly GCF_015104395.2. Lineage (NCBI taxonomy): Eukaryota > Metazoa > Arthropoda > Malacostraca > Decapoda > Palaemonidae > Macrobrachium > Macrobrachium nipponense. Next base: position 28,880,359 of record NC_087210.1, read on the forward strand.
TATATTTCCATTAAAGATAAAACATCCTTTACACTATTGAAAAAAATTTAAAGGAAGAAATCTAACATAGATGCACTTTTATCAAAATACTATAGTCAATCAAATAAGGGCTTATTTATTAAACACAATTCATTTATTTTCTTTTTTCATGCATTCTCAAAAATGTTTATAACAACACATGACAACACTTCCGATAACCAATAAAACAAGTATAAGCCTGGTCATTGTGGGACACGGTTGCCAGCATTTTAATAAGTTCGCACTAGACTGTACTATGTACTTTTTTTATAATAAATCCCTAATGCATAAGACAAGTGAGAAGGACTGAGTTGTAGCATACTGTTGTTGTGTTAACTCCAATATAAACTTGAAAGACATCAGGTTGAAGGATCACTTCAAAATAAGAAATAAAAATAACTTGAATTTTCATTCAAAGGCATTTGCGAGCTGTAATTGTTCCTACTGTAATTAAGGAAAACTCTCTCAACCCAAGTCAGACAAGAAACACCTTAGTCCAGTAACCTTGTTCAATCCATATTCAAGGGTTTCTCAAAGATTGATGATGAAGGCAGGGGGCAAAGAATTCAACTCAGTTATGTCAGAGACTGATATACTGTAATCCAAGCATGGGTTGTACTGTAGAAGACATGCATCCACATCCATTTCAGCCCAACTGGGATTAAGGATTACACAGAACATTTTTGGCCCAGTTCCTGGAGAAGCAATGAAACTGCATCTGATACCTGAGTGTAATTGTTTGGGACATGATATTGGCTATTTCTGCGGGACAGCTAAACTGCAGTCTAAGCATGTGTTCTTGTTTGTGAGGTGGACCACATGCGCAACAATTTTGATAGAGTTAATGGGGAAAAGCAAAAGTACAACCTAGGCATGAGTGCTCATTTGCGGGAGAGACCACCCCAACGACAATGTTAGCCCAGTTAATGAGAAGACAGGTAAACTGTAATCTAGGCATAGTCGCTTGTTTTGGATGCAATCTAATCTTGGGTACTTGTTCAGAAAGTCCAAACATCTACAGTATTATCAACCTAAGCATGGGTGCTCATTCAGGAGAAGGATCAAACATCAATCAAGTTAATGTGATAACTGTGAAACCACAACCTAAGCAAGAGCAATGTTCAATAAAAAGGACCATACATGCAACCCAGTTTATGGGAATCTATGCATGGGTGCTAACAGTGGAACCAACAAAACTGCAATCTAAGCTGGGGGCCTTCAAGTGAAGGCCCACATGTATGTAAATATCAGACCTGTTAATGATGAGAAGTAAAACAGGAATCTAAGCATGGATACTCCGATACTCCTATATCATAATTTTTACCCCATTAATGAGGAGACAACCAAACAAATATATGCATGTGTGCTCTTAGCTGCTCCTTTGGGAGATGATCCTCAAATATGACACTATCAGCTTAATTGAGAGTCAATAAAACTGAAGTTCTATGCGTGGGTTATCATTCTGAAGAAAGATAATATATGAAAACTTTGGCCCCGTTACTGGGGAGACTGAAGACCTGACACCTAAAGATGAGTGCTCATTCAGGAAAAGAACCACCCTTATGACAATTTCACACACTTTAATGGGGAGACTGCAAAGCTGAAGCCTCAGCATGGGTGCTTGTTTGGAAAAATGACCACACACATGATATCATCCCAGTTAATGGGGAGACTGCAAAACTGCAACCTAAGCATTGGTGCTTCTTCTGGAGAAGTTCCATCAATATACATAGGACATTTCAGCCCAGTTCATGGAGAGATGGCAAAACTGCAACCTAATTAAAGGTGCCTGTTCAAGCAAAGGAACACATACATGGCAATTACATTAAGGTTAATTGTGAAACGGTGAAACAAAGAGCAAAACTGCAATCTAAGCTTGGGTGCTCATTCAAGAGAAGGACCACACTTACAATTGTCTCCCCAGTTAATGGGGTGACAAAGAAATTACAATCTAATCATGGGTGCTCTCATTCATAGACCAAATTTAAAACAAATTTGGGTCAGTGAATGGATAAACACTGAAGCTGCAATCCAAGCAGGATCCTCACTGGAGAGAGAGCAAAACTGTAAGCTAAGCATGGGTATTCCTAAGAAAGTAGCAACACAAATATAACTTTAGCACAGTTATAGAGGCGATAGAAAATTGCAATCTAAGCATGTGTGCTCATTTGGGAGACAGCAAAACTGCAATATAAGCATGAGTATTTATTTGGGAGAAGAACTACAAGTACAACAATTTCACTCCTGTTAACCTTTGGGGCAACACCATGCAATTTGTTTTCATCTTGTCAAGGGACGAATGTACATCAATTTTGGCGCAGTTAAGAAGGGTGTTAACTATGGGACAGAAAAACTATCTCAGCATGGGTGTTCATTAAGGGAAGGACCACATGCATGATTACTGCCTCTTAATGAGGATGCAGTGAAACTGCAACCTAAGCATGGGGGGATCATTCAAGAGAATGATCACACATGCAAAATTTGGCTCTGTCAATGGGGAGACCGCTAAGCTACAATCTGGGCTGAGTGTCCACATAAGAAACAGTGAAACTGTGATCTAAACATGAGTGCTACAAAAGGATATTGATAAATCATAATCTAAGTATGGGCACTTGTTCAGGAGAAGGGCCATATGTAATAATGCAATTGGAGTACTATTGCTGGTTAAGTTTGAAGGACCTTGTGCAAGAAGACTATGATACTGACAAAAAGAATCGTTGCCGAAAGCAAACCTTTACACAGAGGGTTTTTCACATAAAATCACTGTGAGCTTTTGGAGAAGCATGACAGACTAATAAGCCAAAGGCTTCACGGTACACAGCACATTGCTAATACATCATAAAGGTTTCATTTCAAAATACACTTTAAAGTTGGAAGATTCAAACTGATCTTTTAAGCACTATGGAACACTTACTACTTCAGCCAACAAAAGGGAGATGAAATAGATGATATATGATTGATGCTTTGAACTTATAAATATATTTGACAGCTGGACAACAGTAGTATATCTTGCTTTGCCAGGTATGTTATCCCTTAGTATTGGTGAAAATATCAGATGGCACCAGACAAAAACTGTTTTAGTTCTAATGGGCTGCCTCTCACCCAGAAGGTTACTTTTGCCACTCTTTAATTTTATTTGTGTGATCAATGATCCCATTGCATAACCTACTCTATCTAGGTTCTTCTTTCCACCTACAAGGTATTCTTCCTACATGTCCCCAAGTACTACTATTCCAATAACTTTTCCACTGAATTTGACACAAACACTATATATCTATATATATATATATATAGATATATATATATATATATCTATATATATATATATATATATATATATATATATATATTATATATATATATATATATATTATATATATATCTATAATGTATGTATGTTTATCAAATTCAGTGGAATAGTTATTGGAATAATAGCACTTGGGGGCTTGTAGTAAAATTACCTTGTAGGTGGAAAGAAAAACCTAATGGAGTAGGTTATGCAAAGGGATCATTGATCACACGAATATTAGAGGGGCAAAAGTAACCTTCTAGGTGAGAGGACAGCCCATTAGAATTAAAATAGGTTTTGCATGATGCCATCTGGTATTTTCACACACACACACACACATACACACGTGTGTGTCTGTGTGCATTTTACCTTCTCATTCATGTTAAAACTAATACAAAGTAGCTGAAAGTGGTGGTTCCATATGTATGATAAACAGAGTTGTCAAAACAAAACTCAGAGAAACCCCACCGTATTTTTAAAATTCACCTTCTGATTTCACATACTGTCATTACACGGAAACAATGACTTGAACTCAACACTGCTTGACGTTTTAGTTTTTGTGTTGGTCCTTACCATTGACGGTGGCCTGCGGTGACATGGATTTCGCGCCATCTGGTGAGTGTTGGGTTGAATTGCCCGAGTCAATGTCATTGATGGGTAACCGGAGTTCTGAGTCCGGACTACTGCTGTCATCTGAAAAAAAGGCGATAAATAAAAACAACGGAAAAAAGTAAGACATCAATTTAAGTCCAACTTGCTCTAACAAAAGTCACTTTCTACACCGCACACTTCCATTTATTCTTTCATATTTATTTTATGTCTACATGAGCAGTTTTTCGTGTACTCTAAAGCTTCTTATGATCTTTTTTAAGGCATAGTCAGTCAATACAGAATGTGGATGTGAATGTAATTAATTGGAAAGAATTTTATCTGAAAGAACTGAGAATACCACACAGGGAGAAGTGGCCGTTGCAGTTGGGGAAAGTGCACTTTTAACGGATAAGTAAGTACACCAGGCTCCTACACTTCTGTCGCACTCAAAGCTATATCTTCCTTCGTCATACTTGTTTCAACCAACTCTGGCACATCACTTTATCCTCTCTAGTCCTGAACATCCAGTCCTTTCACTTAATTGGTACTTGAGAGTGCCACAATATCAAGTTTTCTCTGCTCAATCACATTTACCATCATATATTTCTGTTTTTCTACATCACATCCACTAACATACAATACCAAAGCAAAAGTCCAGAGACCAAAACATTGAAAACTCCCATGTATACTGAACCATTCATCTGTATCTTCCACGCAGTCTCTCTTCCTAGATGTATATCCATTAATGTATTTTTCATTTTCATCCAACCACATACAGGCCGTAACAGCCACATCATTCACATTCTTCTCTGCCACGGCCCCAGACGATGTGACTGCACTCTAAAGTTATCTAACAGCGGTATATATATATTTTTTTTTTGCCGAGCTAACACTCGAACTTTTTATTTCCCTTTTCTTGTTATTTCCTATGTTGTTGTACCTGCCCTACTTGTCAGAACGAAAGAATTCACAATTCAATGTTTAATGTGAACTACCAACCGAGCAGCATTTTTCCCGGATGTAATTTTCACCCGTATCTTACCAAATTCAGCAACGATGTGAAAATGGCTTGGTCTTGTTGGTTAGGAAGTCAGTGAGTAGGGAAAGACCCACTCTCAGTCACAACCTAATGCTAATAAATTGTTCAGTCAGCTGTTAAGCTCTTGCATGGGATTCCGCACCGGCGAAAAGTGCTTACAGACAACAGACAGACAGAGACTAAACTACTGTTTTTTGTAGTAAGATGTGTGAATGAAACTCATACAAAGAGGTAATATGCGAAGCAGCAATTAAATAAATAAAAACGATGTCTTTTTTTCTTTTCTAATGTGTATCTGTTTCACGTAACTGAAATCTGCTATTTCAAATGATACAACTTCCTTTAATCTGACCCTAACATTATAAAATTCAGAGAAGACAGTTCCTTCAGTAAATAGCACCAGCCACATTTATATATAGACTGGCGGTCCAAAGCTCAGACACGAGTTAGCTTTGAATAATGGTTTTAGCTCCCACGCTCTGCTAGTGCTTGGTTCTTCAGTATCCTTTGCAGAAAGTTTTTTTTTCATAAGTACTACATAATATTTAGAATACTGCTAAATTATTCCAGAAGACTGACGTTTCAGAGGAAATAAACTTGAAACTCCTCAATTGTTAGCAGTGGCGAACACACTAAGAACATTATCTGTATTCTGCAAAACCTAAGCCTTCGTAAATTTTATTTTACCGATGCATGCAAGTATTTCTGTTACTTATAAACGAACGTGGAGTTTGCATGTTATAATATAATACAGGATTCATTTATTCCATACTTCCATAAACAATGATAAACTAAACAGAACGCTAAAGACGCATTAATCAGAATAATAATCCACTCAGATCAACATTCTGATAATTCCTGCACCTATCTCCAGATCAGTAACACAATCTGATTAACCCTTAAACGCCGGAGCGGTAAATAAAAAAATGACTCCCGTATGCCGGAGGGGTTTGAGAGTGAGCGCGTAAGCGGAAAAATATTTTTTTCAAAAAATCACAGCGCGCTTAGTTTTCAAGATAAGAGTTCATTTTTGGCTCCTTTTTTTGTCATTGCTTGAAGTTTAGTATGCAACCATCAGAAATGAAAAAAATTATCATTATCATATATAAATAATGCGATATATGATAGCGCAAAAACGAAATTTCATATATAATTGTATTCAAATCGCGCTGTGCGCAAAAGGGTTGAAGGTAACAAGTTACTTTTTTTTTTCGTTGTAATGTGCACTAAATTGCGATCATTTTGATATATAACACATTGTAAAACGATAAAAGCAACACAGAGAAAATATTATCACAAAATAATGCATGAATTCGTAATGCGCTTACATAAACACATATTTTTTTCAAAAATTCACCATAAATCTAAATATTGTCCTAGAGACTTCCAATATGTTTCAGAATGAAGACAAATGATTGAATATTACTATACTGTAAGAATATTAGCTTACAAATGCAGTTTTCGACCATATCTGACGAGCTAAAGTTGACCGAATGTCGAATTTTTTATATATATATTTTTTTATATGCAATTATTTCGGAAATAAGAAAAGCTACAACTTTCAAATATTTTTCGTTTTATTCTACATGAAATTGCGCACATTTTCATATATAAAACTCTATGAAATGCCTAATATGAAACGGAGCAAATATTCCGAGAATGGGACTTAACGCATTTCGGAGATTTGTGGCGGAGAATCCGCGCGCGGAGGGAAGGAAAGTTTTTTTTAAAAATTCACCATAAATTTAAATATTGTGCTAGAGACTTCGAATTTGTTTCACGATGAAGATAAATGACTGAATATTACTAGACTGTAAGAGTTTTATCTTACAATTGCGTTTTTCGACCATTTCGGTAGAGTCAAATTTGACCGAACGTGGTTTTTTTTCTATTTATCGTGATTTATATGCAAATATTTCGAAAATGAGAATAGCTACAACCTTCAACTATTTATTGTTGTATTATACATGAAATTGCACACATTTTCATATATAAAACGTTATGTAACGGCTAATTTAAAATGGTGCAAACATTACCACAATCGCACGTATGATTTTTTCGGAAGAGTTACCGCGCGGACGTAAAGAAAATGTTATTTTTTTCATAAATTCACCATAAATCGAAATATTGTGCTAGAGACTTCCAATTTGTTGCAAAATGAAGGTAAATGCTTGAATATTACTAGAATATAGGCGGCGTTTTAGCTTACAATTGCGTTTTTTCGACCATTTCGGTAGAGTCAAAATTGACCGAAGGTTTTGAAAATTTGTCACTTATCATTTTTTATATGAAAATATTTCAAAATTGATAAAAGCTACAACCATGGGTTATTTTTAGTTGTATTGTGCATGAAATTGCGCACATTTTCATATATAAAACTTTATGTAACGGCTAATTTAAAAATCGTGCAAACATTACCACAATCGCATGTATGATTATTTTCGGAAGAGTTACCGCGCGGACGTAAGGAAAAAGTTTTTTCATAAATTCACCATGAATCGAAATATTGTGCTAGACACTTCTAATTAATTGCAAAATTAAGTTAAATTATTGAATATTACTAAAATATAAGAGTTTTAGCTTACAATTGCGTTTTTCGACCATTTCGGTAGAGTTAAAGTTGACCAAAGGTTGAAATTTTGGCACTTATCGTTATTTATATGAAAATATCTTAAAACTCATAAAAGCTACAATCATGAGTATTTTTTTGTTGTATTCTACATAAAAATGCGCACATTTTCATATATAATACTCTATGTAACGGCTAATTTAAAATGGTACAAAAATTATGTCAAAGTGACGAAATAATTTCAGAGATGTGTCACAGATACTTTTAGTGCGGCAAGAAAGAAATTCGCGCTTGCGCGCCTGCGTAACGATTGTAAACAAAACAACACCTTGATCCGTGAACTCCCAGCATCCCCCAAGGCGCGTGATTCAAGAGTTTTCGGCTGGTAGGCCTAAAAGTATTTTTCCGCGAATTTTTAAAAAACTTTTGTATGTCGACGTAAAATACGTCCAGTCGGCACCCGAGAGACAAAAAATGTCGACATAAAATACGTCCAGTCGGCGTTTAAGGGTTAAGTGGATATATAAGTGTTTGCATAAGCGGAAGCAAGTAAGCATATATCTAAATTATGCAGATGTGTTTTGTAACTATTTCACTGCCCACTTGGCGGTTCTACGTATTACATTTACAACTTGAAGGATGGATTCATTTCCATTCCATATTTCATCTATTAGAACCCCAAATTATATATAACGTATGACAATCGTGACTTTAAAACATTCCATTCAATTTCAAAATATCCTGGTAAAATAGTAAAATGGGTGACATTCGATGAATTTGACCGTTGATCACAATAAGCATTATGCTTAAAAAGGAACCTCCTGAACGTGCTTCCATTTGTGTTCAAATGACCAAAAAGTGAGAACATCAAGACTCACCCCTGATATATGAGTGGCACTTAAGGACGAGGATGGGCCTGGAGTGATTGTTGATGAGGGTGAGGGCATCTGGGGTGCTACTCCTCGAAGCGACCCCAGACTCTGCCTCATGCAACTCCTCGGCTAGGGTGGGGCCTGACCGCAGTGCCAGGATGCTGGCCGTGCTGAACGCTGTTGCAAAGAGAGAGAAAAGCAAATTCATTCTCAAAAAAAAATGTTAGAGCGCTGCTGTAGGCAATAACTCTACCGCACTGTACAGAGAGAGAGCTAGAGAGAGATAGATAGAGAGCGAGAGAGAGAGAGAGAGAGAGAGAGAGAGAGAGAGAGAATGGGGGATAACCTGATTAAAATGAGACAAAATAATAAATTACAAAAAGGCAAATCTTTTTTTAAATTCCGTCTGCACATAAGCTGGCAGGCGTGGCACATACAATGGACGTAAAAATATAATCGAACATACTATTTTGGGAGAGTAACAACACTGTTAAATTAGCACACACACTCCATATGTTACTCATTTCCAGATGTTATTATAATATATATTATATTTAGTATATAATAATATATATATTATATGATTATATATATATATAGATATCTTATATATATATATATAATATATTTAAATATAATTGGCACACTAACTTCCAAAATCATCAAAGTTTCGCAGAATTTATACGACAAGCATTACGTTTAAGTGTACTGGTGTCCTTAGTCTGAAATAAAAAATAGACGAAGGAAATAACCCGTGAATCAAATAAAATAAGGAAATCAAATTCGAGAGGCGACCTTCATCATCGGCTAAAGAAAATTCTTGTTCCGTTTCTCTATTCTCTGCCATCCTTCGGGTATTCTCTCCCGCACGACTCTGCCATCACCGAATTATTTTCTCCCACTCTCAAGTAAATAAAGTTACAGACCGGCCCCTCCCACAGGCTGAAACGTTTCTGTCTCTTCAAAGGAAATGAGTTGTGGATGGAACATGGAATGGATGATGTTTGCTGAATAGCTAAAAGACATGTAGAAACTCGGGCAACAGTTTCAGCGGATTTACTACAGGTGAAAATGAAGCAAAATGTGAAAAAAGGGCAATTTGAATCATTGGAAACCAAGAGGGTGGAGCGATGAATGTTAGTACTGACGGTAGACTAATGGAAAGCTTGACTGGCATGGGTAGTTTGGAAGTCAATTTAACAGACGATGGTAGGATGGCAGATGAAGAGTGTCTCGAAATAAGTGAAGCAGAAAAGACAGAATGGTGTGTGCAAAGGACTCTGAGAGAGACTTGAAGTGTTTATGGAAGCCAAGGTGGGAATGATCAAGGCCTATTGTGATGATGATGAATGCAAAAGAGAAAGGAAAACGGTTGAAACTTGTCAGATGAATCATTTGCACAGTACAAGTGGCATGCGAAGTGAAAGGAAAATGTCGAGATTGGTAGACAAGAGAAAAAGGAGAGCATCGGTTACTAGATGAATCAGTGTTTTTGGATGGTTTGGTCATCTGGAAAAACCTATTCATTTATGTATGTATCTATATGTTAAAATCCTCATTAAGTATAGGACTGAAATACAAAAATAGACATAGTTGGAATTATCACCAGGTAAGGACCGCATTTTTTTTTACGTGATTTGGATCTCTTACGTCGGGAGCCAAAAATGCTTAACATTCGTAATATATTGATAAAATGTCGCCTTCCTTTCAAGTTCCAGTTGATGTTATCCAGAGAAAATGGCCCATTAAGAACACTGCATGATTCTTTCTTCTCCTTGCGCATATTTACATATGGATTGTTTAAAAAGTACCGGTCTAAGTGTACAATAAGTTTTAATATCATCTTCACTATCCTTGGGATATGATTGCCAGTCCGGTGGCTTCGTGTTTTATGGATTTTAAGTCATTGCTCTCGTCCACGGTCAGTATTTACCTGCACGGTCCTCGCCTGGTCCTAACTATACTCTGTTTTTTTCATCTGTCCATCCGCCTGTGGTGTTTTTGTATGGTAACACTGCGTCTCGGGCTTTAGATAGTTACGCTATGTGTAAGTTTTAGGTAAATAAAAGGATATCTGGATGTACATTTGCAACTGAAAAGTGTTTTAATAATTTACTGTATGCAAATGTACACCCAGATATCATTTCATATACCTAAAACTTAAACATAGCTTAACTATTTAAATCCCGGGACGCAGTGTTTTACCACGCGAGAGCACCAAAGCCGGGTGGACAGATGAAAAAAACCGAGTATAGTTCTATAACAGGCTTGACTCTTTTGGAGATTTGTCGTTGGTCTTACCTTTTCCACTGGATAATCCGGCTCCTGCTGCTCATTCGATTACTTTTTTATTATTCACTCTTCGAAGTTCTTTAGCAATTTAGTATACCCCCAACAAGGTGCAGCTAATCAAGTTAATAAAACAGCAATATAAACAAAAAGTGAGGTGCAATATGATTCCGTAGATTTTCTACAAAGCTGGCATTGCCCACTTCCTCACACTACCCCATAACTGATGGTATGCAATAATCCAAAGTAATAACAATAGACTTTCACGACAGATAAGGATAGTATTAGTGAGTCTATATGTTAGTTTTAATTTCTTGTTCTTTAATACATTTTATTTCTCATTAGTTCTATAATTTGATATAAAGCTGAAAGGGAAAGTGAATTTTACTTACATTTAATATTTTCGCCGAATCATTTTTTAATTTTCATGTCTCCAGTTACTTGATAAAGAGGGAGATAGGTTGAAAAAAGGACGAAAGTTCATATCTATATGTCTCTCCACAGGTGTGTTAATGTCTAGTGAAAATCATACACTAAATTAGGCCCCGGTCAGTTACTATTCTTATATAGAGGAATTTTGAGATTATCCTATCCTCCGTCAGAGGAATTTATATTCCAGGAAAGCGTCGTTGTTGCAAGAAACGCAGGAGCTGGAGTTGGTTCTAGGGAAAAAGTTGTCGATACATAACCAGTTCTGCAGCCAGGATTGTGTTTAGCATGAACCAGTGCCCGATCGTTACCTATGAGCATCTACATCTTCTTATGCCGGTATATGCAAAGTCTGACAATACCAAATCCCCAAGTATATCGTTACACCCGGCTATAATCAACAGAAACATCTTAGTTTCGCTCACAGCTATTGCCCGAGAGAGAGAGAGAGAGAGAGAGAGAGAGAGAGAGAGAGAGAGAGAGAGAGAGAGAGAGAGAGAGAGAGAGAGAGAGCTTTGAGAACATGCACCACACGCTTCGTGATAATCTTTGCGCGGGAGAGAGAGATTGGAATCCCCAATAGGAAAGCTGGCTGCCGTTTCAATCCTATCCCGACAAACGAGAAATGTCCAAGAAAGGAAAGATTATTTGCAACTTTGTTACTCTGGTTGGTTTTAAAGCTTGACAGTAGTAGTGGAAGACGAAAAATATGCTGTGAATAATATTGTGCATACATTCCTGTTTTAATGAATTAATAGAGAAACGATGTCGTATTTAAGATTCATTTCCTTTCACTAGGAGTTCGTAATGGCTGGGAAATCAATCTCTGTTCCATTCCTTCAATGAACTTTTATGACAACATTGTGTATGTCAAAATATTATCATCATTAGCATATCAAGACAATTTTTTTTATTTTGTAAGTTATCGATAACCACTTAAAACTTCTTTCATTAGCCATCACTTTTCAAACGTCTTTCCTTAAAAATAATTTTAAAGGAACTTAATATTTGTGACCTTTCTCCTTTCTTCATATTATACCTCAATTTTACTTGTTTATGAACTGCACTGAAAGAGACCACCTTTCATTCTCTTCACCTATGAAATAAAAAGTATATAGACAAAATTCTTTCTTAGTGGCACAAGAACATTGTTTTATGCGTGAAAATGAAGGGAATGAAGACTCAGCCAGAAGAGTCATTCTAAACTTACGAACACCCATAGATGGATCCTGTTTGTTTGTTTGTTTGTATGGTGCTTTTACGTTGCATGGAACCAGTGGTTATTCAGCAACGGAACCAACGGCTTTACGTGACTTCCGAACCACGTCGAGAGTGAACTTCTATCACCAGAAATACGCAACTCCCAAACCTCAGTGGAATGCCCGACAGATGGATCCTGTGCCCTTCGTACAATCCTTCAAATTTTAAAGGAACTTGATACAATCATAGGTCCGTGCTGGCACATGGTCACTTATTTCTAACAACAACAACAACAACCGAGAGGCTTGGTGGCATTGATGAGAAGGTCTGGTTGGTAGCAACTTGATAATACGGGAAATGAGCACATCACCTCTCCCATAGAAGTGCAGTATTACGCCATGGAGGCGGGACAGTACTGACTTTGCTGCCGACTAAGGAGTGAGAAGGGTCATAATCGTATCACAAACGGAAAGTTGGTACCTCTGGACTTTGAGATGTTTTCTCTCACTTAACACACGCACAAAGTTTTCACAATTATAGTCTCTACGAAAGGTTGAGGCTTCCCTGTAATTATCGACGCTGACATTCTCCTATTTTGCCCGAGGAAGTATTTAATCCTAATCCAAAAAGGTACAATTTCAGGATTACCCTCGAGGTTAAGGTTAATCCTGAGAAGGGACACTTTCGATAACGCTGTTCAGCTGCTTCCTTTTACGTACAAGTGACTTCGATTCTAATTAATGAATGCACGTTATTTATCCATCTATATCAATTTATGTGCAAGTATACATAAAAGATAAGTATAGATATAAACACACATATAAGTGTATATATATATATATATATATATATATATATATATATATATATATATATATATATCATACACACACACACACACACACACATATATATATATATATATATATATATATATATATATATATATATATATATATATATATATATATATATTAAAAATAACAGTAGATGCACGTGACTTCATTATATATGCGAATACCACAGATGTCAGTCAAATGGTCTTGATTCAGGCATCGGTACTGACCTCCTATCATTTTCCTGTGGTATTCACTTACAAACACACACACGCACACACAAACAATATCCTTTAATTTTATTTTGTATTGAGCAATATGAAAAACGCACATTTCGGTCGAAGTATAGTTTTGATCTTTGTGTTTTACTTTGTCCTGACGAGTGGAGCGAGAGAGGGAGGGAGGGAGGAGCAGACCAGGACCCACAATTCCCTTTTTTACTGTGGCCCGTTGTCACGTTTTCGTTTAATCATCCATACACGAGGAAATGGCAGCACCGCTATATAAAAAAAAAAAAAAAAAAAAAAAAAAAAAAAAAAAATGCCAAATTGACGAAATGATCACCTATTTCCTGGAACGAGATTAGAAAATGTGGCAGCAGTGCTAATCACCTTCGAGTTCCAGTATTTCGTAGCCAGACTCAGACTATATATATCAATCTTCTAGCTAAGTAGCGAAAACTGGTATGACTTTCACTATTTTTGCGGACTGAACCTATGAATTGGAGTAAAGACCTTTACATATAAGTGTGAAATGTTCGGTCACAATTCAAAGGAATCTTTGGCATTATAACCAATATACTAACTTTAGGAATTTTGCATTTTCGATGCCTGTGACCACTTTTATTTAATGCCAATTTATTATCTGTTCAATAAGTCGGTCACATATCCGCTCATGGAATTATGAAGCATAATGCACGAGCTGAGAGAGAGAGAGAGAGAGAGAGAGAGAGAGAGAGAGAGATGAGAGACGAGAGAGAGAGAGAGAGAGAGAGAGAGAGAGAGAGAATGTTTACCGCTATTTGCATACCATACCCATTAATAAATCGATCCTTCTCCATCATTCACTAACTTGCAATGTGTAAGAAACGTAGACAGATTAAATACAGCCAGTGGGAAGAGAACTGCCATCCTCATAAACAATGAAAAATATGCTCTATTCAATTCAACCAGCGCAGTGTATTGTTTTCTTTGATTCATGCAATTTCCCCCTCAATAGACGGGTCTGTTGCATAATGCGGGATTAACCCAGTTATATGGATTTAATACGAAAAGTCTAAATCAAAAACCTGTTGTTGATTTTCATGCTTTCTTCCTTGCCAACACATCAAATAAAGTCGACAAAATTTGAATAGACATTTTTTCATGGATCACGAAACGGCAAACCCACGGAAACTTAGGCATCGCTGTTATTCCACTGTTCTAATCCCGGATATTCACACACAGTCTCCTAGTTTTCGTTCACCAACCACCCCCCCCACCCCCCCCACCCCTCGTTAATCCGCCACTCCTCTCTCCAGCTTCGCACCCCGTTAAAATTGCCCGAGGGGCCTATAAACATCACTTCGTAAAATTATCGCTTCCTTCTGGAAAGTAATGAATGCCTTCTCAGGTCAAGGAGTGTTAACGAAACAATGCAACTGCGGGAATTAAATCATCTTGGAATTTAAAGCCAGATTTCCTTCTTAATCTAACTAGGTCATTTTAGGTAGCGTTTACTAGGCGTTTAGAATCGTGCAAATTAGTCATATATGAAATGCATTGCCGATTTATTATATGACCGTTTACTGTTGTGAAAAGGTGGCCGAAGCAGTTAAGCAAGACTCCTTCAAGACAGGATACCTCACATTTCGTCCAAATGAAATTTAAAGACCAGCATAAAGACACAACACATTAAAATATCCCCGAATGCAATTCTGTGCAGCATCAGCAATACGATAGGAATAAGAAGACATAATAATAATAATAATAATAATAATAATAATAATAATAATCGTGTAACTTAAGCTAAATTTATCATATTTCTGTTTCGCCCTGTAAATTAAATTTAAATCTTGTCGGATTCTTAACACCAAAAGATCAAACCAATACAGCATGCGGCTTAGACCGTAGCCGCAAACAGCTGTTTCAACCGAAACCTCACGGTCCCGGAGACAGTCATAAAGTCAGGTCGTTACCAGCAAGACCCCCAGGGCCTTAAGTGCGACTTTACTTGAAGACCAACTTTGAACTCTTCTTTCTGTCACCAGTGTGAAAGAATCTCTGACCCAGTCAACATGGCAGGCATGTTCAGGAGACTGACCGTCTTCATAGTGTTCCTGATGACTGTTCCTTTCAACAACCCAATGCCCACTATTCGCGACATGAACGGCAAGTCGTATCCGCTGCTTGATGGCCACGTCGTGGCCGAATACGACAGACTTTCGCCATCGGTGGCGCAGACGCTGAAGGAACAGGCCCCTAAACAACCCGAGATAGAGGAAGAGCGCGAACCCGCTACAGGAGCTGCTGACGAGGAGGCCAAGCCGCACCCCGAGGAAGTTGCAGACGACAAGCTTATATTCAATGGACTAATGGCGCACACGGTCAAGATTCTGGAGGATAAACTGGAAATTACTCAAGCTATGACTGAAGTTTCGCAAGAAAGTATGTCGGGACAGCTAATTATCGAGCGACTGATGAAACAATAACGAAGACAAGGACGTGCCCAGTGAGTGTGTGTTCATTTGTACTTTTCTTTACGCGATTATATACCATTTGACTGAGTTTTCCAGCGGAGGTTAGATTGATCTCAGCGTCAGAAGAGCAAAGAATGCGCAGTGTCTGGAGATACAGAGTTTGCTTTTGTGCACAGTTTGTGATTATTACTGTAGTTTCTGCATTTCTGTAACTGTATTTGGAACAACGATTCATATATTCAATTACAGTTTTCACTACCATATTCTGTATGTACATTTAATGACTGTGAAGAAAGAAAATCATCTGCGGTTATTAAAACTTGGAAAACTCTAGAAATGAAATGAACAAAAATTATTACTATAGATTATATTCTTTATTATGAATCATTAATGCAAAAAATGTCAAGCTATAAAATCGCATGTTATATATTCTATGGGATTTCAAAAATGCCAAAACAATTTACTAAGTGACTGAAAACTGTCCTGTTAACAACGTCAAAATATTGTTACTGCTGTCATAACAAAAATGAAAGACCTGATAATAAGGAAATACAAATGAATTGTTTTTATCGCCTTTTATGTAATATCATCATTAAGTTCAGTTAAAATAAGCTACGCAAGTGATAGCTTAACATATATGAAAGTGTTTATTATAATAATAAAATGTTAAAAATGACAAACTTGACCCTTTCATTTACGATACCAATATTTTCTTATTTATGAGAAAAAAAAAACTTTTTTACTCAAACGTATTAAAGGAGGATTTCTGATCAGAACAAGAGCACTGTTCGTACAAAGTATATGAACGTATAATGTGGAAAATTTGCAGTGATTTAAAGTAAATGAACTTTAAAAGTCAGTAGTGAAGGAGGAATTGGTCACAGAAATGTTTATGAAATTGGAACCCGGTTAGGTGTTAAAAATAATGCAACATTCGCTCTGGTTTTCAAAAACATCACCTATGTTTTGCGGAAATACTGCCTGCGAAGTATTATAACTTCTGTACGATGCTGTTTAGAAATTAGAATTTAATAATATTGCATTCACATAAAAATCCATTGTGGTTTTAGCCTTTTTATTACACCGTTATTAACTAAAAACTGACTGGGGTCTTATTAAGTGTATCTTACAAAACAAAAGTAATGAGCATGATCCTTTGATGCCTTTATTTCCGTCTCCCTGGCCTACGAGTTTGTAAATTAAGGAGCGAGGGAAGGCTTCGAGAAAATTCTACAGAACACACAAAAACACTAGGGACATAGCAATCAACTTTCTGAGCAGACACCACACGATCATTCTAAAAAGGATGCGGACAAAATCCCAGAGGACGACGGAATCATTCCCGAAACAAGCTTTCGATAAACCTCAAATAAAAAGGAATTACACAAGGCCTGCGACGATGAGAAACTGGAATATATGTAAATGATGAAATGAGTTAAAACTATATAAGATCGTACAGAGGACAGAAATGAACTGAATGCAACCTAAAAATCCAGATTGACATGTTCATTATGCCACAGCGCCCGGAGCCATTCCCTCCGATGTTTTGCAGCTAAGTGCTCTTATACACGATATGTGGGCAAGTATGGTCCTAGCACGCGATCAGTGTCGAGGTATGGTATCGAAGCACGCACAATTTTTTTAGCTCACTCGTAGATGCCCAAGAAGTGTAGGTGGTCCTACCAAGGTCACGGTCATAAGCTTATAGGCGGTTCAGTTTCTGTTTACACGAGCAGTTTCCAATCCAACCACAGCTTCGGTACCATACTTCTACGGGCTGCTGTATGAGCAAGAGCCCGTGCTGGCATAAGGCCAGCTTAATCTTAAACAAGTACCATGTTTCGAAACTATACTTGGCCATGTATCGTGTATAAAAGACCTAAGGCTTTACCCACAGTGGCCATGCTTTACCTCATATAAATGGTAACTTTTTTTTTCTTTGCAAACATGTACATACTGTGTCAGTGTGTAACAAACATTTTGTATCAGGAAATGATAAATTATTTTACTTTCATTGTTTCTAGCTTTCAGATGAGATAACGCGACCCCTTCTTCACAGTTGATTTTTTTTTTCGGAGACAGGATTTTTTCAGTGTTACTTGGGAAGGGCAGAGGTCCAGAGAGAAGCCCTCCTGGCCAGGTAAGGGCACAGTGCCCTGACCCATAAGTTATGTTAGGAAGGTAAGGTCTGGTTGGCTTATTAGGAAAATGCAAGCATGTTTATATAGTGCACATCTATCTTATTATATAATGTAAATGCACTTTACTTCATCTTTCAACGTGATATTTAGATTAATATAGTTTTTTGGATTCTTGCAAAATAATGGTTCACCTCATGCGATCATAATTTTTCCCTTTTGATGTGAATTGCATTTTAGGGAGTTTTGGCCAGCGTGGTTTATGTCAACGACCCCCAGCGTTTTTCTTTTTAGGGTTTTTCTAAATTTTAAAGGTGCTGAATGCCCTAACAACCCAATGACCAAAAATGAAAGACTTCAGGGGCTGATGTTAATTTACTAGGTGTTTAAAACTATTTCGAGTTGGCCAAACAGATGCTATACTATCAAGGTCTTGCTATACTATATACTCAAAACTCGATTAAATCCTTTGCCTCAAGAAACGTAGTCACTATGTAAATTGCAAGAGCTATAAAAGAAATGGAGAGTCAATTTAATTCATGTTTGTGCATTACTTCAGACAGGGTTTTCCATAAGCACACGCAATATAAAGATATCAAGTCTTGGTGAGAAAACGGAAACCAATTAAGCCAAACATCCAAACAGCACCTGAGGGATCTGAGCCTCCCCACAAACAGATAAAGGAGGGCAGGGGAGAGGCAGCAGTCAATAAGCCTAATCCTGGACATGGGGCTAGAGGAGTCCTTGGGGGGGGGGGGGGGGAAGATGTCAAGATATCAGAACCCAAGGACACAAAACTATACAGATATATGGCTGATTTACATACCATTACTACAATTTAACAACAACCTAACCTGAAATTTTATATATATATATATATATATATATATATATATATATATATTTATATGTTGTATATGTATTATAGTGTATGTGTTTGTATTGTATATATATATATATATATATATCTATATATATATTATATATATATATATATATATATCTGTGTGTGTGTATGCATATACGTATATAATATTTACACACACATACAAGCGTAAAGGCGTTTCTGTTCAGAGTTTATTGTCTACAGGCTTTCTCAAGTAATGTTCGCTCTTTCAAACACAGAAAGGGATAGTGCCAGCGCGTATTGTTGGTACATTATGTGTAATAGGCACGAAATAGTAAAACAAAACAAAAGAAATTTTTACAGCACAAAGTTATAGAAACTAGCCCACTTATCAATCACGAAATGTAAAAGCATATTAATAAATGGAAAGCCTATAAGAATCCGTACAATGCAGTTACCTTCAATGGTTTTTTTTTCATTGAAAATTAATTATAGCATCAATTTTCCCCTTAATCTACTTTAAAATTCAGTTTTAATCTTTAATACTGTATCTTCAATGAAAATACAGTGGCAATTTTCTTTGCGAAAAAGGTGACCACCTTAATACCTAGTGTTTCAATTAATTCAAAAGGAATTGTTTAAAAAAAATAATCTTTTGAAAAATATTTATTCTTCAGAATATAAACCAGCTTCTTCAGTCTTAATAGTAAAAGTGTCTGCGGCTAAAAATGATCATAAATCTCTTAAACATTAATAAAAAAATGTATATTAAAAGTTTTGAAATAATTCAATATGTACAGTATCTGTAAGAATATCTATATTTTACAAAATTTCTACACTAAAAAAAATGGCTGTTCATTTTACTGCAGAATTAATATATCAATGATAAAAAGTTTCTAAGAGCTAAAACTCCTTGGGATCTGAAGGGCCTTTGAAGTTTTAGAATCTTTTGTACCCTTTGTATTATGAAGCTCTTGATTTTTATTGCCGTGGCTCGGAGATTTTTTCCTTCGTTTTTTTTAACACCTATATAATCATCACGGAAACCGACGCTTTGCTGGAACTGCAAGGCACTGTATTCATTTCGAAACTTCCTAGAAAAGAAATTTCAGGTTTCCTTGGCGCTTTTCGTATGGTGTTTTTTTTTTTTTTTTTTTTTTTACGTTGCATGGAACCAGTGGTTATTCAGCAACGGGACCAACGGCTTTACGTGACTTCCGAACCACGTCGAGAATGAACTTCTATCACCAGAAATACACATCTCTCACTCCTCAATGGAATGGCCGAGAATCGAACCCGCGACCACCGAGGTGGGACGTAAACACCATACCAACCACGCCACTGAGGCGCTCCCTTGGTGCTTTTCAACACGACCATGCTCAAAAGCGACTTTACTTTCGACTGTATGTTCTTGTCCAATAGCACAGTGATGTCTAGTTTAATCTATAGACGCCAAGGCATCTGAGTCATGCGACTGTGATTTATCTTGGTACTTAGTGATAAAATGGCATTCACAGTCACCCGAGTGGTCTCTGTCACAGTCAATAGTTCTTTTGTACCTGGCACTCTTCTCAGGCAGCAGTTCCTTCACAATCTGCATCCTCACAGTAATCATCTGTCCACTCTGCAGTTTCCCTGTATTCAGCAACATCATCTTTAATTTCAATACTTTGCCTGCTTTCTGAGCCCTCTTCATAATTATTACTCTATTCATACTCGGTGCCCTCGCAGTATTCAGTGCCACCACAATCTTGAGTTTCAGTGTCATCATTATCATCTGTACGATAGTATTCAGCACCATCAAAGCATTCTTCATTGTCTTTATACTCATCACCTTGATAGTAATCACCAGCCTCTGGATAACAATTAATAGGAGTGGTTTCCATTTCAACTGCACCAACTTCATGGTATCCAGGATACCAAACATTTTCCACTTCTTCATCCACATAGTCTTGGTTTTCTAAGACTCCATCATTCTCAATAAATTCAGCATTACCTTTTTGTTCCTGGTTTATTTCAGGGTTCCAGTTTTCCTCTGATCCATCATCATTTGGAAAGCTTTCATATCTTGTGATACCCTCGTTGTCATATTTCAGACCGCGCTCATTTCCTTGTTCATCAGGACTCCTCTTCTCTACTGATGCATCATCTAGACAACCACGTTCCCGCAAAAGGCCCCGATACTCAGTAGGCTCCTGGGTTGTTTCTACAGTCTGGTATGTTGCTCTCCCCACTCTTTCATAACTTTTGGAATTTTCCTTACAATTTTCATCCATATCATTGTTTTTATTACCAGTCACTCTTTTCCAAACCCACTTCTTAGTTTCACTTTTCTCACAAATTAAAACATTTTCATGGATCTCTTCTTTCTTGTTTCCCTTTTCAAGAACTGTGCTATCACAGGTACGTTCCTTTTTGGCCAGCTTGCGTTTCTTATTACCAGAGACCTTACAACTGCCTATGCGACGACCATGTGGAAAACGTTTTCGTATGGGGAACCGTCCTCCTCCAGGACCCATGGTCATGTCGCTGATCCCCACCCTAGCTTCTTCAACTGTAGACACCGATGGCCCTTGAGACAACCTCCAGATTTGTAGGAAGTGCTCCCATTCATAAAACCTTGGTGGATTTCCATTTCGTCTACAACTGCGGTTGGCACCTACCAGGTGGCGGTGGTGCTGTTCCCCAACATTTGGAGGGGTAACTTCCTCCCTGGGATGTTTCCTGGCAATGAGACGACGAAAGGCTTCAGCTTTAGTGTCATTACACTTCAACTGTTTTCCCTCCATCTCATTTTCTAGTGAGAGGTCTAAAAGTTTTTCCGAGGACAACACCTCCACGTTCAACTATATAAATAAAATGTTATCAGGGCAGAAACAACGGCCACAGCTCGACCGGAGAACTAAAACTGTCATTGAATTTGTTTGATAACCAGCACTGAGTCAAATTTACTAGAATGTGGTCATCGTAAACTGATCGATCGATTCACTACCCGGAGTCGAACTTAACGACACCCGATCAGGAAGACAGACGCTGAGTGAATGGCCAAGAGTGACTGGAGAACACTCGAAACACAAAGGTTATCTCATAAGATGGAACCAGCACAATAAGTATAGCTGTGAAAGCAGGCTCAGATGTATATACTCGCCAATATTGTTATAGTTAGTATCTTCAAGGTCTATAGACCTAGAGTATTTTCGTTTCTCAACATCTTTTAAAATTAATTTGCGTCAATGTTGAAATTAAAGAGCTACATAAAATTCCTTAGGACATTTGTTACTACGAAAACTGACTCATTCTTCATGAACATAAATACATTATATTGTGGTCATATTCAATACTTTTCCCATATTCACCAGACGAAATAAACAAATAAATAGATAATTCGTTTTCTGATCTCTCTCTCGATATACATATATATATATAGATTTATATATATATGATTATCTATATATATATTATAATATATAAACTATAATATATATTATTTCTCTTATATCGAGGGAGAGAGGAAGAGAGATAGAGAGAGTGGAGAGCGAGGGGGATGAGAGACGGAGACGAGAGAGACGAGAGAGAGATGATGCAGAGGAGAGATTGGTCGGAAGAGAGAGAGAGAGAACTATTTTTTGCAGAATCGTGTGTTAAATCTTTAATATAGGTTTTTAAGATTGACGGGGATTATGGCGTTTTCGTTTAAAGCAACGATGGGGATGATGTCAATATAAAATGAAATGGCATTTCATCTTATGTCCCCTCGTATTGCCAACGCCAAACAATCAGAAATTAGTTCAGGTATTTGTCAATAATTAAAAAACACGATATAGAAATACAGCATTATCTAAGGTATATTCTCCTTGCCTTTCTTTATACTAATATTATCACATCTCTGAACTAAGTCATTTCCATGATTGTTAGTCATAAGCAAGGACAAACGATAACATACTCCCCGTCCCTCTTAAAAACCTATACCAAAGTTTTAACTAGTTGGTTTCTGTAGTTCACGAATAATATCGACTTGCGACATTATAACATGCCAATGTCATAAATGTTGGACAATTACACTAATAATGCTCGTATATATTACGTTTTAATCCTAATTCCTTGCAATCTCAAACCACTGCATATCTCTTTTCCCACCGTAAACCAATTTTCCTCTGATCAATTCACGAAACTGGTCATTATAGACACGGTCTAGGTATCCACATCAATTCATGTTATTTACTTTCCCAAGAATTTCGTCCATCTCATTTCTGTACGTAGGTACAAAGTACGGTACATTGAAAAAACAGTAAATTACAGTACTCTACTGAATAATTAAAAATAAAGCACTAATCGACGGCGACTCAGTTTTGGTAGGAAAAAACACCAATGGATAGATATTATAGAAATTCATAATGGAAATCGAGGTTCATATGAGACCCTTTAAAAACAGGCAGCCGTATGTCCCTGCATACAAAAGATAATGGAAACCGATACGTTTCGTCCATACGGACAACTTGCGATTCAGTATCTCCAGTCGGATGCAAAGAATGGGTGCTACAGTCGAAACTACAAGGAATTTTAGTGGTTATACAGACTCCCAAAAATGCCGCCACTGGTCCTATCATAAAATCTAATCACCAGGTATCAAACTTTCCCTCCCTTTCTCAAGTTTGTGCCAAGACGGAGAATTTGAGAAACGACACAGACCCTCAAATCCAGGATGGAAGTGGATGGGGGTGCGGGTGGAGTGATTGAGAAGGGGGACGGTAACTAATAAACAAAGCTGACTGACCGAGACCTTCACAGATCCGTGATGGAGGTGAAAGTTGGGGTACTACGAGATAAAAGTGGGAGGAGAAATACCCGGAATGGGTGAAATGTGGCCGTAGGGCACACGGCCACGTAGAATTGTTATACTCATTTCTGTCTGATCAACTATACAACCAACAGTACCTTTAATTTTAAACACCAAAGGTGTACTGGAGTGAAAGTGGTTATTGTCAAAAAGCACGAGAGAGAGAGAGAGAGAGAGAGAGAGAGAGAGAGAGAGAGAGAGAGAGAGAGAGAGAGAGAGAGAGAGAGAGAGAGAAACAAAAGTGTATCACCCTCAACGAGATGTGAACTTTCTTGTATCATGCACATCATGCATTCCAGGAGCCTGGTCTGAGACTATCACATAAATCACACACGAACACACACACACAAATATATATATATAATATATATATATATATATATATATATATATATATATATATATAATAATATATATATGTGTGTGTATAATCATAAACGGCAATAGTATTTAAGCACAAGAGTATAACTGACGTTACAAGATCAATCCGAGCAGAAGAGTAACCCACCAGTTAGACCCATTTGACATCCCGCCCCGTATAATTTTTTCCATCTTGTGTCCAACGTTTCTATCACTTCCCAGTTAATGGAGGTGTGGGGCTTCCTCCCAATTCCACCTAAGATATTACTTATTCTTCACCTCTGTTATTTTGTGGTTCCCTTCATCTTAGAAATAAATGGACGAGCGCCTCAGTGCTTGACTTTACAGCCAATATTTCACGGTTCATTCGTTCATTCTTTTAAGACCAAGCACAATATACAGTTTACTTCCATTCGAAGGATGGTTTTAGCTGCTTGGAACCTTAAGAATGGAGCAAAGCACAGACACAAAAACCACTGTTGGCCTATGTTCTAACTTTTACCAAATGTACACAATTCATATTTTCTACGTAGAATATTGTAACATAATAAAGTCTAGTTTTAAACCACATTAACGCTAAACTATCAAAGAACAACTATTTTACTTGATGTCTAAATTACTTTAACTGTGATGGTGCATAGGTGAACATCAAGTTTCTTTGTGTGTGCACTAGTATATATATCAGTTTCATAATACTACATTTTCTCTACAATGGAACGAACAAAAAGCAGGTCACCTTAAATATTTCTTGTCTTCCGGATCGCACCCCGCCCCCCCCCCCCCCCCCCGGAAAAAATCTTGTTCTTCTTAAGCTTAGAAATAACCATCGTGCTTTGTCTAAAAAAAATACATAAATAAAAACCGAAGCATAAACTATGGCAATGTAGCTAAATAGATCACAAACTTCTGAAAGCTTTGTTTGACCATCTGCTCTTCAGTTTCTGGCCAATATCACTTCTAATCTCTTCTGTTCAACGTCTTGGGGTTTCAAGTAAATTAAACTTGCCTTCGAAACCAAGAATTCAGATTCCCAAAACCGCTTCTTCTAAAACTTAATATCACGTTTCGATACAAGTTATTTTCCATCTCAGTTGAAACAGTTGTATGCGAACCTCCTGCCTCCCTGTTTAGTACTTTGTTCTCAGGGCCAGCCAGGGTGAACCTTCCTTTGATTCCATTCTCGACAGGAATGAATCCAAGGTATTCATTCCCCTTAATGACCTTTCCCTTGCCACTTCTCTACGTTTCCTTTTTCTCTACTGTAAGGTGTTATCAATTTTCTTTGATATCTAGATATACTATTTGAAAAGCTATTTGTTCAAGTTAGATAAGATTCCCTAATATCAAATAGCATCACAAAGGCTAAGCTCGAAGCTTCATTATTCTACGGAAAGAAAAAATTGACCGTACAAATGTGTGCCGAATTGATGCGTCAAAATACCAGGTATTATGTGCGAGTATACTAACCTTCCTGGTTATGTCTCCTATGAATATATGTATGGAAATGTTCTAGATTTTCGTCAGAAAAGTTTTGCCTCTGAGGCTCTGCAGCATCGACAACGGAGCCTTCATATTACCTAGCACAAAACCTATACATATATGAATGTCAAATTTCATCAGAATATTTCTCTTTGATGCACGAAATCGATATTTCTTTGGAATTATGCAGTTGTGACCAATCTAAAGGAATAAGGAGCAGTGACGGCAGTCACATTTGTTGAAAAAGTCTTTTTTTTTTTTTCTTTTCTTTTTTTGTTAACTGGGAATTGATTTGCCAATTTTGAATCTGAAGAAAAATTTCTAGAATGCTGCAATTTTCCTACAATACATGGTGGTAGTAGGACTACCGTATTATATATCAAAGACAATAAAACGCTTCTACCTCTAGCAAGGCACTGGGTTAACGTTCCCACAGTCCGTTGTTAAGAGACCGGCATGCGGCCCACCAGTCGACCCAGCCGTTAAAAGGTACAGCAACGGTTGGGACTTGGAGAAAAATCTAGCAACCTTATCCAAAGACACTGCCGATTACCAGAGAGCTCTGCCTTTCTGATGCATTCCCTCAAAATAGAAATAAAATGCTCGTGGACGGACACACACACACACACACCAAAATATACGGATACAGATTATGTGTGTGTGTGTGTGTTTGTGTGAATAAAACGTGCACACAATGAATTTCATACTAATACCGGTAAACACGTGTTCCTACATATTAAGTATAAAAGTATCAACATTTCTCTGCATACGCTTAAAAATGTAAGCAAATAAACACGCATGCATCTGCGTACCAAATGTCACGAAAGGAAAATCTCCATTCCAAGGAGCGCCTTACAAGGCAAAACATGGCTAATGCCTGTCAAGAGAAGCAACTTCATAGATTCCACTAAAGTGGCGTTGCCCAACGAATTTACGTTCACCCGTTTTCATCACCGTGCATCTGGCATCACTTGACCCGCCTAGTTGATTCAGCACAAATTGATCGCAGGTGAGAGAGAGAGAGAGAGAGAGAGAGAGAGAGAGAGAGAGAGAGAGAGAGAGAGAGAGAGAGAGAGAGAGAGAGAGAGAGTTTTACGTTAATTCAAAACAAAATATGTGTACATGAGAAGGTTAATAATTAATTGACTAATATTGTCGTCTTTACATGGGACACCTCATTAATCTAAATTTAATTTCTACATTTAAGGATGGAGAATATGCATTCAACTACAGGCTTAATACAAACAGAAAATAAGGCATTTTCAAACAAGAAACACAAGAATCAATGTTTGAAACACCTGACTACATACAATAATAATAATAATAATAATAATAATAATAATAATAATAATAATAATAATAATAATAATAATAATAATAATAATAATAATAATAGAGCGTTGCTGCAGTTTTAGAGTGTAAACGAGAATAAGGAAAAGAACATAGAAGCACAATGATGAAAACTTTCTTGATGTTAATCAGAAAATATTCCCTTTAAGAAATTTATTTCCAACGTAATGACGACTTCTGAACTCAGTATATCTCGAACTGGCGAGAAAAAAATGATTATATTTTTATTTAATTGCATTGTTCTAAAATTTCATTGGCAGCATCTTTTATAGCATTTCCTATAAGAATATAATAAAATAACAATGTTAATAAAATCAACAGACGATTGATCGAAATTCGAATTAAAGCAAATCGAACTAGTTACGGAAAAAGACCCGTGTACCTGTAATTAATAGGCTTAGGCTGTAGGCAATCAATATAATATAAATTCGTAATCACTCTCAAAACACGAAGTTGCACTCTCTGGTCAATACCGAAACTTTCCACCTGAACAAAGAAGGGATCACCACCTTCCGTCAGGAAAGGTCACCACCTCAGTGACTGAAATTTCTTTAAAAAATAAAGCTGAAAAGCAAAGTCCTCCTTGTCAAACCGTTTCCCATAATCAAGGGGAGTGATTTCCAAGAAAAATAAGACGGCAATCACTGCCACATTCATTCTCACTGGCAACTTAAAGATAGTTCGTCTATAATAATAAAATCCGAGTGGATCTTTGTTTATTTATCTGTCAAGGGTGGGGTTGGGGTATGTAGGGGGATCGAGAGGGTAGGGGAGACATGACACATTCACCCTCCACCGGCAAACCTGTTTGTCCACCTACAGTGGGGGCGGGGTAGGTAGAGGATCGGGAGAATTGGGGAGACATGACATATTCACTCTCCTCCTGCAAACCTGTTTGTCCGCCTACAGTGGGGGCGGGGTAGGCAGGGGATCAGGAGGGTGGGAGAGACATGACGGGGAGCCCCGGGTTCTGAGTCAGCAGACCACGCACTAAGAATACACTCACAATTTCATAGCTGATTTATACATAAAAAATAAATAAATAAATAAATAAATAAATAAATAAATAAATAAATAAATAAATAAATAAATAAATAAATAAATAAATAAATAAATAAATAAATAAATAAATAAAATAATATAAAATGGAAGTCATAAGAAGAGTTCAGAATTCAAGAAAATAATGCTTCGGGAAGTTTTATGCACAGGGCTCCATCACTGGTTTAGCAAATACAGTATGAGGCCGCGGAACTTGAGTTCCATTAACGTAGATCATGAATATAAAATGAATGAAAACATATAAATCTCAAAGAACTGACAACATGACATCAAGGCAGATCGGACGTTAATCTATCTTCGTCGTGGCAGGTATTGTTGTTCATATATATAAACAATA
The DNA here is from genome assembly GCF_015104395.2 of Macrobrachium nipponense. Taxonomy (NCBI): domain Eukaryota; kingdom Metazoa; phylum Arthropoda; class Malacostraca; order Decapoda; family Palaemonidae; genus Macrobrachium; species Macrobrachium nipponense. The sequence goes on from NC_087210.1 coordinate 28,908,575, forward strand.
ACTTGCAATTTACAAATGAAACTTCAACTTTAACTTCTTTATAGATATTAAAGGTCGCTATTTACGAGTATTTACAGGTGTCCCGGCAATGGTGTACTTCGTTAGTGAATGACAATGGGGGTTTTTTGGCTTCTTAAGTGAAGGGACAATGGTTTTTGGCTTCCTTTTAGTGAATGACAATGGTTTTGCTTGTTTAAAAAGGAATGAACCAATGGTTTGTTCTTAGGCGACATGGGGACAATGGTTTTGGGCTTTCTTAGCGGGAATGACAAAAATTGGTTTGCATTTCTTCGGCGAATGGGAACAAATGGGTTTGGCTTCTTAGCGAATGGGACAAATGTTTTGCTTTTTAGTTTGGGGGAAATGACAATGGTGTGCCTTCCTTAGCGAATGACAATGGTTTGCTTCTTAGTGAATGACAATGGTTTGCTTCCTTGATGAATGACAATGCTTTACTTCTTAGTGAATGACAATGGTTTGCTTCTTAGCGAATGACAATGGTTTGCTTCTTAGCGAATGACAATGTTTGCTTCTTAGTGAATGACAATGGTTTGCTTCCTTGAATGACAATGGTTTGCTTCCTTAGTGAAAATCAATGGTGTGCTTCCTTGGTGAATGACAATGGTTTGCTTCCCTAATGAAAGATGTAACAGAACATGAGAACATCTATATAATATAGATGTAAAAACATAGTGAACAACCTTCGATACTTGATAAAACACTTCTGTCACGGAAATAATAAATGAGTCTGCTTCACCTCTAATTCATTTCGGAAATCCGTTCTGTTCTATACCACTTACGCTAAATATTTTGAAAGTTTTTATACATATCACCAAAGTATAAAAGGAGATATTATTAACCTTTCATTGAATACGTGTCTGCAACCAAACTTTTTTATTATTACATAAACGATCAATTACTTTCAAAAACTCAGTTTATGGTTTGGAACGTCAAAATGAAAAAGCCACCTAACTGTTTACATAAGCAACACAAGAATGTACACAAAACTGTCTAATGACCACAAACTTAACTGGTAATCCTGTGCGCAGTTATTTTCCGAGATAGGTATTACAACACCATCCTATAGTGAACTTGATCCAGTAACCATGAAAATTGCTGTACAGCCTACGTAAGATAATGAAGGCGTATGACTGAGCGGCGCCTATATAACATATAACTTCGAACATTAGGTATGCAGACACATTTTCATTACACGAAGTGTGCCCGTAATCAGTAATAAAGACCAAAGTAGTAAATGAAATAGTAAATGCGTGCACATAATCTTTTACTTGGCCATTCCTAATGGCCATATATAAGCACATTTCATTGCTTGTGACGTAAATTAAATTGTTATAATAAACAGGATAGATCTGGTGAGTTCCTATTTGACCTCTGACTCCGAAGCATGACCTGGGCTTCACTGCACATTTGCCTCATGAGCGGAGTATGCATACATAATCATGCGTACCACTTAAGCTAAATTTCCTATTTGATCTTTGACCAGTAACTATCACTTTGACTATTAGATCCCAAACTTAAAATGCTGAATCGTCATGGAATAATGAAATTTGCACTCTTTTTCTTCAAAAAGTTCAAATGATAGTTCTAACATCTTCAGCATTAGCAGCTGGACGGACACACACAAGGTACGCTAGGCAGAGAAAGACAGGAAGGTAGACAAATGAACAAACAGGCCAATTAATACTAGATGCCCCTGGTAAATTGGATCCATAAACAGAGGATGTCATTTGAAAGATGATTCCCCTGATATTACTTAACGGACGACTTGTCATGAGAAAATGAGATTAAAAGAGAGAGAGAGAGAGAGAGAGAGAGAGAGAGAGAGAGAGAGAGAGAGTGACAGGAGAGATGAGAAGATGACGAGAGAGAGATGAGTGAGAGACGAGAGAGAGAGAGAGAGAGAGAGAGAGAGAGAGAGAGAGAGAGAGAATGTCTGTGGAACAGAACGCCCCGGGAGTGGCAAACTCCTATTTGACCTCTGACCTCAAAATATGACCTTGGCCGTCATTCCCACTGAGTTCACCGGAGGAATATGCATGCTGATAAGAAGCCTCTAACTGTTGTCCAGTTTCTACCTCTATAGTTCAAAGTTATGGCCAAGGTTAAATTTCTATGACTTTTGTCTTGGATGTATAACCTGCGTCATTCTGAATGGCGGCTCCATCAGTGCAGTAAACTCAAATATTTTATCTGGAAAGAAGTTAAAATTATAGAGCTTTAAAATGCTTTAGTAGACGGATGGAAGGGAGGCTAGACAAACAAGAAAGATTAACTACAAGGTTCGTGAGTGGTACACAGAGGGTGGGGTTACAAATAAATTTTTGTCAAACAAAACTTTTTATCCTGGTTTGTGTCTGTGCTTAAGTCTTCATGCATGAAATAAATACGCAAAATATGCATAACCTATGAAAAGTTTTATTTTGAGAAAAGTTATCAATTTGAGCTTCCTTAAATCCTTCTCACTCGTTCCATCTATTTTCTGGAATTCTATTAAAATCCCAAACCCTTACCGAGCTTTTCGACTGTAGAGAGAGGGAATAACAATGCCGACATTACGCTAAAAATAGCCCCACGCGCCATCCAAGTTGCAAAGGAAAAGGTTATCAGTCTCTCCTGAGGCCCTGTGGGATGAGTCACAAATCTCTCGGGGGAGAGGAAATGCGGCCCACTTGCCCTCAAAACGTCAATTCTTAATATGACTGCTTGTTGCTAACAAAAAATGTCGGTCATTATATACTGTAGGCACACACACATACATACATAAAGCCCAACTAATACAGGCACCCATTTCCGGCGGTCTTCCGATGGCTGGCAGGCCGGGATAGAACCATGGCCTTTGCAGACGCGATCCCAGTGTTCTACCACTGCAAATATCTGTTACAGACAGCATGTACGTAACGCCATATAGTGCACATCCTTGACAAACTGGTTTGTGTGCACGTGTGAAAAATATTGAAACTCTAAATATAAAACTTCACTTTTTCATTTTTCTGTGTAGGCCTGTTATTTTGTTCCCTGTACATCTATTTTTCAGTCAACCTTATTTTTAAACAACTTTCCCCTTTTGTCCTCCCCGTTTCTGTTTTTCTTTTCCCCCCAACGCACCCATAAAGCTTCCCGGCGTTCTGGGGCAACCCAGAAAACCCTTGAATAAACAATGCTTCAAAGCTCTGGGATCAAACTGGAGCCGTTTAGTAAACAAAGTTCGCCATCACTCTTGTTGGTCATCTCCACAACGAAAGACCATTATGAAGGAAAAGAAGAATGAAAATGTCAACACTGCAATTATCACAGAATAATGCAAACACCATTACTTATATCATGAGCATGAATTGCAATGTTACTTTTACCAATTTGATGTAGTAAAAGCAATTACTAATTCCAGGAATAGAATGGGATATAAAATTTAGACCAAATCCCTGAACATAGAATTTAGACCAAAGCCCTAGCGCTGGGATCCGAGGTTATTCAGCGCTGAAAGGCAAACTGAGAGTAGAAAGGTTTGAAAGGTGTAACAGGAGGAAAACCTCAAAGCAACTGCACTATGAAACAATTATTAGAGAAGGTGGACAACAAATTCATGAACTGACTAAAGGATGAACATGGGGCTCCACTGACGATATTATCTGCTACGAATATATGAATAGGCGGATGAAAGTAAGTTATTTGGGCCATATTTCACACTATGGATAAGACAATTCTCCACAATCTTGAAAGATGGAGATGGAGTCTCAAATCACAGAATATAGATGCTCGGACTTATCCATTTTGTCTTAATATCCCCTCGTTCCCTTTTCCCAATTTTCCTCCCAAAAAAGTTCTAGATGCAGTACTTCAGGAATGTTCTAGTTTTAAGTATTTTCAAAGTGAACGGACGTTTTGTGAATGGGAGGTGCCCTAAGGAAATGTGGTACATATGACTTTATTTTCTGTAACTCCAAAAAGTCATGACAGTCAAAATTCTTGTCTTCTATCTCGAAGACTTCATCTTATAAAAACTAAGTGCTGGTGCAAGAAAATATAGTTAAGGATTCATCCGACACAAATTTAAAACAATTAGCATCGAACTCACACAAAAAGCCAAATTTCCTTGAGTAAAACTTGATGAAACTTAGAACAAATCCTTGTGCATTTTTTATCGGATTCTCAAACAGGTGTTCACCTGCCACAAATAGAAGCTAGGTTTCATTGCCAGCAGGTACCTTGTCATTGAAGTGATGGACGACATCGAGAGTTAGGAAACTTGAAGACATGTGTACGGATGTACGAGTTGAGCCATGTGCACGTACTATGTCGATGACGATCAGGTGGTGCGAGGGTGGGGGGGGGGGGGGTTGAGGGGGGGAAGAGATTGCATGCAATGGCATGGTGGCAATATTGCAGATCAATAATCCGGCAGAAGGCGCCGCTGTGGTTCCATCCGCCTTTCCTATCTCCTTCAGGCCTGCCAAACTCTCGGCCCTCTGTGAGTCATACTATGAACACGAAGGGAGAAAAAGGAGAAAAAGGGGTCAAAGGAAAAAGAGGAAGGTTAGAATCCGTAATAGCTTCCGTCCCTCTGTCGCCACTATTTTAATAAGGAGTCAACTTCTTCCCGATGACTCAAGATGTGTGTATTTCCCAAACCACCATCACATTTTTCCGAAAGCATGAGGAGGAAAGTACATTTTCGACAACACCTAAATGTAATTGTTTGAAGAGTACTTCACTTCTACTCCTTTTAGTCTACATAAAATTAAATGAACAAGACTTATAAAAGGCCTTTCTCTAAACCTGCGCTGCTGGATTTTTGCAGCCTTCAAGAGCTGTAATTGCAATAACAAATATAATAAAATTCTATAGTATCCCATGAACTGTCCATAATGTCTCTCATTGGAATACAAAATTTAATTACGAAAATTTTACAATCATTTTTATATGATCACAGTCTTAAATCAGAAAACGCTTGGAAGCACGGCAGCAGACACTATGCCAGACACTATGCCATTCATATAAACTACGCAAATCTTCAACTGCCTGAATTCCACTTCCACAAACTTTGCACATTCTGAGGAAATGATCAGCCTGAGACCATTCGTCTGTCTTGACAATACGACTTTGGTTACAAAATATTCACGAGAGACGAGCCACTCATCTATCAAGATTTTCATGCAAGAAAAAAGTTAACGGTTAGAAACTGAGTCTCAACCAAGTGTTCATGCTCTAGGAAGTGAATCAGCGAACCGTGGAATTTTGGCAGTAAAGTCAAGCACTTGGAAACTATTATTAATACCACTGTTATTTCAGTAGATGAAACCTATTCGCGTCGAACAAGCACACAGGGGTCATTGACATGAAATTCAAGCTTCCAAAGAATGCTGGTTTCAACCTCCCACCGCAGACCCCACACTGCAGCAATACCTGATCATGATACACACACTGTGATTTTTTATCACCCTGGGCGAGGCGCGAACCCGCACCATCTGAATGGCATCCAACAACACTAACCACTATTCTTGCTGTTAAAACAACGAACAGTGGAGCCATTGGACAGAAAGAAACAAATGAAGTAGAAGGACCCAAAGGGCAAATTGGGAGAAAACCCCAAGTAGCGCTCAGAAGTAATAGTTAGGGAGGTTGGACAGTAAGATGGAAGAAAGGAAGAGGGAACGGAGGTCAAGTAAAAGGCTAAGAAGTAGCACCGTCTCACTAACACCTATTTCCTAGATTCAAATCAATCTCCGTGGTTACTATTCCAGGAGCAGTAATGAAGTCATCAGTTATCGTAACTATATAAAATATATACGACTTGTCTTGTCGATATGAAGGTTTCTAGGTGAGGTCGAGAATTTTTTTTATGCCCATCATACCAAGAATTCAAATATTTATCTGTCAAACTTTATATCCAGGCTTATTACAATATTATTATAGTCAATGTCAAATTTGGTCTGCTCTTGGACTGAAGTGTTAACATTTAAAAGAAAATTTTACCGTAGATGGTTGCATCCAGCTAAAAAATACTGCGACTAAGAGTTCCTGCAGTTAGCAACTGAATCCAAAATAACCCACCACATTGACATACAATGGACTAGCCAAAATATGCATCGGTAATTTATATGATACTGCCAATCAAGACAAACCTGGCCAAAATGGTTGATAATGATGTTTAATTTACTGAGAGCTTAGCTATCTAACAACATCGAGAGAGAGAGAGAGAGAGAGAGAGAGAGAGAGAGAGAGAGAGAGAGAGAGAGAGAGAGAGAGACTCAAACAAGTGAGGAGAGAAAGACCAGGATTTCTCCTTACTGGGGACATGAAAAGTTCAGAAATATAGAGTAGGAGTAAAAGTTTAAGTTGAAAACCCAAAGTCAAAGCATATCACGTAATTACAAGGAAACGACAGATCGCAACAGTCGAAAGCTGTCGCCATCACCGAGTTTCTGTTCCAATTGCGACAGCCTGGACTACCCTTTCAGAAGATTAGTTCCTATTAGGGCCAGCCACAATTTAGAAAAACACACAAACTGCGTTTGATATGGTCACTATACCAGAAGTGAAATAGTGCTCAAATTCGACCACATATTTCTTTATACCTAAACTATCTCATAACTAGCATTACATATACATTATCCTACCATACAGCAAACTAATGTATAGCATCATGTAGACATACATACATACATAAATGTACACATTCACGAATATTTGCATTAAAAGGATGGTGGCCCAATAAGTGTTACCTGCTCCAGGTCTCACTCACTACTTTGGGATGAAGTTACTAGCCTTTCACTTCTCCCACAGCAGCTTTCCTCAGACAAATCCAATACCAGTCATCAAATGAATCACTTCAGTTCAGTCATGGACCTCTCGCTGGTAAGGCAAATGCCCTAACCTAGAGTGCACCTAGATATACTACATGTTCTTCGTCGTCGTTAGTCTCGTCCCCTCTGCAACCAGACACGTTTACGTGGCTCATTCTATCAGTACTACTATGTTTATAAAAGGTCCAAAATAATACCATATCAGTATCACATACTGACCAGCAGCACAAGTTTACAATGCTTCAGTAAGAGATATTATGAGATGAACAACAAGTAATGAGAACTACGAAGTGCTACATCACCTCTACCCTTTATCAATACCAAGACAACCGAACACACTTGGACAACACCAAGAAATCGCAATAATTTATTCATTACCTTAATTCATGCCTGGATATCACCGCAAGCCACTAATTCCAAAGGAATACTGTTGGAGACTATCGATCCCTGTGTACCGTTAAAGTTCAATGCGCTACTTATATACACTTCAAGCACTCGACTGAGAGAGAGAGAGAGAGAGAGAGAGAGAGAGAGAGAGAGAGAGTCAAATCCCCAGGGAATAATACTGGAGAGATGTAAAGGTTGCAAAATGCCGATAACCTTTAATGTCGCCTATTTCAGCGAGACATCAGCAATTGTTACACAATAAAAACTTGCAACTGCTAATTATGTACAATAATCAATACTCCTTTACGCACATCGCCGTTAATTAAAAAAAAAAGTAACTCTATGGATAGAATTTTGCGAGCAATCACTTATTCACCACCTATTATGTAAATCGTGGTCCCTACAGCAAAAGTAACGATTAATTCAGACCAAACATAGAAAAACCTAAGCAGCAACATCAGTTTTTCACGGCTCACCATGTTGTGTGTGTGTTGTTATAAACAAAGAACTCGAAATCACAATCAGGTTACTTTACGGGGTTTCTAGATCATTTATGTTATGAAGTTCTGCTGTACATAAGATGATTAAAATAGCGGTACTTCGGACGAGTGCCCTTTAAACAAATGCATCCCATACTTCTCTATTTTTCATGATATGCCTAATCATTAAACAAAGTTTACCATAAAACTGACCAAAATGTTGCCAAGTATATCACACCTTCATTTCTAATTTCAAAATATATCGCAAGTTTACGAATAAGGAAATTGTCACATGATAGCAGGTGATGTCAGGACCTATGAAACATTATGTATATATATTTTGGAAATTTCCAAACATGACAACTAACTGTACTATTTATCAAGCGTATTATACTAATACAGTATTCTATAATACTAGTAACGTATTCTAAGGTAATATTGTATTCCACGGTAATATCGTATTCTATGGTAATATTATTCTATAATACTAATACCGTATTCTATGGTAATATCATATTCTATAATGCTAATACCGTATTCTATGGTAATATCATATTCCATAATACTAATACCGTATTCTGCCAAACGTTTACAAACAACTCAGGGATCAATTCAGAGTTACAGCTGGTTGTAGATGTCACCTGATCTCAGCCTTACCTGTCTCTTTTAATTATGGAGATTAGCTCCCTGAGAGTGGCACACTAAGTACAAAGTCTGACATCGAATACGAAATAAACCAATGAATGAAAAGGAGAGTTAAGTACAAAGTCTGTCATCAAATACGAAATAAATCAATGAATGAAAAGGAGAGTTAAGTACAAAGTCTATCATCGAATACGAAATAAACCAATGAATGAAAAGGAGAGTTAAGTACAAAGTCTATCATCGAATACGAAATAAATCAATGAATGAAAAGGAGAGTTAAAAGAGAGAGAGTGATACAAAAGCAAAAGGAAAAAAATACGATGTGCTATCGAGGTAAAATGTGAGGAAAACATTCTATATATGGAATCAGCGTTCAGCTTTAACACGAGGCATGGTAGCGGTGGCTTCGAGGATACCATATGTTCTCTCTTTAGGAGATGGAATTCGTGTATTTTTAAAAATCTACTTACATGTACAAATGCTTGCAAGGATGTTCGTCAAGTTAAGGACATCATATTTAAAAGAAAATAATCATATATGTTAAGCCTCTCGTTTTCGTTGACAGGAAAACCTGCGGTCAAAAGAATGTAGTGATGCAATGAACACATACCAAAGATATTCCAAATCTGAATGGATCATTTACAAAAGGTACTCAAAACTTCCAGGGAAAGATAAAAATCTAATGCCCACAGGAAATCGCATTCTGGAAGAAAATGACCACAGATATATGACCAAACATCGTTTTACAATACAGGTTACTATTTTCCTAATTCAATTTGTCTAATTCCCCCTATTCACTCCACCGTCCCCGTCACGGTAGCAGTGGAAGGCAGCACCTGAAAGAGGTTCCTACCTTTTTCTAAACATGCCAAGCCTTACAATTTCCAGAACGCATCCTTGAAATAGATATGATCTTACCTGTCTAAATTATGCAAAATCTAACCCCTAATAATGCCCTAGGCAAAACTACATACAAAGCCCTGTCCGCTAAACAGAAAACCTTACTCTTTCCAAAGTTCTATTAGTATATTGGGAGATCACAGCGTTCCAACATTAGATGAGAACTTCACCATATGATAAACTGTAAGACGTTCAACAAAAGTAGCCATCTCTCCCCTTTTCCGCCTTTATTCATCTGAAGTTTCTGGGATTGAACACTTAACCCATCATCACTTGCAAATATCCTTTTTTGGTTTTCGCAATTAATCATAAAAAATACAATGGCTAAGTAGTAAAAAAAAAAAAATTCTTAACCTTCTCTCAAGGACTACGACCTTAACTTTTCCATTTATATATGATCAAAACATAATAATTCCAAAGAATTTTAATTTCTTAAAATCCGCTAATCTTACCTTTACGATACGGAAAAAAATAGCAATTAGGATCTTACTCTTCCGAAATGACTCTGCATCCCACCGTTTCCACAACTAATTGAATCTTGATTCCTCCCAAATGACATGGGCTCTTACAGATTCCAAAATACAATTTATTTGCGTGCATAATGAAAATAGTTGACTTCTCCAGGTATTGTTGTTGTTTAATCCTCAGGTCATATCGCCAATGTGGTCCTTCTAGGCTCTTCGGAGAATCTGCTTAAACTTGGAACTGAAATCTTCCGCAAACGTCAGATTTCGTGTCAAGAATGTAACGGGTCGTCAAGAGGGATTGGTTGCCTAAAAAAATCAACCTTGTAATTTTTTGTGATAAACTGCATACACTTAGATGAACATACATACACAACATATGCTTATAAAAAAAGTGTGCACAAAATGCAATGGTATAGTGCGAAAAGCTATCAAATCTTCCTTCTGCTCCAACACTGCCCTAATTCCCAACCTTTCCACTGAGCCCTCCGGAAAGGATACAAGGATTTGCAAGACCTGAACCGGATTATACTCTAAACCACCTAAAGCCTCGTGAAATTCATGGTCTGGAAGACGAAATGTCCTTGAAACTTCCCCCCAAAAATTCTACCTAAAATAACACTATAACCCAGTGTTAGTAATGCAAAAATGTTTGGCTCAGTTTTGCAAGCAGGAAAATTAACCTCACATCAGAGATTAACGTTGCGCTCATATATACATATGGTGGGAGCAAAATTGACCATTAACATGCAACGCTTCCACAAGTTACGAAATTAGTCCTTTAATTTGGGGACGCCATAGGAACATCTTACGACGGTCTACATCATCACTACCACCGAAGGAAATGTGAAACCGCCTCTGGGTGAAGATCCATGGATGCTACTGACATCCACAGGCAACATTTCATCCAGGGTGAATAAATATTCTACACTAATGTGGTATTCATTCTGCCATCTTTAAAAGGAAAACTGCTGGAAAAGTCTAACACTTTGACTGCATAGTTTAAATAACATTATATATGTGTGTGCGTGTGTGTGTAGATATAGAAATTATTGGCTAGATATTTTGAATGCTCTCTCTCTCTCTCTCTCTCTCTCTCTCTCTCTCTCTCTCTATCATATATATATATATATATATATATATATATATATATATATATATATATATATGTTATTATATAGTTATACAGTGACGACTCATTACATATGTGAATACCACAGGAAAATGATAGGCAGGAAGTCAATACCAAGCGTTTTCGCCTTTATTCAGGCACTGTCGAGGCACAAATGAAATACAGTTGGAAATAAGGTTACAAGGTACACACAAAGATCAACAGAACACCAGGGTAAAAGACAAAAGAGATAATCCATGATAATCCGACATCACGCGATC
>NC_087210.1:28922162-28924662 GCF_015104395.2 Macrobrachium nipponense
CACACACACACGGGCTACTAAGGCAAGGTTCGAGGAAACTCACTCTCTCTCTCTCTCTCTCCCACACACTCTAAGGTCTACAAACACACACCCTCGCGCGCACTCATGGGACCTCCAGCCTCCACGGCCACCCCTCCGCCACCTCTCACCAGTCCTCCAACCTCCTCCTACCATTCCTTCCCTCTCCCGTATAGATTGCCTTCCGATCCTCCTTCTCCTCCTCTAACTCATTTTCTCCACCAATATTTCATGAATAACTTTAACTTACAGTCCTCATCTCTCAGCACCGAAGCATAAACCAACACCAAAATCCCAAGGGGTAATCTTGAAAGACAAAGAAAACGATGACCTTAGAATCTTTAAGTCCCTGTAAAAATTCCGTTTTCTCTCACGCTGCAACGGTTTTGGCACAGGCGCAGTGGCCACCATGAAACAATTTCCATAGAGATCTGGAGGTTGCTAGGGAGTGTCACCTGGGGAAGAACCGCTGTCACATGACTTTGGAAAACACGAGGAAAAAATTAAACACCAGAAAATTATTTCAAAAATGTTAATGATTCGCTTCCACATTCCCAAAGAAGAAACAAATGTATACTAGTATATATCAACCATACCAGCACTATGCAAAGCATATATAGTACATAAACTTGAATACTTCTCAAAATGCACGAGAGAGCGCGATGAAAGACGGAACCTATGAAAAATCTATATTGTTTCAGCACATTCACATTGTTCTAATTGATAACTAATACCATTTGCTAATGAATAAACCTGAAAGAACGTTAATTTTGCTTGGATAACGCGTGTAATTTCACCAGTGAAAAATTAACATCAACCTAAAGAGGAAAATAAATTTTTGTATCGTAGCTCACGAATCGTTAAATTTAATCATTTCCTCTACGAATAGCAGAGAAAAACTTTATATAGGAAAACAGTGGCAAATTAATTGAAATACAAGAATCCAAAATGAAAATTTAACACAACTTCCACTTTAGAAAAATGTTGCCAGAGATAGAAAAGTCTGCACGGGAAAAACATAATCGAAAGAGACCAGGCAGGGAAATCCCAGATGGACGGGGAGAACATCCCATGGTTCTTATCACAGAGAGAAAGAGAGCCAGCCACCTTATACTTGCATCCACCCTTGTGATCAACCAAGTTACAGAGAGGTTGTCATTCATACTGAGGTGGCTGAAGACCATTGTCAACACAACGAGCTCCAAGGAAGCTGGGACCTGCGAAGTTTGCAGGCTTGAATTCGGAGGCGTGAAAACCTCTCGATAAGAACTAAATTGGCTACTGACGGTCATCCTTGTGATGAGGAAACTCGTCGTCACCTTGGGCGATCCAGGGATTCTGGGACCAAAATATGAGCTGGGCTGGACGGCGACTAGCTGAGGACTTACGGGACTGGAGGTTCCTGGAAAAGCAACCTTGCTGGAGAAATTGAATAGTCTTCCTTTAAAGAAATTGTGAAATCTGTGTTCAATTTTTGTTATGGATTCTTGTTTTTTCAATCAGTTTTGAATAGTACTTTCCTCCATTTAGGTGTAGCCCCATTGTAGTGTAGCCCTGACGAAGGCCATTAGTTAATGGCTCAAGTCTCTGTCATTCATGTACCATCGCAAATTGGCAAAGTTTTGAATCATGGCCGAAGTAGATTCAGTTATCATACATAATTCACTTTATGTGTAGGTCATTCCTAAGGCACACTGATATAGATATTAATGAGTTATCTGTAGCTTCTTTTTGAAAGTATACAGAAGTCAAGTGAAAATTAGACAAAAGTGTGTGTGTGAGTAAACCAGGGGTCTGTGAGAAGAGTAAACCAATTCCTGATGATTAAAGGTCCTCTAAAAACGAGAAGTTTTTTTTATGGGATTTTACCGCAACCTAAACAGCAAAACCGCTTCTTAAAAGATGGGAGAAATCAGTTGTCGGGTTAAAAACAAAGTGGGAGAAATCAGTTGTCGGGTTAAACCAAAGACAGGGAGGGGATCCCAAATCTGGACACCAGACACAGAAGTCCCTAAACCGGACAACCTCGAGATTCTCGAATTTCACAACCAGAATTTGGGATAGTGGTCCGTTAAGCGTTACATGACCACCCGGAAGAAGAGAGGCCTCTGTCCAACACTCAAGGACAATGGCTCAAAACAGCTCCACAGCGACAGTATCTAGTCGAGAAACTGAGCAGGGACACACACACACAAACTGCCTTTGCCTTAAAACAGATACAGTAAAAAATGAGAATTCATTATTACACATTGGGACGGAATCGGACGGTATGGTGGAAAAAAAAAAAACCCACAAAACTGACAGACTCAGTTTTTACAAGATTCAGCAATCTGAACTACGTGCTGTCTTACAAACACGTTTAAAACTAACGTGCACATCCCAAACATTGACACGGGTGAGTCTGGTTTCGTGAAAGAGATCTGAAAAAGGTTGACAATGCACAGAACATGATTATGTGATGAGGGACTGAACTTCAGTAGAT
>NC_087210.1:28929662-28997162 GCF_015104395.2 Macrobrachium nipponense
CGACATGTCATTTGGTATGTTTCACACCATGCAAAGCCAAGAAAAAGCTGTTTCCATGTTCAGTTAGACAAAACACGAGCAGAAGTGTGGCAGCCTAGCCGTACACAAGTGTATTCGCACCCTAAGTGTTGCCAGATGAAACAGTCCAAGGCAGACAGTAGTCACAGGTAGGCGAACCTATGATTTGGACCACACTCGTGATCGCCATTTATTTGCAAAATTGGGAATAGTGTCTGCCCGCTGTGCATTTGCCCCTCGTGTAGAAGGGCTTTAAGTCATTAGTACTTCTAGGGCATTGATAATTAGACTGTACTACTACTATCAGCACAATAGCAATATTTAACAAAGTGACTCACATGATGCACTTAACTGCCGTTGGCCACATGAGGAGGGGAATTCACAATTCTGTCTTAGTAGTGAAACAAACCTGGCTTGCCTGTCAGTGAGAGATCAGAGTTCAGTCTCACGGGCAGCTTCAGTGGTGTGATTCGTCTTTGGACCTGGTTCCTGAAAAAGTCTGTCGGACCGTTGCTGACCTACGCAATGCGATAGGTATTTGGTCGTTAGATGATTTGGCAGGTCCAGAATACAGAAGGTCACTAGACTAACAACCACATCCCATAAAGGATGGCTAAAAACTGAAGGTTAACACCTTCAGAAGTCATCGACTATATATATACACATAAGGGTCGGAGCTGGAGCTCAAAGAAGATATCATGAAGGAAGTACTAGGGAAAGGCCTCCACATCCTTCGACAGTTTATTTCAATGCCGACGTTTCGCGACGAATTCCAAGTCGCATTATCAAGGCTAAAAAATATATAGTTTACGAACATTAATACTCAAATTATTTTATAGTAAAATGTAATGGCAACAGCTCTCAAAAAAGTAAAAAGTTAAAATTAAACTACCCTCACAGCCAAACAAATTATAAGGAAAGGACTTCACTAAAATCTTAAAACATCAACCTATACGAAAGAAAGAGCAAGACTAAAAAAATAAATAAGAACAGAGTGAGGCAAACAAATTGCCCAAACTATGCTATAAACAATAAACAATTTTACAGAAGACTGTCAAGGGATGAGGATACCTTTCCCTAGTACTTCCTTCATGATATATATATATATATATATATATATATAGTATATATTATATATATATATATATATATATATACATAATGTATGTGTCATATCACATTACCGTGATTCATATACATACATCGAGCTACAAATGTCCTTTAATATCTAGTTCGCTCTACCTCGGAATTAATATATTTTCATATACATGCTTAACCGAAGGGGAATTTTTTTAGGCGATAAGAGAATTGCATGTATGAATGTATGAATGTATGTATATGTGTATATATATATATATATAGTATATATATATATATATATATATATTATATATACATATATATATATATGCTTATATGTAACTAAAG
This sequence comes from Macrobrachium nipponense, assembly GCF_015104395.2. Taxonomy (NCBI): domain Eukaryota; kingdom Metazoa; phylum Arthropoda; class Malacostraca; order Decapoda; family Palaemonidae; genus Macrobrachium; species Macrobrachium nipponense. The sequence goes on from NC_087210.1 coordinate 28,931,109, forward strand.
AGCGCGACAATCATTTAGCCAAGGCCACAGGAAAAATAAAAGGAGTACCGAGCGCTTTCGTGTTATTTCAACACATTTTCAAGGTACATTGTACCTCGAAAATGTGTTGAAATAAAAACGAAAGCGCTCGGTACTTCTTATATTTTTCCTGTGGCCTTGGCTAAATATATATATATATATATATTATATATATATATATATATATATATATATATATATATATATATGTTACTTCGCAAGCATTATTTCTCTTAGTTCGCGAAAGTGTTCCACACACACACAACCCCAACCAGTAGTTAAAGAAATCCATTAACCAGCTCGTAATAATATAAGTGGAGGCTCAGCAATAAAAATGTCTGCAGCTGATGTCCTGGAAACCAGCCATCTAAACACGGATCGTCCACAGAAAGTTTGCAACATTTGGCTATTACAACATATGCCCTAAAGGTTTCCAATACCACCGAATCTATAAAAAGACAAAAAATACTCTTCGGAATCAGTGTATTATACCGTTTTGTGTTGGCCCAGTGTGTCTGACTGCGTAAAGAAAGATATGCACGAAGGAAACGGCAAAAGAAAATATGCCTGAGAGAGAGAGAGAGAGAGAGAGAGAGAGAATAATTACGATTGCAGTCTCTACGGTAATTCAACGCCTAACGAGGAAACCAGTTTAGAGCGGTTAATAAAATTCATTTAGGTATTATACCCTAATAGACCACAGCAGATGGGTTTAAAGACTGAAAATGTAGCTGAGAGAGAGAGAGAGAGAGAGAGAGAGAGAGAGAGAGAGAGAGAGAGAGAGAGAGAGACTCCCTCCAATACTATGATGGGCTAAAAAAAAAATTCATAAATTTGCTTTAATGCTCCACTCATCGGTGTTATAGTTTACAACCTTTAGGAGCTAGTTTTTAAACGGCTTTCCATGGCCTGGAATTTTCGCGAGTTTTTGGTTTTGATTTCCCACAGGTCTTTTGGTTTTTTCTAGGTTTAAAATCACACATATTTTTTATGTCTTTCAAAACTCTGAAGTCACACAAGCGGTTCTACGGTTTTTTAATGCTTTTCAAGTCATCAAAACCATTCTTCAAGGTTTTGAAAGATGGCAAGCGTTGACCTTTCTTCATATTTTATTTTATTAATTACTCAGTAGAGGGAATACGTGTTTTAGTTTCATTATTATTATCCAGATAAACGGGATCTCAAGACGCCATATATTGATTACAACTCTGAGACATTCATGAGTATAAATAAAATAGTACTGATATTTAAAAGGAATCCGGTTCCTGTTGCAAGAGAGAAAAATGTCGAGAATGAAGTCAGAGTGAATTTCAGAAAACCGCCAACAAAACAAAACCTGCTGCTACTGTAATTGACCCCACTAATTTATTGATTTCTCCTCCTGTGGTTCTTTATCAATGGCGGTTGTGATTTGTTTTGGTTTTTATACAAATGGCATTCTTTCACTTTTGAGTTATTTCTTTTTATATTTTTAATTCCTCTTTCACTTTAGCATTTCCACGTAAACCTTCGGTAGGAGAAATTACACAGCGTTTGGGTTTGTATTACACAAAAGTGTAACACCTGTCTTCTGGATGTTAAGATTGACAATAAATTAACGTTAGCACTTCCTTACTAGATTAAAAGTCATGAGCTGCCTTGGCCTTTACCAAACTAACCATATGCTGGTCACAGTGATGAAGAAGATGACTTCACTCTCACAGCAACTGTGTACACAATTTTAAGGTAAGACAAACAAGGACATTACAAAACAAGAAACATCACGTAGGTGACTGACTTATCTGATAAACTCCTTCTCAATCGAGAGGCATATAAAGCACATGGTACAGGATCGCAGAGTACATGAAAATTTCAAAATTTGTGGCATCACTAAAATATTTTAGTTCCCAGCTGAGGAATTTCCATATGAAAACAACATCTACTCTACAAATCCAGTACTTGCAATATTTGTGAACATCAAAACAACCCACAGATATCTATCTACCTATTGGTGGATAAGGCAGATACCACTAGACTGCTTGCTTATCATAATTAAAATACTTTAGGTGATATTGACAGATGCCAGAATACTAAAAAAAAAATGGTTAATACTCCCAATAAAACCAAGCATGTCAATGGAGCTTGTCTCTACTCCAATTTACGACAAGATAGCTTCTTCCATGCATATGAATGCCTTGATGTCTCGATCAGAGAAGTCTGTATTTGGCCAAGACACCATGGAGGTTGCTGGATTTGGAAGTACTGTACTCTAAATTGCCTAACACCCAGAAGAAATATGTGTCCCCTTTGACTTTCCAATTCCAAAGGACATCTATGATACACGTCTATGGTTTAATCTTGTAAACTGTCCAAGGACACAATTCAGGTGGGATGATCTTCAAATCTAGAAAACTATATGCCTGGCCATTGAGTTATACAAGAATGGAATAGTCTTTCAGCTGCTGCCAAATTATTGCAAATACTCGTACAGTAGAACTGCAGTGTATGAATGCCTCTCATTTTGAATGATCTAGTTCATGACCACAATTCTGCCGCAAAACTCATTCCAGTTCATGCTGCTCACCCTTGAGTAAGAAGTGCTAGTTCAAACCTGTACGGTTCAGCATGTGGGTCAATTTATAACTAAATTTTATGGTCGCTCTGCATTTTAACTAATACACAAACTACCATGGCTCCCAAGAAAGTTCATAAGGATGAACCCAAGGATAAAATTGAGGTTGATGACAGATCTGAAAAGAGACTGTTCCTAAACATGACAATGGTGAATGTGCTGCTCATCTCGGAAAGATGTACAGAAAACCAATGTAGACAACCAGCTCCATTATTGCTAAGGAGAAAGAAATCAAGGGCGTTACTGTGGCAGAAGTGTAACAGTGTAACAAAGCAAAGTACACAAACAAATGATGATGTTCAAAAAAAGCCTAAAATAAGCCTTTCCTCATGTAAGGAAATAGGGACCAAACTGTCCCAAACATCTGCCCTTGGCAGTTGAATTGATTTGCTACAACGTACCTTCTACCTAGAATTTACCTGAATGAAAGCGCAATGGTTTGGTGAATTACTAATCATACACCTGCTTCACCAATTGACAAAGTCGAAGGGAAGCACTACCGGTTTGCTACTATTAGCCTCTTCAGTCGTTTTGTCACTCACCATCAAAACAGAGTGGCCCCTCACACGACCCTCGAATATTGTAAAATTTGCAGTACAGCTCACATTCCCAAGATGTTGATGGGCAGATGAGGCTCATCCTCTGTCCACATGCCTGAAGCAGACAGCTCACTCAAGTGAACTCCCCATCCCTCCTCCAATGCATCAAAGAACAGAAGCATCTCCAAAGGCAGGTAGTTGAAAGGAAAGATAGGAAAGATTGAATACTGGTCAGCAGCTACCTCATCCACCAAAAATGACTTTAACGGCCCAAAAAGCACCCAAAAAGCAGTTCCCTACAACTTAAAGAGCATTATTTTCAAACAGCCACTCACCTCTGCCAACATGCTGAGCTTTATGAGATCTTGGAGGGTAGTTAGAGAATTATCCTAATAAATAAGATAGGGGAGAGCATCAGTCCTGGAAAGGCAGTTTGTAACCATCCTGAAAGACACAAACCACCCAAGACTCCACCTTGTGTTTGCCACCTTGCCAAATGGCAAGACTGGCATCTCCCAAGTTGGCAGCTGGTATTGCATGTTAGGGGAGGCTTCCCCTCCCCTGAGATACTCCTAACTGTTAAATCTAAGGATCATAAATGCATACACCCGGAGTGTCAGAAAAGCCAGACATCACCCAAGGGCTCACACAATAACACAGAATAGTCAACATGATGAACAGCAGTACCATATGACCTGTCACACATGAACCTTCTGCCTATGTGCATACAGCCTGGGCCTGGGAGACAATGGTTCATGCACTTACACACACACACACACACACAGAATCATGTGTTAACTCTGTCTATGGCTGATATCCTACCTGCAGGTGAGCAAATGCAGCTGCCAGGCCCCTGATCAAGGAAGATGCTCACTCAAAGTCCCCTAGAAATTCTTAGGAGGGCTTCCGAGACCATTGCTAATTCCCACAGAAGGAAGGGAAGGCAGATGTAGACAAGGAGGAAGAGCTAACTAATGAGGAGAAGGAAGATAGTAGACGATTGCATTTCTCAACTTTAATCCTTGTGTTCAACTCATCTCGGAAAGCTGTGTAGGTGGAATACAATTTATAACTTGATACCTAAAGAGTATCCCCACAGAAAAAAAAAGATTGCTACAGGAGACTTTGCAGAGTTGAGTTCCTTAGTAAAAATAGCCTTAGGATTATCAGTGAAAGACAGATCAATCAGAACATGGAGCAGAAATGTCTGTCAGTACTCCAGCAAAACTGATGTCTCACCTGAAGAATGTACACCACTCACACCTTTGTCAGCAATAGGAACAAGAGCCAAAATGAAATTTTTATATAATAAAATGAGGTTTTATATATAGTACTTACAGAGTAACTACATAGCTATAAGTTTCTACTTTATCAGTACGTAGTTTTAAAAAGTTTGAAAATTTGCAATAGCACAGCCAAGGATGACATAATCATGAATGTATCCAACTTATTTCGCGACTTCGTCATTTTGACTTGCACTACTGTTCGAGAAAGATGGTTCTCTTGTTAGGTTAGGTTAGGTTAGATATTGAATAACCAGTTACTGTTTATTCCACAAACATGTAACCCTAAAGCCGACCAACTACCACTCTGTGCTAGCTTGCCAGTTCACAGCCAGTTTACTCCAAAACCGGCAAATTGTGTCTTGTTTCATTCTGGCAAAATTGTGTATGGTTTCTTGGCGGTTCACAGCTTTATAACAAAATCCAGCAAAACAAAACAAGATGCGCATGCATCTCATTTACATGCAACTGACTACCAAATTCCAAAAATAATCAACTGCGCATGTGCACCAGAAAAGTCGGCTAGAAATTCAAATAAGTAGCTTGCCGTGACACAGCAAAATATCCACTGCCATAGGATATTAAACCCATAAGGATATCCTGCGCATTCAGTAGGCCTATACCTAGTAGGCTAACTTTACTTTGCACTTGGAAAACCATTTACTCAACCACACAGGATTCTAACCTAACCCATACTTCAAAACTGTTCAATGAATAGCTTGTTTAGCTATGACATGGTCCAACTTCCCAGGTAGACAGAGATAAGCAATGCAGCTTAGATTAACAGGGTAAATGACAGAGTGAAGATTATTTGTTTGTAAGGTGTTTTTATGTTGCATAGAACCAGTGGTTATTCAGCAATGGGACCAACGGCTTTATGTGACTTCCAAACCACGTTGAGAGTGAACTTCTATCTCCAGAAATACACATCTTTGACCCCTCAATGGAATCCCCGTGAATCAGACCGAGTGGCGACATAGTGGCCACCTCTCCCGAAGCGCGGCCACCTTCCGTAAAAGTACTTTAATCCTCTGCCATGAGCATCAGTCAATAGTTGTGGCCCATCCAGGCAGCACGCCGAGAAATCTACGATACTCTCGAAGTTAGTTTTTCCGCCTAAATTACAAAATAATAGCAAAATTCAAGCACTTTTTCGGCAAGAGGCCACGTTCCGAGAGAGGTGGCCGCTATGTAGCCGCTCGGTTGTCTACCCCATAGATATAGATAGGACCCCCTCTTTATCTATGGTTTAGGTAATTCTAAAGTATAGTTCTACACGGACTGCAAGGAACGTAACCGCGAATACAACATCCACTAGGGATTGGGGCGTCCAATGTACCTATTTCGCCGTGTTTAGTACTGGCCCCTGGGAATTAATTACGTACACTAGTCTCAATAAATATTACTTATAATTCTTGTTCAGGAGGTACTAAAACTACAAAGAAAAACCACAACTGCCATACTCTAGGCCACCGCGGAATAGTAGTAATAGCTAGCCTATAGATCTACGATGGTTTACCCTAGGTATATCTGGTAGCCTAGTACAAATATCGTACCCATTCCAAATCACAAACACGCTTTAAATTGGCTAAAGCGTCCTAATTAAAAAATTACCCTTGACTCTAGCTACCTAGGTATAAAGTACCTTAGTGATAAAAACAGTAGGTAACCGGATGACAAGCAAATTTCTAGCCCAATTTGCATACATCAACAATAGCACCAACCAAAGACGTTAAATGAAGAGCAATACCTACTACATATTAGCTAAAATAAAGGCAATCATACCTTATTTTGATGGAAGCTCCACGAACATTATGTAATAGACTAGCGAATTAATATAGTTACATCTTGTCACTTTACAATACCTAGCCTATTACGGTTTAGCTTATTGCTCGTTTTTTCCTTCTGTCAGACTGTCATTTTCCAAGGTTACCAAGAGCAAAACGTTCAAGCAGGCAGGATTGCCAAGGTTACCAAAAGCAAAACGTTCAAGCAGGCAGGGTTGCCAAGGTTACCAAAAGCAAAACGTTCAAGCAGGCAGTATTGCCAGATTTTTGTGGATGGAAAATGACAACTACAAGCATATTACAGCTACACAAGACCAAGGATATGAGTACAAAAAAATACATTTTTTTTTAATAGGCCAAATATATGCATGCATTTCAAACATATTTTCTTACAATTTCTTTAACTACTAAAACGCTGTCAAATTTTGCCCGTTGGAGGTTGGCTAAGCCTTTACTTTCAATAATAGTTCTTCAGTATACGCTACACACAAGCACAAGCGAAATGATAGCGAGTTGCAGTAATTTGCGCCATCCATGCCTTACAAAAGCTGCACAGATCCTAAGGCTTGGAAATAAAAAGCTGGAGCATTCGATGGGTAGGTCATTTGTCTTTCGTATTTTATTCACATCTGTCGAGGAGATAGCACTGTATTTTTTTTTTTTTTTTAAGGATACGAATCTGCTTGTCGCACTTTTGGTTTGACATTATTGTCAAACTAATGGGTAGTACCTATAATGTAGCCTATTCCGAAAAAATTATAAATTATTACATGCAGAAATGATCGTTTTAAAATCTGGAAAACTTCAACGAGAGATACTCTCCTTTTTATAAAAAGTACTAAAATACGTATCTTGCTGGAATGGCTAACTAATATTTTGTAGTCTAATAGCTAAAAAAAAAAAAAAAATTGAAAAAAGCCAAAATGTTCCAATCGGTTATATATATATTATATATATATATATATATATATATATATATATATATATATATATATAACAACCACTTTCAAAAATGGCAAATTTGAGGTTACGTATTTGCCAACCTTTATTTCAGATGTAATTCATCACTTAATGTGATTTGGAACCTTAGCTTGACTCATTAAAAGACAAATTTACGGCGGCAGCACTTGGCGAATAAGTGAAATGTTTTTTGCACTACTTTTGAAGTGTCAGTGACTTTAGGTATTACCATTTATTCATTTCCGTTCTGAAGAAATGTTTTTCTTACATCTGTTAAGAGAAAAACCTACGGGCATTTATCTGAAAAGTTAAGAACATGATACGCTTTTTTAGCATCTAGTAGCTAACAACCCTTCAAAAGCTTCACACTGTCCTCAGATGGTCTCTTCGTAGACACCGATAATTAGTTTCCGGTGTTGAGTCTTACTGAAGGTGGTTTCGGTGTAAAGTCAAAATTTAATGAAGGAAAAGTAGGCATTCGAATATGGATCTCAGCAATGCTGCAGATAATGACGTAAATAATTATATACGATAATTTTTATTTAATGACAGAGTGGCGCCAGGAGCCAACTTATATTCACGCTAAAAATGATTAATAACTAACAAATTAACAGTACCCAACAGCTAGTCTGCATAAAAGAAAAAATCTTACACACACACACACACACACACACACACACACACACACACACACACACACACATATATATATATATATATATATATATATATATTATATATATATATATATATATATAGATAGATATATATATATATATATATATATATATATATATATATATATATATATATATATATATATATATATATATATGTAGTATATATATAAGAGCAGACAAACTTTAAATTTTAATCAGTGTTAAGGCCAAACAGCACCTGTTTTTACTGAAAACGCCAGCCACTAGTTTTTATCAGGTTAATTCCTAGTAAAAAGGTAAAAAAAAAAAAAAACCTACTTAACATCACTCACTTCCAAATAGGCCTATTTTCAGGATTTTTTACTGAAAAAGTCAACCGATCAGCCCTCTATTCACCGATATGAAGCACAAGTGTGTGTGAGTGTGTGTGTTATCTCTCTCTCTCTCTCTCTCTCTCTCTCTCACAGGCTTTTAGCCTAGAGATATTGTCTGGACGCAACCAACATTGATGAACGAGAGATCTTATGGTGGTTTCCTTAACATTATTGACCAGAACCACAAAGCACACGGTATTTAGTTGGAAAAAAGGAGTGCTATCTGTTCCTGGCGAGTAATTAACTTGTCATTCATAAACTAGGAAGACACAAAAACATGAATAGCTAATCTCTACAATAATATAGGTCTGTTGAAAAACTCATATATCAAACTAGAAACTTGAAGTGTAATTTAAAAAATATGAAAACTGGAAGATTTCAGTTAAGATGCAGTTATCCGAAAACTGATGACACTTAAGGAAACTAGTAGGTAACTGGGATCACCTGAAGGTAGGAATTACCGGGGTGACGATTCTTCAGGTGGGAATTTTTTAACTCTCTTTTTTTGTTTTCAATTACCTTTACATTGGCATTTTGAATTGTTACTGTGTAACTAGCTTTTTTGTTTCTTTAAACTACCACTTTGTGAAATTATAGCTTTCATTCCTCTTCATCTGTTTTTCTTCTTGAAAATTCAGTAAGAACTTAACCATGACCCGTATTACGTTCCAAAATGTGGTTCTTCCACTTTTGTGGGAAGACTCCATAAAAGTTATTCGGTGGTTTCAGCAGAAGAAAATTATAAAGAGTGAAATTAAGTGTGATTCTTGCACTAATTGGATGAACTGGTCGAAATACTCTAGATCTTAGGATTGCTTTTTATGGAAATGCCAATTTAGGGAGTGCCAGAAATATAATTCCACCAAGTCAACATGAGTGGGCTCTTTTTTTTTTTTTTTTTTTTTTGCACGTTCAAATATTTCTTTTCAGAAGCGGCTTCATATTTTGTATCTGTGGTGTGAACGAATTGGAGAAACAGCGGCTGGCCGTCAAGTGAACGTCAGTGAGAAAACGATGATCGATTCTTATAATTTTTTTTTTTTTTTTTTTAGGGAGATCTGCACCAGGCATTTTCAAAACAAATCCAGTTCAGCTTGGGGGACCTGGGATCACTGTCGAAATTGATGAATCATGTTTCTCCCATAAGCCAAAAGCCCAAAACACCATCGAGGACGTGCACCTGAAACTCCTATTTGGGTTTTTGGAATTGTTGATAAGAGCAGAAGCCCTGCAATTGGTTACATGGAGATTGTTGAATGTTGAAAAAAAAGAGATGCCGCCACCCTCCTTCCGATAATACAGAAAGTAGTTCGCCCAGGATCTGTCATTCACAGTGATGAATGGCGAGCATACCGAAATATTCAAGGTTTTGGCTATGCTCACAGAACTGTGAATCATTCAGTGAACTTTGTGAATCCAAGTTCCGGTGTACACACTCAAACGATTGAATCATATTTGTTTAAACAGAAGAATCACATAAAGACCATGCGTGGCTGCAAGCGTAGTTTCTTAAATGCTTATCTTCACGAATTCATGTGGCACGATCGTTTTTGTAATAATGCTTTAGAAAGTTTGTGAACACATTGCTGTTCAATATCCATTGTAAAATTTGGTACTTGTGTACTCTTTTTAGAGTCATAAAGTGTATACGAAAATAGTGTATTATTATTTTTATCATATTTTTTTTTTAACAAACTAATATCTTATGACTTCAAATGAAATGTATGTACAAGGTAATAAATCTAGAGATTCTGGGGAGACGATTCTTCAGGTGAGAAATTCTAGGGTGACAATTCTTCAGGTGGGAAATTCTAGGGTGACGATTCTTCAGGTGGGAAATTCTAGGGTGACGATTCTTCAGGTGGAAATTCTGGGGTGACAATTCTTCAGGTGATCCGCTAATTGTCGGCTATTAAAGTAGACTGGACCAATAACATGTAGCCTACAGTTTTAAGTTAAATAAACAGAAAGCGAGCATTATCCTACAACCATGATATTATACTGATTTGTGTATTTACGAAATGTGCAGCAAGGTCTAAAGAGCGGTCTCAGATAAGCATTCAGTGTCGCCGAAGCGTAGATATGTGGCCTGCCGCCTCCGGTGTGAAAGTTTTCATGCACCACGATCGGGGCCCGGGTGCAGAAGTGGCTTTTCATTTTACGATGTCCCTTAACAAGTGCGGGAAAAATATTATTTTCCTGTATCATGTGATTCACTGACCCATATTCTCGGTCATTTGCATGCTTAGTAAAGTGAAGTTCTTTGCAAAGGGATATTGTTAATGCATTTCATGTTTAGATCTATATTGTAGTCTCATTATCAAGTTAATCCTGTAGCATGTCAAGAGCTCCATGTAATGATTAACAGTAAAGGAAAGCATATATTTTCATATACCCGTCAGAATTTACTTATGGTTGAAGTCAATGGTGTGGAAATGTGGCAAGTGCTTGTGTTTAAATGTTAGGTGACAGTTCCGTGAGGTAAAACTGAACATGACAACCGCTCCCTATGAGATATAGTTCGATAACTACCAGTTTATATGTGATGTTGGTGCAGAGTTTAGTATCAGGCCCTTAGGGAGAGTGAATATCATAAATAAAAACATAAGAAAAGACAGTAAATTTTTCGATGGGTGAATGGCAGGAACCAGGTTTTCCAAATTTTGTTCCGCGTCGTCACATTCATCGGCTCCTTTATCCATATAACAAGATCGTGATAAAGACATAATTATGCCAGACTTTGTAGAATTTCCGAACCCATCTTATGTATGATGTATTAATTTTAATATATATAGAATTGAAAATTATTAGAGATTTACATGTATCATGAAATGTGCATGAGAGGTATTTTAAAGTTTAGATCAGGAAAGCTGACCCGGATTCAGTGAAGAGTTCCTTGCCAGTGGCCGGCAACTCAGACACATTGATGGCGTCCTGTTCATAACGCAGTGTCCGTCGGATTCTTTAAGTGTTCCGCGAAGTACGGTAACTTTTAGTGATTGCAATTTGCTTGTCTGGATAACTTAGTGCTCTCAGTTGAATGTTTACTAGGCGTTTTTGGATACGGTAGCACAGGTGAGTAACGGTTTCCATTTATTATTAGATAAAACTAGGTGCATTAGCCTAACCTATTGACTTCAACTTGGGTCACTAGCTAACTCGAAAAATAATTGCGTTAATTATAAAACAAATGTTAAATCTTGCTTCAGTTACTCATGGCTGTCGTGAGAATGAGAAAATCAAGTGTATTGTAAGATTATTGGCCAATTGGGCGTCAATTCGAAGATCCTTCAAGGATTAAGCCTAGATTACTCTGCTAGACCTATACCTCATATTCCGAAGCTTAGCTTCGCTAGTGTCTGTGGACCACGTGATGTAAACTTTATAGGCTGTGTGTAGATGTAGTAGAAATATGTATTTTCCAATGCTTCTTAGCCCACAGGTATGTATTTTGAACATTTTAGCCTAGTAAACAGAGTGGACTGGCCAACTCACCGACTACCGCGGTTTTGGCCACCCTCCAAAAAGTACATTGGTATTTCTATAGAAGCAATCCGCAGTGGCCTAGACTATGGCAATTGCAGTTTTCCTATGTTATTTTACTTAATGAACAAGAATTTGAAGTAATATTTAGGGTTAACAACCGCATGGCCTGTCTCAGCTTACCGACGATTACGGCATGCCACCCTCCGAAAAAGTACTTGTAACGCGTCCTGACACCGGAGATGGGCATCAGTCGCGACTTGTTGTTGAGGAGAGACGGAGCTAAAGACCTCTACTGTCCTTTGAAAGTAAGTATTTTCTCCAATGTTAGAAATTAAGGCCAAATTTAAAGCATTAAACAGAAGGTAATGAAAAGGGTGTCCAATGTAGTGCAAATCTCACCAAAACGCTTTCGAAATTTTTACTTATGCCTAAATATTTTAGAAGATTAACACCATCTCGATGCTTGCGGAGTCGCTTTTGTCAACAAACTTCCCATTTCCTGTGATAAATCTGCACACCACCTGTACCCACAGACGCTGGGGCACTTTCATCACAACAATTGGAACACTGTCCCTAACCACAACGTTTTTAAGGAAACGACTGTTTTGGTAGAAGACTACGAAGCGTGCACTAGATAATTATTTAAATAAATAGTAAAACATCAATATTTTACATATTTATGGTGATTAATTTGAAAATATTTGTTATTGAAAAAGTAACTTTATTCTGACTCAAATTTAAGTAATTATTTTTCGGAATTAGAATGTTCTTTCAAGTCCTGTATTATGACATCACGACATCTTGACTTTTGTACCTATTGTAAATGAATTGCTATTCTCGACTTTCTTGCAGAACAGTTTACCAGTTATTCATACAGATTGGTATCAGCTATTCATGTAATTGTTATAATCGTTATGCACATACGTATATATCTTTATTATTTACTTTTTGGATATATGAAGATTTTTTACTGCCAGATTACCGCCGTAGATAGGTATTTAAGCGTAAGTAAAAATTTCGAAAGTGTTTTGGTGAAATGTGCACTGCGTTGGCCACCCTTTTCACTACCCTCTGTTTAAAGCTTTAAATTTGGCCTTAATTTCTAACTTTGGAGAAAATACTTACTTTGAAAGGAGAGTAGAGGTCTTTAGCTCAGTCTCTCACCAACAAGAAGTCGCGATTGATGCCCATCTCTGGTGTCAGGTCGCGTTATAAGTACTTTTTCGGAGGGGGGCATGCTGTGACCGTCAGTGTGTTGGGCCAGTTGATGCAGTTGTTTACCCTATTACAACAATTTTATCATTACTGCATTACTATGACAACTAGAATTCATGGAAACAGTTTGTAAATGCATCAGCGTATGTGTGATGCTCCACTAGATTGGCAATGATGAGTCTTTTTGCCGTCTTCTGCTTGCACTTCAGAAATATCTGTAATTTTTTGGCGTTAATTTGGTTGCTAAAAAGGGATAATAGACATGAATTAAATAAATATTTTGAATTAAAGTAAAATTAAACTAAATAATGATTAAAGTAAACAATTAAGGGAATAAAGCTTTGCACCCCATATACAGGGTAGTCGTCTGCTGCTCGTAACTGTGTTTGTGGAGTGAGTGCTTAGGAACCAGGAACAGCAACGTGGTTCAAGTGTAATGTGGAGTGAATTAAGACCAAAATGTGTATAATTACAATCAAATGAGCAGTGCTGAGTTTCAGTTGTGATGACAGTAAAGTTAAAACCACTGATTACAAGGTAAAAATAAATTCAGTTCAAACCATGACCCCGGGAATAAAAAGTTTCATACTTTCACTAATATAGGCAACAAAATATTGTTTTATTGTGCTGATTATAACTGCAATCTTGAGTAAGATCATTAAACGTTACATATATACCTACATTAACATTGTTCAAATGAGTGCTGGGAAGGCTGGGAAAGATGGTGCCCATCACTGACCAGACCTTTCCATCCACATATTTTATGAAGAGCTCGCATGCCTATTTTAGTGCATATGGGGCTTTCATATATCACATTATGTTGACGAAACTTCAATCTTTTGAACAGTGTGCTTAAAGTTGTAATTGTATTCTTGCTTCACCAATTAAATATCGAGTGAATAAGGCCTGGCCAGCGCAATGATGATGGATTGTCTGCGGTTGTTTACCCTAATTTTTCTTTCGAAGGCAAAACAGAAGACATAGTCTACTACTAGCCTACCATGGTGTGGGTCTCGCCAGTCACAATATGCCAATAGTTTGCTTATATTTACTGAATTTAGTTTGTTTTTACGCACATTGTCAACTTGTGGAATTAGCTGGTAGGCCTACCTAGTTACTGATCTAGATGGATATGGTAGCCGAGTCCTTGGATTTTGGCTACTGTTTTGAAATTGTTGGGCTAAATCTTTAATCCACCCCATCCCAGTACATCTAGCAGTTTGGTGGACCTTTGTAGGAAAGTAGTGTTTTGATGGGGAAAGATAAAATCACCTGAATGAAGGTGTGACAATGGCTACCACCTCACCTGATGTTGAGGACCATAATTCATTGATTATGGTAAACAAGCAACTGAACTGGCCAACTCACTGACTACCGCATATTTGGCCACCCTCCGAAAAAGTACTTTTAACACGTCCTGACACCGGAGATGGTCATCAGTCATGAGTAGTTAGTGGTGATAGCAGGAGCTCAAGACCTCTGTATTTCTACAGAAGCATTCTGCGGTGGCCTAGACTATGGCAATCGACGTTTTCCTATGTTATTTTACTTGCTGTACAAGATTGGAAAGTAATATTTATTCGGACAACTGTAACTAAGCAGTAATTTACCTTTTAAGACTACATGACGGTACCAACGGGTCAACGTAGTTCAAAGGTAAATTAAAGTTTAGTTCCAGTGGAATGAAAAAAAATATTCCTTTCAACTCTTGTAAAGCAAGTAAAATAACATAGGAAAACGTCAACTGCCATAGTCTGGATCGCCACCGTGGAATAGTTCTATAGATTGATCTACCAAGTGATCAGCGAAATGTAAACACAGCCGCCATGTTTAAACTTCACAACCACCACAGAGCCATATGTTCACTAGGGGAAGGCAGGGTACGGGGGGAGGGGAGGGGGAGCACAGGAGGTACGAGTTGGCTAAGTGACGCTGGGCCGCTAGGTAGTGATATGGCAAATAACGATAACTACTCAAAATCTAACACTTCTAACTGAAAATTACTAAACCACAATTGTTCTAACAATAGGGGAATATAGTTCAGGAACTTTACCTTAACCCTTTAACCGTTTAGTACGTATATATACGTAGCATGCCAACGCTACCCGAGCCGTTTAGTACGTATATATATGGGGAGCAGATGTTTTGACCGTGACGTTTAGTACGCATATATACGATTGATATTTCCTGCCTTTCTTTCAAGGTAAATCCTCTATAATGTATTCTCTCTAGGTCTGAGTTAGTGTTGTTGACCTTATCCAAACAAAAACACTTTTTCCCAAACCCCTTTTATCATAATTTTCCTGATTTTCTATATCTAAAGCGGGAATTCGCCAATCACTTGGCAGAGTCGCTATGGAGCGAGAGAACACGCTGTTGGCTGGTCGTTCATGTACACAGAATTTTGGTCTTTTCAACGCAGGGGGTAGAGGGGCTATAATCCTTTCTAAGCCAACTTAGCATCGGGCTTGAGTTGTTTTCTTCTGTTTTTCTTTTCCAGCTCTAGCGCAAATGAAAAACGCTAAGTACGTAATTGTAATTTATTGACATTTTCCCACTGAAAAATAAAAAAAATTTACTGGACGTTACAGAACTAGAGGTTAGGTGTAGAATGCACAAACTTTCATGTATGAAACAATGCACAAGTACCATATGCAAAATGAAAGTTATGTACAAAATTCTTACACAACAAACATTGCTGAATATTCATCCGACAGTGATAATGATGAAAACGAAAACAGAGACTAAACAAGGTAAAGACAATAAATTGTGAATATGTGTAATGATTCTGAATGGGTTGCCAGTAATTTCCGGTCCTAAGATTTCGTATTTGACAACGGTGGCAGTTTCATTACATCGATAAAGGGAAATCTATAAAAACATGATGAAATTGAAAGAGAGAGAAAGAGAGCTAACAATTTTGACATTGATAAAGAACAATATATATATATATATATATGTGTGTGTGTGTATATATATAGTAGATATATATATATATATATATATATATATATCTATATATATATATTATATATTATTTATATATATATATATATATATATATATATATATATAGTATTTATATATATATATATATATATATATAGATATAGTCTATATACTATATATAGTAATCTATAGAGATATATATATTATATATATATATATAAGATATATATATTATAATAATATATAATAGAAGATTAGATAGATATATAATGTTAGTATATATGTATCATAGATAAATACTATATATTATGTATATATCTATTTCTATATCTATATATATATATTATATTATTATATATATATAACATGTATACTATATATAGGGAATAATAATTAGATAAATATATAGATATATTAATAGATACATATAGATTATATAGATATGTATAGGATTATAGAGATATATATAGTATATATAGATATATAGATATATATAGATATATATAGATATAGATATAGATAGATATATATACTAGATATATAGATAGATATATATTAGGGCTTGGGTGCCTTGTATGATAAGGCGCCCTATGAGGTAATGTTAGACTAGCGATAATCTTACGCTAAGTCGGTTGGTATTGCACTTCCATCTTCAATGGAGTGTCTGGGGGTTTGTAGATCACTTACGAAGTCGGTATTATCTTGTTGGTTATTACGACGATGTGTTAAACTCATGTTGGTTCGGTGAGGAGGTTCTTGTAGAAAACACTAAGTATAAAAAATTATATATTCTTCTGAAGTTTTACATGGTGAAGATCAGGTATGATTGTACAAGTCTTCTAATAACGATAGCTTGATCGCTTCTGCCAATGATGATGGCTAATCCTATTCCTCTACATGATAAAGCTTAGGTAAAGAGGTACAGGTCTTCTAATGACGATAGCTAACTCTGTTCTACTCGTCTACCATCTCTGTTACAAGTTATGAAGGAACAGACAGTAGTTCGAACATATGAACATACATACAAATGACATAGTTTCATACGAACACACAATCAATGAGACAGCTACAGATCACGTAGGCCGTTTGAATTATAGGTCGGGGTAGTTGTCTCAAGCAGGGAGCTTGGACTAATGTTAAAACAATTGAATGACTACAGGTGACGGCATGTTATCTTAGCGTCTCTAGTCTGATCACATTTCTGCAAGCAATCTGGTTGACCTCTATAGTTTTAGACTTTTATATATATGGACTAACATTCCATATTTTTATTATGTAAACACTTACATTAGCTCGGTCAGCTACCAAAACCAACTACTGAATATTACTCAAACTTGACTTGCATTTGACTTATAGGAGTGTGATACAGACACTATGTGAATATATATATATATATTAGTAAATAAAAATTCATGGTGTACATGAATTGATTCAAGTAATAAAATATAAAAAATAAAACAATGATATTCGGTAAATAATAGTGATCACGTGATATATAATGATACAGTTTTTCACTTCATTTCATTAAGATACTATGCTACAGAAAATACTAATGTACTCTGATAATTGCATAGAATGAAGATTAACCCTTAAACGCCGACTGGACGTATTTTACGTCGACATTTTTTTGTCTCTGGGGTGCCGACTGGACGTATTTTGCGTGACATACAAAAGTTTTTTTCAAAAATTCGCGGAAAAAATACTTTTAGGCCTACCAGCCAAAAACTCTTGAATCACGCGCCTTGGGGGATGCTGGGAGTTCACGGATCAAGGTGTTGTTTTGTTTTACAATCGTTACGCAGGCGCGCGCAAGCGCGAATTTCTTTCTTGCTGCACTAAAAAGTATCTGTGACACATCTCGGAAATTATTTCGTCACTTTGACATAAGTTTTGTACCATTTTAAATTAGCCGTTACATGAAGATTATATATGAAAATGTGCGCATTTGTATGAAAAATACAACAAAAAAAAACTCATGATTGTAGCTTTTATCAGTTTTGAGATATTTTCATATAAATAACGATAAGTGCCAAAAATTTCAACCTTTGGTCAACTTTGACTCTATCGAAATGGTCGAAAAACGCAATTGTAAGCTAAAACTCTAATATTTTAGTAATATTCAATCATTTAACTTAATTTTGCAACTAATTGGAAGTCTCTAGCACAATATTCCGATTTATGGTGAATTTATGAAAAAACTTTTTCCTTACGTCCGCGCGGTAACTCTTCCGAAAAAATCATACATGCGATTGTGGTAATGTTGCAACCATTTTAAATTAGCCGTTACATAAAGTTTTATATATGAAAATGTGCGCAATTTCATGCACAATACAACTAAAAACAACCCATGGTTGTAGCTTTTATCAATTTTGAAATATTTTCATATTAAAAAATGATAAGTGACAAATTTTCAACCTTCGATCAACTTTGAATCTACCGAAAGGGTGGTCGAAAAACGCAATTGTAAGCTAAACCGCTTATATTCTAGTAATATTCAAGCATTTACCTTCAGTTTGCAACAAATTGGAAGTCTCTAGGAAAAATATTTCGATTTATGGGGAATTTATGAAAAAAATAACATTTTCTTTACGTCCGCGCGGTAACTCTTCCGAAAAAATCATACGTGCGATTGTGGTAATGTTTGCACCATTTTAAAATTAGCCGTTACATAAAGTTTTATATATGAAAATGTGCGCAATTTTAATTTAGAATTCAATTAAAAATAATTGAAGGTTGTAGCTTTTCTCATTTTTGAAATATTTGCATATAAATCACGATAAATATAAAAAAAACCAAACGTTCAGTCAACTTTGACTACCGGAAATGGTCGAAAAAACGCAATTGTAAGCTAAAACCTCTTACAGTCTAGTAATATTCAGTCATTTATCTTAATCTTGAAACAAATTCGAAGTCTCTAGCACAATATTTAGATTTATGGTGAATTTTAAAAAAAATCTTTCCTTCCCTCAGCACGCGGATTCTCTGCCACAAATCTCCGAAATGCGTACGTTCCATTCTCGGAATATTTGTTCCGTTTCATATTAGGCATTTCTTAGAGTTTTATATATGAAAAATGTGCGCAATTTCATGTAGAATAAACTAAAAATATTTGAAGGTTTGTAGCTTTTCTTATTTCCGAAATAATTGCATATAAAAAAATATATATATAAAAAATTCGACATTCGGTCAACTTTACCTAGTCAGATATGGTCGAAAACTGCATTTTTAAGCTAATATTCTTACAGTATAGTAATATTCAATCATTGTCTTCATTTTGAAAGAAATTGGAAGTCTCTAGACAATATTTAGATTTATGGTGAATTTTTTGAAAAAAATATCTGTTTACGTCCGTGCGTTACGAATTCATGCATTATTTTGTGATAATATTTTCTCTGTGTTGCTTTTATCGTTTTACAATGTGTTATATACCAAAATGATCGCAATTTAGTGTACATTACAACGAAAAAAAGAAGTAACTTGTTACCTTTAACCGTTTTGCGCACAGCGCGATTTGAATACAATTATATATGAAATTTCGTTTTTGCGCTATCATATATCGCATTATTTATATATGATAATGATAATTTTTTTCATTTCTGATGGTTGCATACTAAACTTCAGCCAATGACAAAAAAAGGAGCCAAAAATAAACTCTTAATCTTGAAAACTAAGCGCGCTGTGATTTTTTTAAAAAAAATATTTTTTCCGCTTCGGCGCTCACTCTGAAACACCTCCGGCACACGGGAGACATTTTTTTTTTTACCGCTTCGGCGTAAGGTTAACATGATAAAAAATCATATTTTAACTGATAACAATTTCATATATGAATTGATAACATTATTCAATGTTTATGCTGATTGATTCCTTTGATTTTTATGCTAACTGTTATTATATCTGATTCATTAATTCATATACTAACTCATAAATAACTGCAGATATTGTAAGATAAAAGGTAACAGATTGAATTATAGGCTACCTGATTTGTTTATAACATATGTATAGGATTCATATAATTGAGTAACTATATGTGCACTTTAAATAGATTCCTATTGCGTACACGCAAAGATATATTCAGATTCTGTTATTTATGATCATTTATATAAGAGATTCCTATTGCGTACACGCAAGATATATTTCGACTCTGTTATTTATGAGATATATAGGATACTGATACTTTATATATAGGATACATGATCCGAGGTTATACTACTTCACTTTTAACTAGTGTTCGAACAACTTTTCGTCCATTACACAGTTCCAGACAACCACCTATAGCCCAATGAAACGCCTATTTCACAGGGTAAAACAAAAAGGGGAAAATTTGCCTGGGCGGGTCAACATTCTATATGCGCTCATAACTTATTCTCTGCATCCTAAGCTACACGATTACGTTCGCGATGAATCAATTCATCCCAGCACGAGTCCTTCGCCAGCAAAGTAGAGTTGAATATCCTTCGGGTCGTAATTTGTCGGAAGTATGTCCCTTTTTGTAGTCGATTCCGACAGTCGCCGGAGCATTCAGCATTAAAACGAGATTAACAACGAGATACGGTGTCGGTCGAAAGAAGTCCATGAAATTCCTTCACATTGTAGGCGGTTGTCACTTGACTGTAGTCAATCCGCAGCGACGAACGATTTTTTGAAGTTGCGATGTGAAACTCTCGTACTGCAGGATACTGTAACAGGTTCCATTAATCAGCCTGCAAGTGAAATTATCTTGTCACAAGGGCAAAGTAAATTCAGACGACATCCAAATACAGGGGAGGGGAGAGAGCCATTTAGACCATACTTACCCACATGAATTCGCTGATATTTTGGAATTCAAAAGAGTCCGCTGTACAAAACTTTTTTTATCCATGGCATTAAACAATGAGTGAACCTATCCAGGTCTATGATGACTTTGTAAAAATATCCATAATTATAAAAAATAAATAAGATATCATTACGAATCTCAAAGAAAATTTGATATTACTGGTAGTAAGTTACTAGACAAAGAAGTGGAAAACGGAGCTAATTGTAAAATTGCCAGGCAACATAAGAGTCAAAGAGAAGATTAATCATGATTCTGTAGTTCTCTATGAAATTAAGTTGTGATAAAATCTGATCCTATGTGCCCTAACAAAAGTTTCATATTCAATTTTCCCTTTTGCGCGCATCCTCTGAGGTTAATTTTTTAAAAACTATTAATAGGTAGGAGATGCAACGAAAAAAAAAACCCACTATGTAACTAATTTCCTAAATAAACTTTGGGTTTTTCAAGAAAATGTGACATTTTCCCATGAATGTTTTACTTGAAATTGTAATAGGCTAATGTTGCAAGAAAAAAAGTAATATTTCATTTCATATCGTGATACTTCCAAATGTCTATGAGGTTCAGAAAAAATTAATTCATTTTGATGTTATAGAAATTCTATTTCCTTATTTTGTTTATTAATTTAAAATGATTGCAAGTGCATTGCGCATCACCGATAGACACCTGTACCTAACGTCTGCCATGCCCATGAGAAGTTCGGGCTAAGCATTCCTTTTCTCCAGTCAATCTGCTTTTGCAAGCAGAGACGACACACAGATGAAGCCTGTGTAAGCAGATTATTGAGGTTAAAAGGAACAAATGCTGATACGGCAATGATGACGTCGTCACTTGGCAGGAGATTGCTCTCAGACAGCTAAGAGTTACGTTACTTGCTGGAATAAATACGACTTTAGGATAAATTTTTTGTTTTTTATACTCGACCCACATGAGAGAATGTCTGAAAAAAAAAAACAGTACCAAAATTGAACAATATATTAGTTTTCATGTTGGAAAACTGCATAATGTAATTATGTTAATTAAATAAAATTCCTTATTCAAACTGATGAAAAAGGGTTTCCATACAAAATTCTATATATATTATTAGCCCTGTATAAGATTCATATAGGATTATTTCATAGATAACATTTTCACTTCTAGACTTCCTGACTTTAAAATCTCTTTTATTTTATTTTATTTATTTATTTATCTTTATTATTATATTATTTTTTTTTTTTTTCATTGACTACGAATATAAATCACCGGGACAGACAATATGTCAGTAGATTTTGGATATGTGTTTGAACTTTTAGCTTATTTGTCATTACTAAAGCGTTTTAAGTTAGAGTTCAAATCTTTACGCATATATATTTGGATATTTAATTAACCTTTGGTTACGTTTTGCTTATTGATTTATCGTGATTCCTTTTTTATTATAAATTGTAACCCTTCCGACTTCTTACGGAGTGTATTATATTGACTCCACTTGTATCCATATTTATTTTATTTTTTTATATTTATTTATTTATATTTTTTTTATTTTTTTTATATATATTTGATAAAATTAATGGTTGGCTTGAATATGTGGTGTTCTAGCGGCGTACCGTATAAGGCTACTTGCGGCATCAATTCTATAGATACAAGATATACATGATAAAGGTATTTAAAACCGCGAGAACCGCAATAATCCAGTTCGGATCCAACATCACGAGTTGTAACTCGTAAGACATTGACACTTCCTATTTAATTATCAGTTATTCTACCAAACCGATTGACTCTGGGTGATAAAATATATTATTGGTTTTCTTAATGGAAAGGAATTCACACAACGTGTTAAGGAGAATTATTGATTTACACCACCCGAGTCTGAGATTATTGTGTTGAATTCCATATTTACTGATTTAGCACTCATAAATATTCCTAACGCACTCAATTGCGGTGTTTGTTTTTTGGTGCTATTAATTCTATCTAACGTGTCAAGGAACTATTGACACTAAGAAGTGTTTATTCCCTCTGTCAGACTCGTAATTCTGTTAATAATTCTACGTATATTCTTTTCAAGGATTGATTTGGCACAGGATAGGCCCTTAACTGACAGGTGTCTTAGTGTGTCCCTTGTTTTCATGACAGTGTTACAATCAGTTATGTGGTTTTTATATCTGTAAGCATTGTAGGCCAGTAAAACAGTGATTTGGCTTTCTGTGACATAGTAGGGAACCCTGGATGACGGAATGCAACCAGTTTATGACGATTGGTATGAAAGAGATTATTACTACTACCTGGTCGTTAGTCACCTGCTGTGTTCTTCGGGTTTTCCTCGTCACGGACCTACATATAATACTACATTTGATTACATAATTCTGATACACATACTTTAAATATACTTTTGCTTTAAGGGTTTCTGCTCGAAGTGTTTATTGTTTTTGCTTAGCCGCTGACCCTGTTTTCTGTTCGAAGCGTTTATTGTTTGGTGTTTATTGCTGCTGACTCTGTTTCCGTTCGAAGTGTTTATTGTTTTGACTTATGTCTGTTGACTCTTGCTTTGTTCAGTTTGTAACAGTTCTGCGCTCCAACCCAGATATTCAATGCTCGCGATCTCTTGGGTTAAGGAATTTTCTTGTTTAGATTACGGTTTTAACAATAGGCACGGATGGTTTTTTCTATATCTTTTAGTCCAATTAATGGTTCTTTGCTGTATGGTGCGGGATTGCGGGATAATGCGTCAGCTATGATATTTGCTTTCCCAGGTAGATATCTTATCTTGGCTCCAAAGACCTGAATGATCATTTGTCCACCGAGTTTCCTTTTGGACTGTGATTAAAGCCTTTGAAAAAACTCGTAAAGGACTCATGTTCAGTAAGGACTTTATCAGGATAGACATAGATTATGACTTAAAATGTACTAGTGAGTTAAAGATACTAGCCCTTCCTTGGCCTATTACTGTATATTTACTTTCAGAGGGCTTTAGTTTACGTGAATAAAAAGCTATAGGAAAGAACTGTTTATCATATTGCTGAAGTAGTATCCCTCTTACCCCTTGGTCTGAGGCGTCTGTTGCAATAAAAAAAAATTCCTTATTTAAATCAGGGATTTTTTAAGTTAGGTAAGCTGGCATTATTCCGCTTTTAAGATATCGAACGCCTGTTGATGCTTTTTGTTTTTAGACCATAATAAATCTAACGCCCTTCTTCGTAAGATCTGTTAAAGGAGCTGTCATGATTGAAGAGTTACATATTTACATACGATTGTAATACCCACTACAGCGCCAAAGTGCTGTATCCCCCTTTTACGTTAATAGGTACCGGAAAGTTATGAATAGCCGACACCTTACCATGGACTACTTTTAAGACCTTGACCAGACACATAAAACCTAGATAAACATGTTCGGTTTTAAAAAACTCACATTTAGATATTTTACTCTGAGATTAATTGTCTTTGCCTCTGTAGCACTAGCTCTACTTTTATGTGGAATGTACTTCTAATGGTATTAGAAAAAGATTACCAAAGATCATCCATATAGGCATGTAGGTTATCCCCTAAAAGTCTCCAAACACTATATTTGTAATTGGGGCGCAACATAAGCCGGAGGCATACGTAAAAAATTGATAATGTCCCCTGAGTGTGCTGAAAACGGAGTATGAGGTACAATCACTTAGGTAATGGTATCTGGTAAAAGCCTTTAAGTAGTCCAAGCTGGTGAAAAATTTATTCTAACCTAACAGAGATAAATGTCGTCGGTACATGGCACTGGGGGGGGGGGGGGGGGGGGGGAAACTATCGGGAGTCGTTTCCTTGTTTAAGCGACAGAAATCTACGCAGATACGCCAAGTCCGATCTTTTATGGCATGACGTTTGAGGGAAAAAATTATATGGGCTATTTGATTTCCTAATGACTCCTATTACTAACATTTTTCAACTTCGTCCATTTATCTCTATTTTGAAATTTCATTAAGAGTCTATACGAAGGTAGTAAATAGCTTATGTTTGTCCTTAGACGTCTTGTTTTGTGTTAAATTACATCCGTTTTTTCCAGAGATCACTCGCCAGTGGAGAACTTCTGGTATTCAGGTAAAAGATGAAAAAAGTTTCTGCTGAATCACCTCTGCTTGAATGACTTTACGGATATTACTTTTATAGATAGTATAAGGGAGTTCATCTACGACTGATTGGGCGTGATTAAAAGTTAGCAACAATAAAAAATGCGATATTTATAACTTCCGTATCCACGATATGTATATGTTTTGTGGATCACTAGATTAACTTGTTGCTGTGTCAACCGTGTCTAGGGCTTTGTTCGCGGAAATCGTTATATTTCAGAGTGTCGGGAAGGATTAAAATTTCATTTCCCAGCAAAGTCTTTTTAACACGCACTAAGACATTCGAGGGTGCATGCTTCTCGAGATTTTTGCGTGCAAAGTACGACTGCGGTTGTGGGAGAGGAATTCTGTTGGGTCATTTGAACAAATGTTCGATTTATGAGACAAATTATAGTTCCTTATATAGTTATTATTGTTTAACTGTCTCATTTTTGTTCAAACGGATTTTAATATGGTTTGAAGGTTTATAGGATTTTCCTTTGATAAACACGCCTTATTTTAGCAGGATTGTAACGATAATATTTTTGTATTACCCCTAAGATTGAATCGTTACCAATTACACTAGATTACAGAAATCAATTGTTTTTTCTATAAACTGATAAGAGGTATACTGTAAGCCTCCTGCGGACTATCCGGACTTCTCATTAGGGAAGTTCGAACAACAGACGGTGAGTCCGTAAATACAGGATATTACGTGTACTAAAGAAATAAAACAAGATATTCTAATTTTTACGGCGCGTACAGTTGGGCTTTATCCACCACTACTTATAATAACTTACGTTTTGTTCATGAAACTTACCTGTCAGATATATATAGCTGTATTTTCCGAAGTCCGACAGAAATTAAAAACTTACGACATACGTAGTGGGAGTCAGGTGGTTAGTACCCATTCCCGCCGCTGGGAGGCGGGTATCAGGAATCATTCCCATTTTCTATTCATAATTTTTCTGTCGCCGGTGTTGTAAACACAGTTTTCAGCACCTCCGTCTTGAATTTAGGAAACTTGGCTACTATAAGTACCCCTTTTTGATTTTTTGGTATCTTGACTTTTTGGATCGGTGGCTAGGCACACGTTAATTGTGGATTTGATTGATTTTGGCTTGATTTCTCTTTAAATAAGATGTCTGGTTCTAGTTCGGCTAGCGCCAGGTTTTGTACCAAGAGTGATTGTCGAGGTAGGCTACTGAAAGCATCAGTAGACCCTCATACTTTGTGTAAGAGTTGCAGAGAGCATGATTGTATGTATGAAAGTCGCTGCAAGGAATGTGAGTGTCTTTCTGATTCTGGATGGAGAGCGTATGAGTCCTATCTGCGTAAGCTTGAACGGGATAGGTTAAGAGGGGTCTTCCTCCAGGAGCGTTTCAGGTAAACGTCAGGAAGTTCATGTTTCTCCTACTAACCCTCCTTAATCACTACTCCTAACCCTGTAGTGTTGCCTTCGGGCCCTGAAACAGTGTCTGTGGAGGGTAATACCCTTACACTTATCTTAAAGTCGATTCGTAATTTAGAATCTAAAGTGCTCGCCTTAGAAGGCAAAAGTGAAGGTGCAAAGTGCAGTGACAGTGCTCCTTCGTTGGTGGAGGGTGCGTCAGATCGGCCCCCCATTTCACTCTAGGCCTAGACCGCTGCCAGACTCCCAGGTTTCAGGGAAGGGATGGCATGTCGAAAGCCTGCAGTGGGTTACGGGGTGAACGCCCAACCGATCTGACGTGCCTTCGGCAGTATCTGTTGACGTTACACAGACTGCCAAGGAGCGTGCGCGTGCACGTCTCCTGAAAGAGTGTTTCTCTTCTTCAGAGGCTTCCTCCCCGCACAAGGGGTGGAGCTCTCATTCTGTTTCACGCCCGCTGAAAAAGGAGCGTTGGTGGGTGACGTGACGCTTCACGTCCAGTTTTGGCTCTCGAGAGGCGATCATCGCCTGAGAGTGTGTTCGCAGGCCTTCCCGCCACAGAAGAAGCGTAAGGAGTCATCGGATGATGACTTTTGTTGAGCTCCCCAGTCGCTCTCGAGCGCGTGCTACGGCAGTTTCTGGGAGAAGGAAGAAGGCGTCCCCTCGCCCCTCGTCTTCTCACAGGATCAGCCCGTCACCTGAACAAGGAATCCTCTCCTACTGAGAAGATCCTGCGCTCTTTGCAGCAAAACAGCTTGCTGATGCTCTGCTAAGAAAGGGACACAACCACGTCCCAGGAGAAAAAAAAAAAAAAGGGTGACCGTCTTCCGTGAAGAGATCTAGAAGGTCTCCCTTTCCCTCTCCTCGCTCGTCTATCTCTCCACTTTCTTCGCCTGCTAGAGTTCGTGCGACTCCCCAGCGGCTCTCTGGAGGACGTGAAGAGGATTTTGTTTTTTCGCTCTGCGCATGAAGCGGTATTACCCGCTTCGTAAGCTTGCGGTGCGAGAGCTCGATACTTGCGTTGAACGCTTCGGTGCAAGTTCACGATCCTGACGCTCGGTCGGAAGCCAAGAGACGCCAGTGGCATCTAAGAGTGCACCAGCAGCGGGAAGCAGAGCGCGCAACGAGCTGTTAACCCGCGCTTTTAGTAAATTTGCATTCGCTACGCCAGTGGACGCCCAGCGTGCGCCAGCGGACGCCAGCAGCGCGCGAGTGGACGCCAATCCGTCCCGCGCTAGTTGCAGCCAGGCGTGCGCCAGTGGACGCCAGTGTGCGCCAGCGGACGTCCAGGTGTGCGCCAGCGGACGCTCGGGTGGAGACGAAGATGTGGATTTTCGTAGTCTCCCACCTGTTTTTTTGATGAGACTTTGCAAGTTACTTCGGGTCTTAGAGATACGACGGAGTTTCTATTAAGGAGTCAGCTTTGCCTTCCACTTCACAGCAACGCTCCTCTTGGAAACTTAGACCAGATGGGGGGGGGGGGAGTCTTGGTCCAGCCTTATTTCCTCCAACTTCACCTGTGTCGGAAGCAGAGGTTAGCGACGCTTCGTTGAAGTGGATGATGAGAAACCTTTGGCGGCAGTCTCTTCGATACCAGGTTTTGACCCGCCTTCTTCAATCAGAGTTTGGAGATACGTTTCACCGGAAGCTCCTCGCTCTCCTCCTTCACAACTTTCTTCTTCCAAGATCAACAAGGTCTCGGCATTTGTCAGAATGAAGAAGTCCCTTTCAACTAAGAGGGCTCTTCGTAAGGTCCATGACTGATGGAGAAAAAAGGAAGTCCTCAGGGAAAAGACTTCTTTCCCGCCCTGCCCCCCCACCTTCGAGACTTAGTGGGAAGGCTGGCATTTGTTTTTTGTATGAAACGGGAGAAGACGTAGGTATTAGACTTCCCTCGTCAGCTCAAGGAGACTTCGCTAGCATTGTGGATGCCTCGAGGAGGTCTCACCTGTCCTCTTCGAAAGTTTCCTGGTCTACTACGGAAATGGACTACCACCTTAAAGGCCTCTTTCGGACGTTAGAGTCTTCAACTTTCTAGATTGGTGTTTGGGAGTTCTGGATGCCAAGTCTAGGAGTTCCGACTCGATTAGTCTGGGGAGCTGTCCAGCGTAATGTCGTGTAATGGACAAGGCCGTCAGAGATGGTTCGGAGAGCTTACAGCTCCACTTTTGCACAGGGCTCTTGAAGAAGAGATCCCTGTTTTGCAATTTTACAGCTAAATCTGTCTCTCCTCCTCACAAAAAGCAGATTTTGCTCTTCGCTCCTTTTTCGGATCATCTCTTCCCCCAGGCTATGGTAAAAGACATTGCTACCAGCCTACAGGAGAAGGCCACTCAAGATCTCCTCGCACAATCTTCAAGGAGACCTGCGGTTTCCTTCGTCCTCGGGAGTTTCGATTCTCAAGAATCGAAGCCCTTTCGAGGTAGTTTCTTCCTCGAAGGAACCAGCCCCTCGAGGTAAGAGGCACTTCCAGAGGCAGAGCCACTGCGCTTGCCAAGAGCAAGAAGTGAAGCAGAAGTCCTTCAGTCACCGGTTGGAGCCAGGCTTCCAGCTTTTTGCGCAAGCCTGGGAAGAGAGAGGTGCGGACAAATGGTCCTTGACATCTTAAAGAAGGGTTACCGGATCCCGTTCCTGAAACCACCCCCGCTGTCTACGACACCCAGGGACATGTCTCCTTCTTATCGGGGAAAGAAAAAGCAACAAGTGCTTTACGATCTGTTTAGATCATTGATCGTGAAACACGCCGTAGAACAGGTCTCCGACCTGAATTCCCCCGGATTTTACAACTGACTGTTCCTGGTGTCAAAGCAGTCGGGGGAATGGCGACCGGTACTCGATGTCAGCAGCCTGAACCTCTTTTGTCATCAAGCAGAGGTTCAAGATGGAGACACCTCAGTCAGTGATGGGAGCCTTAAGACTGGGGGATTGGATGGCTTCACTAGATCTCCAGGACGCGTATTTCCACGTCCCCATCCACCCCCAGTCCAGGAAATACCTGCGTTTGTCCTGAAAGGAAAAGTGTTTCAATTCAGGCTCTCTGCTTTGGACTCAGCACTGCTCCCATGGTATTCACCCTACTGATGAAGAACATTGCGAGGTGGCTTCATCTTTCCAAAAGTGAAATCAGGATCTCTCTCTACCTGGACGACTGGCTCGACGAGCCTCCTCGAAAGACCGGTGTCTGGAGGACCTTCACACGACTTTGTCGTTAACGAAGTCCCTGGGGCTTCTGGTGAACCTCGAAAAGTCACATCTGACCCCTTCTCAGTCTTAGTCTATCTGGGGATTCAGATGGACTCAGTGGCTTTTCGGGCTTTCCGTCCCAGGGCGACAACTAGATTGCCTAAGCAAAGTGTCAACCTTTCTGGGGAAGAAATCATGCTCGGTGAGGGAATGGATGAGTCTGCTGGGGACCATTTCCTCACTGGAGAAGTTTGTTTCCCTAGGGAGGTTGCACCTCAGACCTCTTCAATTCTTCCTTGCGGACAATTGGAAGCACCAAAACAATTTGGATTCGATTCTGGTGTTATCAGAAGAGGTAAAGGAACATCTAAGATGGTGGACCGACCCTTTGAAGCTCGCAGAGGGTCTTTCCCTCAAGCTTCAGAACCCCGACCTAGCTGTTGTTTTCCGACGCGTCTTCCGCGGGGTGGGGAGCAACACTGTGGGGGAGGAAGTGTCAGGCACCTGGAGAGGGGAACAGGTGTCCTGGCACATAAACCTCAAGGAGCTGGCAGCAGTTCATCTGGCGCTCCAGTTCTTTCAGAACGAAGTCTCCGGCAATGTGGTGCAGATCAACTCGGACAACACCACAAGCCCTGGCATACCTCAAGAAACAGGGAGGAACCCACTCTCGATCCCTGTTCTTCCTTGCAAAGGAGATCCTGTTATGGGCGATAGGCACACGACGTCTCTATCCTGACGAGATTCATATCAGGGGTAGAAAACGTCCGTGCAGATCTGCTCAGTCGACAAGGTCAACTTCTACCGACGGAGTGGACCCTTCATCAGGAAGTATGCCAGAGGTTGTGGAAGTTGATGGGGATGTCCTCTCGTAGACATCTTCGCAACTTCCAGGACAACGAGACTCCCGCTGTACTGCCTCACCAGTTCTCAGACCCAGGAGCAGTAGCAGTAGAACGCCCTTCTTTGGGACTGGACGGGAACTCGGACGTTATATGCCTTTCCCCCGTTCAAGGTCCTAGGGGAAGTAATAAGGAAATTCGCGCATCAGAGGGAACGAGGATGACTCTCATCGCCCCCTTCTGGCCAGCGACCGACTGGTTCACAGAGGTCATGTCCTTTCTAGTAGACTTTCCGAGGACTCTGCCTCCAAGGATAGATCTACTCAAACAGCCCCACTTGAGGCAGGTTATCAACAAAAAGAAACCTCCCCCGCTCTGAGTCTGACCTGGCGTTCAGACCTATCCAGAAGTTTTGGCCAGAGCGAGGGGTTTTTTCAAGACCGGTGGCGAAAGCAATCGCAACGGCAAGGAGACCTTCTTCTATTGCCGTATACCATCCAAGTGGGCTGTTTTCCGGAGCTGGTGCAGGAAGAAAGGCATTTCCTCCACCTCTACCTCTGTGAGCCAGATCGCAGACTTCCTTCTCTACTTGAGGAAGGAAGTTCGCTTAGCGGTGCCTACGATAAAAGGCTACAGAAGTGTGCTTTCTGTAGTCTTTAGGCATAGAGGACTGGACTTAGCCAATAACAGAGACCTTCAGATCTTCTGAAGTCTTTCGAGACTTCGAAGGTATCTCAACCAAGAGTTCCTTCTTGGAACTTAGACATTGTTCTAAAGTTTTTTGATGTCCAGTAATTTTGAACCTCTCAACTTTAGCTTTCGGCTTCGAACCTTACAAGGAAAGAACAATTTTTCTTTTTTAACCTGCTCTTGCATCTGGCGACGGCGAAGAGTTAGTGAGATCCAGGCTATAAGCAAGCATGTTGGGTTTAAGAACTCTGATGCGGTTTGTTCTTTAAGCCCGATGTTCTTAGCAAAGAACGAAAACCCGTCCAACCCTTGGCCAAAGACATTTGAAATCAAGGGTTTGACAGAGATCGTGGGTAATGAGCCAGAGAGAGTCCTGTGCCCTGTCAGGGCTCTCAAATTCTATTTAGACACAACGAAGGACTGTAGAGGACCTTCGGGCAACTTGTGGTGCTCGGTTAAGAAGCCTGATCTTCCCATGTCAAAGAACGCGCTTTCTTTCTTCTTGAGAGACACCATTAAGGAAGCTCATTCCACATGTAGTTGATAGTGACATGAAGCTTTTAAAAGTGAATGCCCACGAGGTGAGGGCTATTTCGACCTCGATAGCCTTTCACAGAAATATGGCACTCAGTGACATTTTGAGTGCCACATATTGGCGGGAGCAACTCGGTGTTCGCTTACACTACCTGCGGGAGGTGAAAGCGACATACGAACATGCTCGTCGCTTGGACCATACGTCGCTGCAGACACTGTTTTGGGGGCAGGAGGTAGCACTCATCCTTTCCTTTAGTGGTTAGGTGAGCTTTTAATTGTGTGTGTTTTTTGGTTGTGGGGTTGTCCCCGCCCGAGGCGGATCTCCCTTCTTTAGTCTAGTTTAGTGGAATACCTTTGGTAGACTAGGCCAGGTGGTTTTTTACTTCGTTGCCCTCATTGTATGGTCAATGTCTAGTCACATCGTGGTCATGCCCCCGTTGACAGATCATCTTGAGTGCACCAGCTATATAGGTCTCTACCTCGCTGGCCAAACTCTAGTAGCACAAGCAGACTTACGCGGCAGTAACCACGAAGTCAGCTATGCTAACAGGTAAGGAATCAAGATATCATTTATCTGCATATATATGTTTCCTAAAATCTCTATTCTGTCTACTACCACCACCAAAGGTGGGATTCAGCTATATATTATCTGACAGGTAAGTTTCATGAACAAAATGATATGTATGATACAATTAAGTTTGTTCATACTTACCTGGCAGATATATATAATCAAGTACCCACCCACCTCCCCTCAGGAGACAGTGGTAAATAAAAATTATGAATAGAAAATGGGAATGATTCCTGATACCCCCGCCTCCCAGCGGCGGGAATGGGTACTAACCACCTTGACTCCCACTACGTGTGTCGTAAGTTTTTTAATTTCTGTCGGACTTCGGAAAATACAGCTATATATATATCTGCCAGGTAAGTATGAACAAACTTAATTGTATCATTACAATATCATATTAAAAAAACGAAAACCTCCGCTCTGA
The DNA here is from genome assembly GCF_015104395.2 of Macrobrachium nipponense. Classification (NCBI taxonomy): domain Eukaryota; kingdom Metazoa; phylum Arthropoda; class Malacostraca; order Decapoda; family Palaemonidae; genus Macrobrachium; species Macrobrachium nipponense. The sequence goes on from NC_087210.1 coordinate 28,963,507, forward strand.
TTACTTTATACAGTCGTGTGTTTCATAGGAAAAATCTTTTTAATTCCAATTCAAAAAGATATCGGTATGTATGATCTAACATCGCTTTTCCCAACTCTGCTAGAGTCGCTTATTGTGTGGAATTTGCTATGCTTTGAACACTTCGGCAGTTTTTGACTAACCTTGACCGCTTGACTAGGTGACACAGTCACCGAGTTTGCTTGTTTGATTCTGGAACGGGCCACTGTTTCTATTTTCCTTTTTGTAATAATTTAGGATACCTTCTCGTTTATTACCATCGGCAACAGTATTGTGTGTTTGTTATCATTAATGGTTGCTGGTTTACGTATAAAGCAATGAATGACGCAAACTATTAGGAACTGGAGCGATTTACTAATAAGACGAAGTTATCACTACTGCATTCCATATTAAACTGTTTGTACTTCATTCTTTGCTAAAATTTGAAATAGTGAGGGATCCTGGTCAGCGCATTTAGCCTGATGAAAGTTTTTTACAGACATGTTATTCCTTGCAATCCAGCCATATTTTTAAAGTTAAGTTGAGTCATTGAGGTTCGATATTTTATATAACTCAAAAAAAAAACAAATCAAGGCTAAAACTGCGATCGGGACTTGCAAAGGAGCATTTATTGTCATGACCCGAAATAGTGTTACCTCTAATTTATATAGATTTGTACGGGTGTCCACTTGTTTTTTGTGTGTTTTCTAATCACTACGTGCTTAACGACCCTATCCATGCATCTGTATAAATACAGACGGTCCACTGCGTAAACGCATATTCACTGTTTAATATGATTTGTTACGTAAGGGATTAATAATCACCCAAAATGATAAAGTTAACATAGTATATGATTATGATATTTCAGTAGAACTTCTGGAAACAGACACTCAATGATAAAAAACTCGCAGTAGCGAAATCTCAATGATGTAGATAATTTCTGTAAAAAAGTAAGATTAGAATGTCTCGTAACTTCAGCCACAGGAATAACGAAATTCGACCTGCAAAGGAAACACTCAAAGTTACTCCAAATGAATAAAAAATTGTACTTAGCTTGCTTTTGTGGGAAGTCACGGTGTTCCGATAACGACACACGGCCTTGGTCCTCCTTCTCTATTTAGCGGATGACCTGGTTTGGCTTCAGTTTCCCCGTGCGCGTTGTTTCGATGATTCGAGCCCTTGAAAGATCCGATGCTGCAGACGCGTTCGGTTTGTTTCTTGTAGTGCCGGAAACGCTCACTAACGATGTTTTCTTGAATGATTCTAATGAGAGACGAAGCTTGCGTTGCGTAGGAAAAGACACGTCGGTTTTGTTTCTTGAAGTTATTCACTAAACGATGATACTAAGTTGTTGAAGAATCTGTTGCTTTCGTCGTCGTTGAAGAGTTCTTATTGTTTTCTGAAGTCGCTCACTACGATGATACTAGGTTGCTTGAAGAATCTGCTGCTTCCGTCGTCGTTGACTTCTTATGATACATGATTTATTATGCTGGTTTTTTATTCGTAGGACGTTGTTAGAGTTCTTCTGGTACGCTGGCCACCAATATTAGGGCTTGTGCCTTGTATGATAAGGCGCCCTATGAGGTAATGTTAGACTAGCGATAATCTTACGCTAAGTCGTGTTTGGTATTGCACTTCCATCTTCAATGGAGTGTCTGGGGGTTTGTAGATCACTTACGAAGTCGGTATTATCTTGTTGGTTATTACGACGATGTGTTAAACTCATGTTGGTTCGGTGAGGAGGTTCTTGTAGAAAACACTAAGTATAAAAAATTATATATTCTTGTGAAGTTTTACATGGTGAAGATCAGGTATGATTGTACAAGTCTTCTAATAACGATAGCTTGATCGCTTCTGCAAATGATGATGGCTAATCCTATTCCTCTACATGATAAACGCTTAGGTAAAGAGGTACAGGTCTTCTAATGACGATAGCTAACTCTGTTCTACTCGTCTACACATCTCTGTTACAAGTTATGAAGGAACAGACAGTAGTTCGAACATATGAACATACATACAAATGACATAGTTTCATACGAACACATCAAATGAGACACGCTACAGATCACTAGGCCGTTTTGAATTATAGGTCGGGGTAGTTGTCTCAAGCAGGGAGCTTGGACTAATGTTTATAAACAATTGAATGACTACAGGTGAGGCATGTTTTATCTTAGCGTCTCTAGTCTGATCACATTTCTGCAAGCAATCTGGTTGACCTCTATAGTTTAGACTTTTATATATATGGACTAACATTCCATATTTTTATTATGTAAACACTTACATATATATATATATATATATATATATATATATATATATATATATATATATATATAATATATATATATATATATATATATATATATATATATATATATATATATTATATATATATATATATATATATATATCAAATATATATATATATATTATATATATATACACACACATATACTTATAATCTGACTACGGATAATCTGCATTCTACAATTTGGGGTTCTTTAATCCGGCCATAAAATCCTACTTATCCCTCCCCTGGGCTGTCCAGAAGAAAGAGGCCCTTCCGGGACAAGGGCAAGTTAATCTGCCATCACTTGAGGAACCAATAACAGTTTTTTTTTTTTTTTTTTATCGCACTTTCATTTATTTTCATCCGTGAGTCTGGGCTAGACATTGGGAGTTAGTATGATTTATTTAGGTGATTAGAAACTAGATTACCTTCACCCTACCTTTTTATCAAAGCAGCTTACTAAATGATTTCAGTTCTTCAGATTTCAGTTAATTTTACGTCTTCATGGTTAGATACCAGAACCTAGCATGGGAAAGGTGTGGCAGGGTGTTGCCGCATCTACATGACATCCAAGCTTAGGTCAAGGTTTTATGAATCAAATCCGGGAAAAGTGGCAGTCTAAAACGTACTACATGTGCATGGTCATTTTGGTTTGACTATGATAGGGATAACTGGCGAATACAGAAATTTGTACGATAGCACTGTAGTTGATATTGAATGAAATGATCGGTTGTTTTTGTTTACTGCTCCCGTTACCTGCAACCCATGATGAATTTGATGCGCTTGGTATTAGGGTGTGGAATTATAACGACTCCCTTTGAAAGATTCCAGTTCCTTCTTTCATTGAGGATGGCCAGTTTGGAATTCCCTTGTCGACGGTCAAATGTCACGGGGAAAGTAAGATTCGTTTGCCAGTACAAAAGAGAGATCACTAAATCCGCCATTGCCCATGAAACAAGGAATTGGAATCGGTTCGGTCAAGAGGACTAGGGATAATCCGAGGCACCATTCTCTTGCTAATGTTCGAGTGGTTCCACCCACCAAACTCGATGCAGGTGTAAGGAAAGAAGTGATGACAACAAAAAACTACTGATTATTACCTTGGACATGCCCCCCCCCTCTCCTCTCTCTCTCTCTCTCTCTCTCTCTCTCTCTCTCTCTCTCTCTCTCTCTCTCTCTCTCTTAGATATATTTCTTAATATCTATATTAATAATATATATATGTGTGTGTGTGTGTGTGTGTGTGTGTTTGTATATATATCAGAAATTCTATACAGTTTACTTTTATTTAATTATTTTCTATGTCCAAAACGGACATGTATCGTGGATGATGTACAATTCATACCAAACCTAGCTTTAGCCCCCATGACTTTATTACATACCCTTATTATGGCTTGTTGAAAAATCTGATGATTAGTATTAACAATAATTCGAATGGCCAATTGTTGTTTCCTATTATTTACAAATTCTAGAGAGTCAAAAGAAGAAGGGGTTTTATGTACAACAAATTAACTGTTCTAAGAGAATTTTATTTTCCAATGGCGCCACGCTGATAATCCTAAAGCCAAGGGATGAATTATTATTATCATGGTTGGAAACAGTAGACATATAAATACGTGACAGTGGTTAAAGGGAATGGCCCTATGTATGTTACTGCACTTATATGAGTTAAAATATATGGAATAAGATACAGAAACTGAAAATAAGGTAATGTAGCCCCCCTGCACTGAAAAGATAGTGCGCCCAGGAGGGCAGTTGTCATGTTGTGTTTTTTACTTTTTGCTGATATTCTGGGCAGCATAAATTTTTGCTGCCCGCACTCTTAGCTGACAGCTGGGGGCACCAAAGTTGCTTCCCATAGAAAACGGTTATTGGGTTAAAGGTTAAAGGGGCAGATGGTACAATTCAGATACGCACTTAGGTATGCCGAATCTTGTCTCGTCTTCGAATCTTGCAACTACCCATCTTGAATCTTGAACAGATTTTCGGCTAAATACCAAACAAATAACGAACACAGATAGGTTTCCCAAAATTATATTAAGTTGTCCATATATCATAACAGAATTTTTGACACTACGTATTACTGGTGAAAACACTGTCACTTTGAGAGTGTGGAGAGTGGTGTGTTAACACTGCGAATACATCTTGCTAAATGATTTTAAAACGGAATCTGTTGAATCTGGGTATCAGCAGGTATCAGCAGCGCATTGGTGACAAGGCTTCTGATTGGTCGAAGAATTGTGGGCAGGTACGTGTCGAAATTGGGGGGGATGATTTCACACGTATGTGGAAACTAACGTCTTACTTTCAGAAAAGGGAAAAAAAAAATGTGCAATACTGCGTAACACATACGTGATCAGGATCTTGTAATGAACGGTCAGTACAAGGAATCAGAGAGGCCAGTTGAAGAGACAATGTGAACTCTGTAAAATCGTAAAACTTAGTTTCTTTTATTTCCATGAAACCTAAGATATTGTGCAATATTATTAAAGGAAATAATATTGCAGTGAAATGCTGTGGAAGGACACCTATCTTGAACACCAACTTACAGGTTACCATACTAACGTAACCAGCCTAACCTAACCTAACCTAGTAGAACATATTACCTGACCGGGATCGTATCTTCGAGTTTTAAGCCCTGTGCGTCAGACTGTCGAAGGCACCACTAGTCCTCTCTCACGTTCTAGTTCCCCTTGGATGATTGGTTCCTTCGATCTGCGACAAAGGAACAATGCACAGAGGACCTTCACAAGACCCTTCTTTTAGCCCAGGATCTAGGCTTGCTTGTAAATCTTCAGAAATCCCAGCTGTTTCCTTCTCAGGAGATAGTATATTTATGGATGACGTTGAACTCTCCAGTTTTTTGGGCTTTTCCATCCCCCAAGAGAGTGGAATCCTGCCCAAGAACTGTGGAAGAGTTCCTGTCTCTTCAAACATAGTCGACAAACAAATGGACGAGCTTTCTCAGGACCTTGGCATCCATAGAACAATTTCTTTCTCAAGGAAGAGTACACCAGGCTTCAATTCTCTCTCCAAGCCAGCTGGGACAGAAAGAAATATTCAGACTTGTTCATATTTCCTCTTAACTCACGAGATCAAGCAACACCTGCTTTGGTGGAGGTCCCAAGACAGGTTGTTGGAAGAGAAGTCCCTTCTAATTCAGAACCCTGACCAGAGCTTTTATTCAGACGTGTCAGATGCAGGCTTGGGAGCTCTCCTGGGAGACAAACAGGTCTCTGGGGAATGGTAAGGAACTAAAAGTGATCCACTTACGGTTGCAAGCCTTTGCCTTGGAGGTGTCCAGAAGACATTTGCATTACTCCGACAATCCAACAACCCTGTCCTACATCAGCAAGCAAGGGGGTGGGGGACGCATTCTTTCTCCCTTTGCAAAGCAGGAAGGGACCTCTGGGCAAACCAAAATCAGACAAAAATCGTGACAAGGTTTGTCCAAGACAGACTTGAATGGTTTGGCAGATCAGTTAAGCAGACTTCCAAGAATCTTTGGCTCCCACTTTTCTTGTTCACCAGTCCCAGATCCATTCACATGGGCAACAGATGCCATGTTACAGGACTGGTAGAACAAAGACTTTTATGCCTTGATAAGAGAAGTCTTGAACAAGTTCAGGTACCATCAGAATGTCCATGGTGCTGTTAGCCATATTTTGTGTGTCAAGGCCAGGAGTACACAAGCCCCTCTGTGGTGTTGGTCTGTGGCAGGGATGTGGCCTCCCATAGGTTGCCATTGTTTATTAGCTCAAGCCAATCACACGAGTGTCTGTGGCGAGCTGTCGCTGATCCCTGACACAGCTTATAAACATAGGAAACCTATGGGAAGCCACATCCCCGTCACACACAGAGTGGCTCGTTTACTGGCCTAAGGGAGTGGTTCCTGGAGCTTCTAGAGCTTCTGGTAGACTTCCCAAGGCTTCTACCACAAAAACTCATCTGCTCAGACATCATCATTAGTGGCAGTTTCATTGAGGGTTGTCAAATCTAGATGTGACTGCTTACAAACTTCAAAAAAAATGCTCAGGGCCAAGGGATTTTCAAAGCAGAGTCTACATATTGTAAAATGCGGACGACAGTTGTCTGCCAACGTCTACCAGAATAAGTGGTCGATCCTCTGCACTTGGTGTAAAAATAATGACATCTTGTCTGTCAAGACATCTGTAACAGAAATCACTGAATTTTTGTTGTTTTCGAGAAGTTCCAGAGGTTTGCCTACTTCCACAATTAGAGGTTAACAGGTCTATGCCTAGCTGTGTTTTTGCCATAGAGGCTGGACCTTTCTTCTAATCAGGAAATTTCCCACCTTATTAGATCCTTTGACACTTGTAAGCAGAAGAATTTTGATCTAGTGTCATGAAATATAAATGTGGTTCTAAAGTGCCTTGCAGGTCCTGTTTTCAAGCCACTTAGTTTGTCTTTTAAGAACCTAAGAAAACCCTATTTTGTTCATGCAACTTACCTGACAGATATATATATAGCTGTATTCTCCGAAGTCCGACAGAATTTCAAAACTCGCGGCACACGCAGTGGGCGGCCAGGTGGTAGTACCCATTCCCGCCACTGGGAGGTGGATATCAGGAACCATTCCCATTTTCTATTCATAGTTCTTCTGTCGCCGGTCTGTAAACAACTGTTTACAGACCTCCGCCTAGGATTTTTTGGATTGACTCGTTCTAAGTATCTGGATTGACTTTTGGTTATTGATTCTGGATTGTTGGATTGGCATACGCGATAGTGGACTGTTTTTTTATTTTGGATTGGCTTTTCTGTGAACGTGATGTCTGGATCAAGTTCAGTGAGTTTCAGAGTGTGTGTGAAGAGTGATTGCAAGGTGAGGCTACCTAAATCATCGGTAGATCCCCACACAGTATGTATGGGGTGTAGGGGGCATGTATGTTTGTTGGATGATCGGTGCAATGAATGCAAAGGTTTGACCGATGATGGATGGAAGGTGTATGATTCCTATCGGCGTAAATTGGAACGCGATAGGATCAGGAGGGCTTCCTCCAAGAGCGGTTCTTCGAAAGGTAAGGGAAGTAACATTTCACCTGTATTAACACCAGTAGAATTTGCTTCACCTAATCCTGTGTTGTTGCCTGCGGGCCCTGATTCTGTGTCTGGAGAAGGTAATGCCCTTTCTCTGATTCTAGAGTCCAAAGTGTTGGCCCTAGAAACCGGCTCAAGTAAAGTGTGTGATCGTGTCCCTAGTGTTGTGGAGGGGGCGTCAGATCGGCCCCATAATGCCTCTAGGCCTAGACCTCTATTGGACTCCCAGGACTCAGGGGTGGGAGTTGGTATGTCCGAAAGCCGTCAAGAGGGATTACGGGGGCTTCCCCACCGATCTGGCGTCCCTTCGGCAGGACCTGTTGTTAGTTCCCAGGCTGCCAAGGAGCGTGCACAGGCTCGCATCCTTAAGGACTGTTTTTCGTCCTCCGAGGCGCCCTCCCCGCGCAAGGGGTGGAGCGCTCCGAGAGACTCGCGTCCGTTGAAAAGGACTTTTCCGAGGGAGGACGCTTCACGTCCTCTCTCTCCGTTATCGTTGCGGTCTACACCTGCGTCATGTTTCCTCCGCAGAAGAGAGGTAGGACGTCATCTGAGGACGACGCTGAGAAGCGCTTCTCTCGCGCTTCGGAGAGGCAGGTAGCTGTACCTGTGAGAAGGAAGGAGGCGTCCCCTCGCCCCTCGTCTTCTCGCAGGTTCAGCCCTTCACCTCCTCTAGTTTCTTCACCAACGAAGAATATTCTTGTGTCTCTTCAAGACCAATTGTCAGCTTTAATGGCTCAGAAGACTCGCCCAGCAGCAGTCGAGCCTAAGCGTAGGAAGGACGCCAGGCTGCCTGTCAAGAGGACGAAGCAGTCCCCTTCTCCGTCTCCGCTTGCTTCTCCGTCGGAGCTTCCTCGATCTCGTTCTACTGGTAGGAAGTCTCGTGGACAGGACGCTTTTCTTCCCTCTCGACGTCCTGATCAGCCCGCGCATCGGGACGCCTTTGAGGACGCTCGGCAGGACGCTTTTGAGGACGCTCGTCGGGACGTTTTGGTAGACGCTTTGCCTTTTGAGAAGGCTTTCGAGAGCGCCCAGAAGGACGCTTTGAAAGCGAAAGCTAGACGCTTTAGCAAGAAGCGTAAGGACGCTCCTCTAGAGCGAGTTAGAGTAGCCTCTCTTGACGCTCAGCGCTGTCAAGACGCTCTTCGTTCTTCGAGCTCTAAGGATCGACAGAAGGTCGGTCGCTTTGAAGAAGCTGCTACACCTAATCCTCGAAAGCCTTTGTTGAAGGCTAGACCCATTGGGCGCATGCCCTCTCCAGAGGTGCAATCTCCTTTGCCTCTTAGGGAGGAAGGAGAGCTTAGTAGTCCGGCGGACTCAGTTGAGGAGGAGCAGCCTTTGGTTTAGTCTGTGTCGGATTACAAAGTGCTGGTTCGACTGCTACGCTCGTCTTTTGGAGACAAGTTCCAGCCTGCAGCTCCCAAGTCTCCACCCTCTCAGTTTTCGTCTTCTAAGTCTTGCAAGGTTCCGGAGTTTGTGGAAATGAAAACTTCGTTGTCCACCAAGAGGGCTTTTAAGAAGTTGCAAGATTGGATGGAACGTCGGAAGGATCAGGGCAAGTCGACTTTCGCCCTTCCTCCTTCAAGACTCAGTGGGAAAGGCGGGATCTGGTATGAGACCAAAGGAGAAGTAGGAGTTAAGATCCCGTCGTCTTCCCAAGGGGACTTTGCTAGTCTGGTCGATGCTCAGAAGAGGTCCCTTTTATCGACTGCTAAGATTTCATGGACGCCAACGGAGATTGATCATCACATGAAAGGACTGTTAAGGACTCTTGAGGTCTTTAACTTTCTAGACTGGTGCTTGGGAGTCCTGGATCTTCAATCTAGGAGTCCTGACTCGTTAAGTCTGGGGGAGCTGTCCAATGTGTTATCCTGCATGGACAAGGCCGTCAGGGATGGTTCGGAAGAGTTAGTGTCTCACTTCGGCACTGCTTTTCTCAAGAAGAGAGCGCTTTACTGCAACTTTACGGCTAGGTCTGTTTCTACAACGCAGAAAGCGGAGCTTCTCTTTGCGCCTCTTTCGAACCATCTCTTCCCCCAGGCTATGGTAAAGGACCTGGCAGTGAGCCTACAGGAGAAGGCTACCCAGGACCTCTTGGCCCAGTCCTTGAAGACGTCCGCAGTCCCTACTACGTCTTCTTTTGGACGACCACCTAGGAAGGTTAAACCCTTTCGTGGGGCTCCTCCCTCGAGAGCTGCTCCTCGAGGGAGAGGGCTTTCAAGAGGAAGAGCTTCTTTCAAGCCTAAATCCTCTAAATGAAAATCAAGTCCTTCAGATGCCGGTCGGAGCCAGGCTGAAGTTCTTTGCGGGGGCGTGGAGAGAGAGAGATACAGATGCGTGGTCCCTCAAGATAGTGGAACAGGGGTACAAGATCCCCTTTTTGGTTTTTAGGACCCTCCTCCTCTATCCACAACTCCCCACGAGATCTTTAACCCGTCTCAATAGCATTAAGGGGAGAAATAACGTCAGATCTTTTTCGATCCTTTTTGTTAAGATCAAAAAAAAATGATCGAAGAAAAGAGCGGTGGAACAGGTCTTAGACCTGGGGTCACCAGGATATTACAACAGGCTTTTCCTGGTACCAAAGCAGTCGTCGGGTGGCGTCCAGTCTTAGACGTGAGCAGGCTGAATCTTTTCATAGAAAAGAAAAAATTCAAGATGGAAACGCCTCGGTCGGTTCTAGGAGCCTTGAGACCGGGCGACTGGATGGTGTCCTTGGACCTACAGGACGCATACTTTCACGTTCCTATCCACCTCTTTCAAGAAAGTTTCTGAGGTTTTGTGTTAAAAGACAAAGTTGGCAATTCCGAGCCCCTTTGTTTCGGATTAAGCACGGCTCCGATGGTATTTACCATGCTCATGAAGAACGTTAGCGAGATGGTTACATTCTGCAGGGATAAGAGTGTCCCTGTATCTCGACGATTGGCTTGTCAGAGCATCGTCAGAAGAGAGGTGTCTGAAGGACCTTCACTTCACGTTAGCCTTGGCGAGGTCCCTGGGACTTCTGGTCAACCTCCGAAAAGTCCGCATCTGACCCCAAACCCACAGTCCAATCGTGGTTATTCTGGGGATTCAGATGGATCCAGAGGCTTTTCGGGCGTTTCCGTCCCAGGAACGACAGCTGCAAGGCTTAGAGAGAGTTTCGGCCTTCCTGGGGAAGGAAGCTTGCTCGGCGAGGGAGTGGATGAGTCTGCTGGGGACCATTTCCTCGCTGGAAAAGTTTGTTTCCCTGGGAAGACTACACCTCAGGCCTCTCCAGTTTTTCCTGGCAGAAGAATGGAGAGTCAAAGAGGATCTGGATGCGACCTTTATGATCACCAAATCGGTGAAAAACCATCTAAGATGGTGGTTAGATCCTCGGAAGTTTCGAGAGGGGTTGTCCCTAAAGCTTCTGAGCCCCGACCTAGTGTTGTTTTCCGACGCCTCGGTGTCGGGATGGGGAGCAACACCAGGAGGGGAAGAAGTGTCAGGCACCTGGAGGGGGGAACAGGTGTCCTGGCACATCAATGTGAAGGAACTAGCGGCGGTTTTCCTGGCGCTACAGTTCTTCCAGCAAAAGGTTGCAGAAAAAGTTGTCCAAGTCAACTCGGACAACACCACGGCCCTTGCGTACCTAAAGAATCAGGGAGGTACACACTCCCGTCCTCTATTTTACTTAGTGAGGGAGATTCTGCTGTGGGCAGATGCAAGGCGAATCAGGATCCTGACGAGATTTATCGCAGGAGTCCAGAACGTCAGAGCAGACCTTCTCAGCCGACAGGATCAGATCCTGCCGACGGAATGGACGCTGCACCAGGACGTCTGTCGGGAACTATGGAGACTGTGGGGATGTCCTTTAGTCGACCTATTTGCGACTTCGAGGACGAAGAGGTTGCCTCTTTATTGCTCCCCTGTGTTGGATCCGGGAGCAGTCGCTATAGACGCTCTGCTCTGGGACTGGACGAACCTGGACCTGTATGCCTTCCCGCCATTCAAGATCATGGGGGAAGTCATAAGGAAGTTCGCGGCATCGGAGGGGACGAGGTTGACCCTGGTCGCCCCGATGTGGCCCGCGAAGGAATGGTTCACGGAGGTAATGTCCTTCCTCATAGACTTTCCGAGGACGTTGCCCTGGAGGAAAGATCTACTCAGACAGCCCCACTTCGCAAGATATCACCGAAACCTCTCCGCTCTGGGTCTGACTGCGTTCAGACTATCGAAAAGTTGGCCAGTGAGAGGTTTTTCTAAAGCAGCTGCGAAAGCGATCGCCAACGCAAGGAGGACTTCCTCGAGAGCTGTTTACCAGTCGAAGTGGGCTTCCTTCAGGGCATGGTGTAGAAAGGAGGGAATTTCCTCTTCCACTACCTCTGTGAGCCAGATAGCCGATTTCCTGCTATTCTTAAGGAATGTGCAGAAGCTGGCAGTCCCGACCATCAAGGGATATAAAAGTATGCTGTCAGCAGTCTTCCGACACAGAGGCCTAGACCTTACTGACAACAGAGATCTTCACGATCTCTTGAGATCGTTTGAGACTACCAAGATACCTCAGGCGAGGCCTCCTTCTTGGAACTTAGATTTAGTTCTTAGACTGTTGATGTCGAGTCCTTTCGAGCCTCTCCATGCAGCGTCTCTTAGGAACTTGACGAAGAAGGCTCTTTTCCTAACTGCTCTGGCGACGGCGAAGAGAGTTAGCGAAATTCAAGCCATTAGTAAGCAGGTGGGCTTCAAAGGTGACAATGCTGTCTGCTCTTTGAGTCCCACTTTCTTAGCGAAAAATGAAAACCCGTCTAACCCTTGGCCAAGGAGCTTTGAAATTAAGGGTATGACAAGCCTTGTGGGCCAAGAACCTGAGAGAGCCCTGTGCCCTGTCAGGGCTCTAAAGTTTTATGTTCACAAGACAAAGGAAGTACGAGGTCCCTCAGATAATCTGTGGTGTTCGGTAAAACGACCCGATATACCATTATCCAAGAATGCTTTGGCGTTCTTTCTGAGAGACGTGATTAAAGAGGCTCATTCGTCTTACCAGAAGACCGATTTGAGCCTCTTGCGAGTGAAAGCTCACGGGGTCAGAGCTGTTGCAACCTCGCTTGCCTTCCAAAGGAACATGTCGATCAAGGACATCCTTGACGCCACCTTTTGGAGGAGCAACTCAGTATTCGCCTCACACTACTTGAGAGATGTGAGAACGATATACGAGGATTGTTGTTCTCTTGGGCCATACGTTTCTGCAAACACAGTCTTGGGGGCTGAAGGTAGCTCTCTCCCTATCCCTTAGTTAGGTTTAGGTTAGTTTTTAGTTGTTGTGTTTTTTGGTTGTGGTGAGTCTTTGGTGAAGACCTCCCATCTCTTAGTTTAGTGTTCAGGGGGTCTTGGATAGTTGGTCAGGTGGTGGTCAGTTGCTTCGTTGCCCTCATATGTATGGCCCGATGGTCTTGTCACGTTGAGGTCACGTCCCCGTTGACAGAGTATCCAGAGCGCACCAGCACTACAGGTCTCCACCTGGCTGGCAACTCTGATTAAGCACAAGCAGGCTTAAGTGACAGTAATCACAGAGTCTACTTTGCTAACAGGTGAGGAACCAAGGTGTACATCATCTACTTAATTTAAGTTTCCTACAAATCCTATTCTGTCTCTTCCCACCATCCGAAGGTGGGATTCAGCTATATATATATCTGTCAGGTAAGTTGCATGAACAAAATGTTATTGTTATAATACAATTAAGTTTGTTCATACTTACCTGGCAGATATATATAATTAAGTGCCCACCCACCTCCCCTCAGGAGACAGTGGCACTGAGAAAATATGAATAGAAAATGGGAATGGTTCCTGATATCCGCCTCCCAGCGCCGGGAATGGTTACTACCACCTGGCCGCCCACTGCGTGTGCCGCGAGTTTTGAAATTGTCGGACTTCGGAGAATACAGCTATATATATATCTGCCAGGTAAGTATGAACAAACTTAATTGTATTATAACAATAACATTTTTGGTAGCTTTGGCAACTGCCAAAAGTGTGAAATCCATGTGATTAACAGAAGAGTAGGTTTCACTCAAGGTGATGCTATCTGCTCCTATACCCTTGGCTTTTGTGCAAAGAAGACCCAGTCAGAACCCTGGTCTCATTCTCTAAATAAGAATCTAGTCAATGTTTTAGGTGCAGAGGATTTGGAGAGAGCTTTGCCCTGTAAGGGCCTTGACGTTTTCTTTGCACAGAACTGCTAAGTTATGAGGACTTTTCAGTAATCTGTAGTGTTTGGTCAAAGACCCAACTCTACCCTTTACGAAGAACATACTCTTTTTCTTCATAAGGGACCTTATTCCTAAAGCTTATTCTCAGATTGATGAAGAGCTATTTCCAGTGTTTAAAGTCAGAGCTCACGATATTAGAGCTGTAGCTGCTTCATTAACTTTCAAGTATAATCTCTTATCTTTTCCATTCCTCAAGTGATGTATTGGAAATGGAAGTCAGTGTTTGCATTCCATTACTTGAAAGAAGCGGAAACGGTTTTTAATATTTGTGTTTTTAATATTTGCAGTACCCTAAGCCCATTTTTGCTGGCCAGCATGGTGTTGGGGGAGGGAGTATCCTTTCCATCCTACTCTCATCACCTTGTTATAGGTTGTTGAGTCCTAGGAGAGCCTTGGGGTATTTTGTACTTGGGTACCCTCCAGTTAGTTTGTAAAGGATGGGTGTTGGTGTTTTTAATTGTTGGGTGTAGGTATTACCCTTAAATGTCTGGTTGTCTTTAGTGGTGATGCTGTGCCCAGAGAAGGAGCAAATTTTTATGCTCTGTTAGCGATGGGAAATGTCCTTCACCTAAAGCTCCCTCTCATGTAGCAGGCGACCCACGGCTATATCACCACGCCTCCACGAAGTAAGATGAGTGCCAACCTGAGGCAGTATCTTCCTGCAGCATCTCTCATACCAGGTAAGGAAACAACAAGCATTGCATCAATGCTGACAAATTCTTGTATTCTCTGTCATTATATGCACTAATCTTTAAGGGTAGAATGTGTCTATGCATCCTACCTCCTATCAATGTGGGAATCGGCTATATAATTACCTGGTAAGTCACATATATAAAAATGGTATTTTTTATCATTAAAATGTTTTATATACGTACTTACCAAGTAATTACAGAATGGGAGCCCACCTGCCTCCCCTCGTGTGGACATAAGCGCACAAACAAGTTGAAAGGCTTTGCCTAGTTGTTCTTCTTTCCTTGCTACCACAAATTTCAAATGTTAGCTGCTATACCAGTTACAAACTATACCTATGTAATTAATTGGTAAGTACTATATATAAAATATTATTTTATTATGAAAAGTCATATTGATTTGCTGGATGTTCATAATTATTTTTAAGGGTTTGTATTGTTTCATCTGTCAAAAATTTCTAAACTCATTGCAGTTATTTCTGTATTACAGGTCTGGTGAGTTGGGAGCTGCAATCAATATACGTAGTATGTATTTGTGTCTGGCTTTAAGAATTGCATTTTGTCACAATGCAATAATGTATGTATTTGATTCATTGTTGCATTTTTTTACATTCATGTTTATAGTACATATACTTTAGTTATTTATGTGAGCAACACCTTTTATGTTTGACCCGCAAAGTATTGTTTTTGAGGTGAAACTTACCCTCTCATTTGCTTTTCTGCTACTACTTGGCACTGTTTCGATGAGTTGTAATTGGAACAATTGTCACCTACACACTTCAGCGATTATTTCAGTTGTCATTTTAACCATCAATGAAACCAGCAGGTTGTGTTAACAGATGCTCTGAATTTTGTATTTGTTTTTCTTGGTTAATGAATTGGATCATCAGCATTGTGGTTTGTTTCTTGCTATGAATTCTCAGTTGTTCCTATCAAAATCTAGTAGCTTTTGTAAGGTAAATGGTTGTAAGACTAGGTTGGCTTCATTGAAGTACAGTACTCACAATATATGCATTGATTATTGATGGGTGAATTGCCGTCATGACCAGGAATGGTCTATGGAAGAATTAAGAAAGATGGTTAAATTGGCAAATCAGATGAGTGATTGATTTTGAAACCAAGTAAAAAGAACAGCTACTCTTGAATCTAGATCTTTAGAATTAACGCATGGTCAAGAAGATAGAGATAGTAGGTCAATTGAGAGTTCTATAGTATACTTACAGATCTATTGAGAGTTCTCTAGTATATTGGCATCTTTCTGCATCCCCTAAGTCAGCTCAGGGTAGTAGGTTAGATTTAATTCAGATGTGGATTTAGTTAAATCTATAATTGAATTTTATTGTTAAAATTCAAGATTTTTGCATCAAGTATATCCTGTGTATTGGGTTCAGAAGATTTATATATCCCATCTTAAACCATTAAGGAAAGCAGTGTAGAAACCTATTTTGATCGGTCAGGAAGCCTGAGGTTACTATGTCCAAGACTGCTATGGATTTCTTAATAAATTTACAGGATAGGCTAAGATATATGTTAAGCAGACCCCTAGAATGGGCTAAATTAAAGGGACATGTTAACACTATAAGGCCCAAAGTCAGTGCTTATAACTACCTTATGATTGAAGGGATCTGCAATTCACAAAGCAAATGTAATTTTCTACCAACCCCCTAAAGACAAGACCAGAGACACACCCAACAATAAAATAAAAATTCCTCACCTGGAGACGATTAAGAAAATAACCCACACCCTTGGGAAATCTAACCCTTTTGCATTTACCTACCCAAACACCTTAGCCAAATCCCTGATTAACGTCCAACAAAAGACATCTCCCAAGGACACTGGGGTCTATGAGATCCCATGCCAGGACTGTGACCAATCTTACATCAGATTTACAGGTAAATCACTTCCCCAGAGATTAATACAACACAAACAGTCAGTTAGGTATGGACAACAGAACTCGGCTATTTTCAACCATATAAATGAACATAACCACAGAATAAACTGGAATTTGTCACGTGTAATTTATAGCAGCAACTGCCGGTACAAGAGTCAGATGATGGAATCGGCCTTAATAAAAGAGAAGCAGGTAATGAACATCTCAAAAGGAGCGTGGATTTCAGATGTCATCGACGAGGTTTTCATTCAACCAACGCTTAAGAAGATTAAAGGAAGATTATCAGCGGGGGTGACCTAAATTGGCTTACTTGTGGACGGATCTCTTGGTATAAATACCACCTTTTCTGTAAATTTTTCTCATTCATATACCTGAAGAGAGAGACAGCAGTCTGAAATATAGTACTTTTCTCTCTATATTTTGGTGTTTTTATGGGCTCCTTTTATTAGATGGAATTCTGTTGTTACAGAACATTTTTACCAGTCATATATATATATATATGTATATATATATATATATATATATATATATATGTGTGTGTGTGTGTGTTGTGTGTGTGTGTATATATATATATATATATATATATATATATATATATATATATATATATATATATATATATATATACTATACATATATACATATATATATATATATATATATATATATATATATTTCCTCTCTCTTTCCTCAAAGATTAATAAGTACCTTAATAGGATGATATTCTTATGTACATTTGATATAGGATGGTATTTTTTAGGGATACTTATGTGCGTACACGTTCAAGATAGGCATTTATACGCATTTTTAGAGGGGGCCTTCTAAGTATTTGCGGGTATGAGCTATTCGCTGAGAGGTCTGGTACGCATCCCCTGCAAGTACAGGGGGAACACTGTAGTACTAGTAAGTAAAAGGTTAAGTTTTTAATCTTGGGGTTTGATTGCCCAGTTATGGCTGTATATATTAAGTCTGAACAACTTGTATATTGTCAGAAAACTTAGTGTAGTTGCCATGAAATTCTTTGTTTTAAGATTTTCAGTAAGTTCTACAATGTACCATATGTATTTGCTGTTTACCTCAATCCAAATATCAACGATTCTATGTATGACTGTCTCTTGGAGAGGATTAGTATGTTCTAGTCACAGGATTCAAAAGCTTCATTTGTTTTTTGTGGTGACTACAGTGCAAAGCACAGCGAGTGGCTTAATTCAAATTCCACAGATCAACATGGCTGGTCTGATCTGGAGTTCTGTGTATCCTCCAATTTTATCCAGCTAATTGAGGAACCCATGCATATTTCTGGTAATAGATTAGACCTGATAATCACAATGCTCCAGCTATTGTAAAGTCCAAGGTCTTTGAGTCCATGTATAGGCGCTTCTGATCATTAAGCCGTTAAGTTGGACATACAGCGGTACCTCGACATACAAAATTAATCCGTTCCAAGGCGGCCTTCGTAACCTGAGCTTTTCGTATCTTGAACCGCATTTTACATGTAAATGGCCTAATTCGTTCCAAGCCCTACAAAAACACACCCAGTAAATTTTACAATAAAGCTAAATTGACCAATAAACAATGAAATACAACAATTTGGACCATTCAGGACCTAAATTAATACGTACTACTAATGTGTACTACATAGTACCTGTAAATAAAGTGTATTAGTGTACATAGTACACAAGAAATACTGTACGTACGTATGTAGTAAAATGTGGAACCTTACCTTTCGAGTGAGGCTATCTCCGAAAGTGGTGACAGAGGAGGAGGACAAACGGCAGAAAACTTGTTATAGTACGTACACTTAACTTTGAATTATTATTATTATTATTATTATTTTTTTTTTTTTTTTTATACAAAATTTCAATTTCTTCACCACTTTCAACTTTATTTTTTCGTAGTATCAGTTGGATCTTCCTTTTTGCTTACTCCTACTAAAGGCCTCTTTAAAAAATAATTATCCAAGGAAAATTGCTTCTGCCTGCTTTTCACAATGTTCCTGAAATGACTCAGGCAAACGTCATCGAACTGCGCAAACATACGACCTGTGTAAGCATTTTGGGGGGGGGGGGTCTTTTCTACAAATGATTGCACCTTATGAAAAGCAGTAGAGCATCCTTAATATCTGCCATTGTCATAGGGTTGTCCTCCTCCTCGCCGCTGCTAAAGAACTCTTCTGGAATGACGTTATGTTGCATGGCCTCCAACTCCTTCAGGTCATCCGTTGTAAGCTCCTCTTGGTGCTCCTCGAGAAGGTCATTGATGTTGTTCTTGTCGACGCCCAGCCCCATGGACTTGCCGAGTGCAACGATCTCGTCAAGATCTGGTTGCAAAACAGTTTCAGGATCGTCAACTGTTTCTGAATCTGCACCAGCTTCGCCCACGTCGAATCCCTCGAAGTCTCAGGTGGATACGGCTTCAGGCCAGAGTTTCCTCCACAAAGAATTCCAGGTTCGCCTCGAAACCTCCTGCCAAGCTTGATCGATGAGTCGGATGCATATCACAACATCAAAATGCTCCTTCCAAAATTCACGCCGAAAATTCATGCAAGGTGAGGTTTGTGGTATCAGTGATGTCAAAACATCTCTTGAAAAGATGTTTCGTATACAGCTTCTTGAAGTTTGATATCACTTCCTGGTCCATGGGCTGGAGGAGAGGGGTGGTGTTAGGCAGAAGATAAAGAACCTTGATAAAAGAATACTCTGGTAGGATATCTTCCTCGAGGCCAGGAGGGTGAGCAGGGGCATTGTCCAACAACAGCAGACATTTCAGAGGGAGGCGCTTCTCTTCCAAGAATTTCTTCACTGTCGGGCCAAAACACAGATTTACCCACTCAGTGAACAAAAGTCTTGCTACCCAGGCTTTCGCATTAGCCCTCCACATCACTGGAAGCTTCTCCTTTAGCACTTTGTGGGCCTTGAAGGCTCAAGGAGTCTCCGAATGATACACAAGTAGGGGCTTCACCTTGCAATCCCCACTGGCGTTCGAACAAAGTGTGAGTGTAAGCCTGTCTTTCATAGGCTTATGCCTGGGTAGCTTCTTCTCTTCCTGCATGATGTACGTCCGACGAGGCATTTTTTTTCCAAAAAAGGCCAGTCTCATCACAGTTGAAGACTTGCTGAGAACTGTAGCCTTCCTTGATCGTCATCTCGTCGAACATCTTAATAAAGGCTTCGGCCACTTTTGTGTCCGAGCGGGAGGATGGTGGCCGCCTCCACATGCCGCACCACCGAATGGATGCCAGTCCGTTTCCAGAATTTTTCAAACCACCCATGAGAAGCCTTGAAGTCTGGGGTTGGTGTCGATGTCCCTTCTCCTCCGTCATCTTCGGCCTGGGCAATCAAATTGCTGAAAATAGCGCTGGCCTTGTGGCAGATTGCCGTCTCGGTTATCGTACCGCCAACGATTTCTTTGTCTTTTATCCAGACAAGAAGCAGCCTTTCCATCTTGTCGTGCACATGGCTCCTCTTGCTAGACAAAATATTCATGCCCTTGGAAGGTGTAGCTGCATTGATGTCTTCCTTCTGCTTAAGGATGGTGCCTATTGTCGACGGATTTTGGCCATTTTCCTTAGCGATCACACTCAACCGCATGTCAGCTTCATACTTCTTGATAATCTCCATTTTTGTCTCCAAAAGAAAGCATCCTCTTCTTTCCGTGAACTTCAACTTTCTTGGGACCCATGACTATGTACATACTGTACGTAATTAAGGTATGTAGTATACATATGTACTAAAGTTCTCACACAACACAGTAAAGTAGTACTACAACGAAATCACTAACGAATTTATCTTAATAAACGAAATCGTATAGAACGAACGAATTCGGCGTGCGTATACAAACGATGCTGCTACCGAGTGGCCGAAGAAGAACGCCGCTATGTAGATGCACGGTGGGAGAGATGCTGACCAATAGGGGAGCAGGATCTTGTGGTGGTGACTAGCATCAGGAACAAATGGGAGAGCGGGAGGATGGTGGCGAGTCTACTCGGCTGGTGGTGCACGAGTTTTAAAATTGTTATCTGTGGTTTGGGCGAATCTCGGGACTTTACAGCAACAACCTTTCGTATCCTGAACTATTTTCGTATGTAAAGCCAAAAAAATCTTTGTATTTGCTTTTGCAACTCTAATTTTTTGTAAGTTGAGCCTTTCATATGTCGAGGTACCACTGTATCTGTCAATTAGTACATATATCCCTGATTCCACCATTGGAAAACGATCTTACTGAAATCTAAAGACAATTGGGATTGCAATATTGAAGCATGGCAGGCACTTAACCCTTACTGGGCAGGCACCATCATATGAGTATCAAGAACAGGTTTTGGGTGGGGGATAAGCCAACTCAGTGAGTATTCGTATTATGTGCCATGCAATTTGGATGAATTTATAGGGCAAAAGACGTTTAGAGCACTTCAATGTTCTATAATGGTTTCTCTGCTCAGGGACCAGGAGTCAGAGGTAGCTCTCAGTATGATTTTAGACTTGAGGGGGAATGTTTTGCTGTCTATCCCATGAAATCTTTTCATTAATTTGCTCAAAAATATACTCAAGGATTTCTGTTGGTTTGAGTTCTTACCTTTTTTGATATGTGAGCCATAAATGTAATTAGGCAAAGAAAAGTACAAAGAAATTTTAGGAAAAAACAATGTGTATCTCCGAAAAAGTTACTGAATCTCATAAATTTTTACAACAAATATTTACTCGGAATTTGTTAGTGATTCTAGTTTTTGTCTGTTATGATATTGTGTGATCTGTAATTATAATTTTACAAAATAAATGATCCTTTAAGCTTGCCTGGTCTGAGGGTGTGCATGATATATACGTATTACGCCCATCCCCTGAGGGTTGGTATTTCAGATCAGATCCCAAGAAAAAGTCTTGCCGCCAATGTGAATAAGTGGTTTTTTTATATAATTCTGGCTGTTTGCCTCCTTTCGAGCAGGATACTGATTAATGAGGAGAGACACTTTACACCAGCTGCAATGGTATAAAATGTGATCTTGGGAATAGATGTGAGGAAGTAGGGATTATCGAAGGACTTTATGCTTAAGTTCGTTAGTTTAGGAAGAGAAGGGAAGAAAATAGATTGCGAAAAGAATAAGTTAGGTCAGATTATCAATCTGTCATTTCTCATCAGATTATCAATCTGTCCTTTCTCTCCTCTTCTTCAGTTAGTACTGAGACTTCCTCTTTAGCTCCTCCTTCCGCTCCCTTGTCAGTTCAAGAAAAGCATATTGAGAATTAAGAGCAGAATGTAAACCTTATTTTGGTAAGTACTTGCAAGAATTGTCTGAATTAGTTTGGAAGCTAGTCTGGTCCCCCCCCCCCCCCCCCCCCTTCCCCCCCCCCCCCCCCCCCCACACACACACACACACACACACACACACACACACACACACATACACGCAGTGTGCGATCATTTTCGTGTTCCCTTATAATAGGTAAGGTGTCTGCTGCCAGGGAACTGGGATGTATTGCTGGCCGATGTGGCTCTGTGCCCTCTGTCGCCTGCCTCTCTGTTTTTCACGCTCATAGTCTTCTATAATACGTTAGCCGAAAGATCGTTTTGGTGAACATTAATCTTCACTGTATCCAACTTCTGATCTCTCATCTTTAGCTCATTCTAAATCTCTGTCTGCAAGCCTATTCCTCTTTCTCTGTCAAAGTGCACTAGTTTGTTCTTTGCATGCTTTTTCTTCAGGCATCTGCAAATCTTTTACTTCTGCCTCAAGTAATGTTTCTCTTTCCAAATTACCATGGTTATATCATCTTTTGATGTTTCCAAGCTAGATGTCATTCTAGCTACATAGCTTTTTAAGGATGTGTCATGTGGTAATGCCCTCAAGTATATATGTTGACACTTTCAGACGAGGCAGGAGAGTCGTAACTCCTCTTCCCCACCTCTCAACATTTCCCATTTTCTTTTGAAAGAGGCCACATAGAGAATTGGTCTCACTTGTTTTTGAGTATTTCGGTGCCCTTGAAGTATTTGGAGAAGGGATCCATACTCAAGCTTTCTCCTTTATTAGAGCACGTTGTGTAACTTTTCTCTTACTTGGGCACACAAAGCTCCCTTTAGGTCTATTGGTGCTTTCTTTGGTAGATGATTTGGTTCCTTTTCTCCTTCCTGTGAAGAGATGAACTTACAACTGACAAGTGCATTGGACATGCTAAACATATCTCAGTTTAGATTGTTGATTTTTATTTTTTTTAATTAATTTTTTTTAATTGAACTTTTGCTCAATATATTGCCTTTCCTGTGCATCAGCTTAGAGAGGTTGAGGTGCCAGCTTAAGTGTGTTTTTGGCACCAGCCTTAGGAGTTTGTAAAGCCAGCTATAAGGAATTTTGGCACCAACAGGAGTTTAGTGAGGAAGATTGTTAGTTATTAACTCATTTCTGATGCTACAGGCTAATGTTCTCATGATTATGCTAACTCTGTTTGGAAAAAGTGGGAGGATATATTGGTACAAATCTTGTTTTATACCTTTTTGGGGAATAAGTTCAGCCCACAAATTCTGGTAGAGGCCAGTTGCAAGCTTCCTGGCATGCTTGGAGAGACTGAGGAGGAGAATCATATGTGGTGGAGGCAGTGAAGGAGAGTTACGATTCCTTTTTGGTTACCCTCCACTGGTTTAATATCCCATAGCTGTTCTTCCTTTGTCTTCTCCAGCAGAAGTCTCATACTTTAGTAGGAGGTTGTAAATTGAGAGAATAAGATGGACCAAGCAGTAATACACTGGGATTTTACCTCTTTGCCTAGCTCCATAAACAACTAGAGATGAGTGATCATTGTTGGACACATTGAGACTGAATAACTTGTGTTTGTCCCCTTGCACTTTTGTTGCAAGTTCCTTCATGGTGTATATACAAAGGTATTGCTATATAAGAGATTACGACTTACAGCTAATGTTCACTAAATATGTAAGTAATCCAGGTCCCCATCATTGTCATCAGGTTCTGTAGGAGGGACTGTAAACAAGAGTTGTTGAACATTTTATAGGTTCAGTTTTTTCCCTCTGTTGTGGAACATGAAACAAAGAATTTTGACTAGTGTCATTGCACTTTCATACATAGAATGGTCAACACTACACTTGGTAAAACTTTAGATGTCAGAGCATTGGAAAGACCATTGAAGATGCCTAGCAGATTTACCCGTGATCAGAAACAAGTCATAGTGGTAGTTTGCTTCTTTGAGTGAAATGAACATTATGATATTGGTTTGATAATTTTCTCTGTGGGAGCACAGTTTTTTTTTTGGTGATTTGGGATTCTGAAAGAACAAAACTACCTACAGAGTGGCTATTAGATCCACAAGTTCAGCAGTTGCTGTGGGATTAGAGGAATGCTCAATTGTAGACTTAGCTTGCTGATAACCAGAAACAACCAGTTGATTGCTACTCCTTTGAGGGGCCTCAGGATTGAGCAGTGGATGTATTTAATTAAATTTGGAATGATTCAGTCTCATAGGTCTTCCCCTCTATCTAAGGAAGTATTGAGCAAATTTCAATTTCAAGAATTGCCTAGCTCTCTCAGATGTTGCTCTTATTCAACTGTTAAGGAGAAATTTACTCAAAATAAAGAATTCCATGCACTTCTAACTTCTACATCTCACATTTAGCTGCTTGGAGATGCTTGACTGGCTCCTCCTAAAAAGGGGATTTTCATAGCTATCATGGGATCTACCGTTAATCAAGTGGAAAACAACCGTGGCCTTGTGTCCGAAGCAGCAGTTTGTGTATTGTTCAGGGTACCCTTCGAGGGGAATTTCCAGCATCTGGAACCTTGTTAACGTCAGTTTCCCTACTTTCTTAGATGTAGTAAGAAGTCTTTGCTGTTTACTTTCAAGGTTTTCGACCCATACTTTCCTCAGTATTGCATTATATGCTATTAGATGTGGCTGATGATCAGCAACTTAGGTGTTGAGATCAGTAGAAATTGAAGCCCCTTCATCTCGGCATCAGTCTCTCTGCTCTGTCTAAATTTCTGTCTGAATTTTATTGAATTTTATCTGTAGATTCTTTTGACCTTTGGAATGAGTTCCAGTGAATTATTTACTCAGAAACCTTTTATTTAGCACTATCAGCAGTTGAGAGTAAATTTATTGCAAGCCCTTCTCTGTCCTGTTGTGGATGTTGAACGTACTTAGATAGGTTAAGCCTGGAAGAGGCAGTTATCCATTAGCCTTGCGATTTTAAAAACCTAGAACATCTTTGTCCATGGTTAAGCCTGAAGGAAAAGTTAACATTTTGTCATAACTCTCAGCTGTTGTCAGATTATGAATACATATGGAATTTTTATTCTAAAATTAATATTAATAATACTTACCTGTATAATTTATCTAGCCCTAAATCCCCAAAAACCGCACCAAAATTTACCACATTGGCAACCCTGTTACCTCCTATTCTGTCCGCCAGTTGGCAACACTGTCGTTGACAGATACGAAAACCTTCCCTCAAATCAGTTGTGATAGGCAGATCGTGGGTAGGATGGGTGGGACTAGATAAATTATACAGGTAAGTATTATTAATATTAATTTTAGAATAAAAATTCCATATTAATAAACATTACCTTAATATAATTTATCTAGCCCGATTAACCACATTGAAAAGGAGGAGGGAATCTGAATACAATTTCCCCTTCGGACAGAATAGGAGAAAACAAACAAAGAAATATATATCATAGGCAGTCAAAACTCAACCCAAGGTCAAAGATACTAACAACTCAAAGTCTCCTACCATAATGCCACCAACTGCGGTAGCACAGGACAAGGAGTAAGTGCATAGTCAGTCCGTCTGTACTAAAGTCAGGTGACCGACCAAGTGACCAGTCAGACGAATTGCGGACAGCAAGGCTGCACCCTGAAGACTATCAAGCACTATTCTTTCCCTAAAGGATGAGTGTCTGGACTGTCTGGGCGATTCAAAGCTAAGCAAACCTTGGGGGTGTATCAACGCAACCCGAAGTCGCCAGCAACGAATCGGCTCATGGAGCAACTCCTAACTCGAGCTTTCTGGTGCCAAGAGAAAGGAGCGCGGAGCAAAAAGGCGATTCAGTCCCGAAGGACGAATGCCTGACAGTCCAACCTGGTCTCATGTTACACGATCATCGGGGGTGTATCAACGCAACCGACTTCGTCAACAAGAAACTCAGGGCTACTAAATGTCGCCTGATCTCCATGAGTGTCTGACTCTGAGAAGACAGGTGAGATAAAAAGTAGATGGTGAGCGAGTCACCAGATGACACCAGACGATCCATCGACTAATTCCCTGTCCAGGACAGTGGAAGAAGCAGGAGTCGTCAGGACAAGCGAACCAGTGGCTAGTCCTAGGTCAGCATCGACTCTGGGAGAAGCGTAGTCGCCAGTGCCGACAACCCAGTGGCTGGAACCATTTCACACTGAAAATGGAAGCAGCATGAGTTGCCAAGCAGTCAGTCCTTGTCATCAAAAAACACCTAAATACCAAACTGCCTAATTCCCATTATAACTACGTCAAAAACTGCCATGGGTTATAATACAAAAACAAAAAATATATACAACAAAACAAAAATTAATGAAGAATATACAGGTAGCAACCAAACGTAAAACAGGAAGACTACCTAATTCTCCTGTCTGACGACCTGTCCTGCCATCACCAACGGGCCCAAAGAACGAAGGTCGCCTAGAATAGAGAAATATCCCTCAAGTAAAAAGAGGCAAAAACAGAATTAGAACGCCAAGTCGCCGCCTCAAGCACCTTGGCGACTGAGACGTTCTTCATAAAAGCTACTGATGTAGCAACTGCTCTAATACTGTGTGCTCTCGGCGTCTGGTCTTCCCCAGCAGCCGAACCACCAGTTTTAACGATCAGATCTCTGAGAAAAAAGGATACACCATTCTTTGAAATAGGTCTCTTGACATTTCGGGGTGAAACAAACAGATGACGGGGACGACCCTGAATGTCCTTCGTGCGGCGTAAAAAATAACATGAGAGCGCCCTAACAGGGCAAAGAACTAATTCCTCATTTAAATTACCAACAAAGTCGACCAGCGACTTCAGTACGAAAGACCTGGGAATGGGATTATCAGACGATTCAGTCTTTGCGACAAATTCAGGAAGGTATGACAAAATCATGTCTTGTCCAGATCTGGCAACCAGAAAAGAGAGTGCTTGCAGTTCACCCACCCTCTTGGCTGTAGCCAGTGAGACAAGGAAGAGTGTCTTAGAAGACAGGTCCCTAAATTTGGCAGAATTCAGAGGCTCAAACGGAGGGAACCTTAAGGCTTGAAGGACTTAGTTAACGTCCCATGTCGGAGGCGAACACTGCGGCCTGGGTCGAGATAGGGAAAAAGATCGAAGTAAATCTCTAATGACATAAGATGAAGAGATCTCAGGAAGCCTTGCCTTAAAAAACATAGGAAAGCATAGACCTATAACCCTTAATGCACGAAGGTGACAGGGCCCTGTCATGATGTAAATGAACTAAAAACTCCGCTACTTTCGGTAAGGAAGGTCTAGAAATTGAATGTCCTTGAGACTTACACCAACGTCTGTAAACCGACCATTTAGCCTGATAATTTACTCTGGTTGATTGCCGCCTGGCAAGAGCCAACTGTCGCGCCACTCTGGAGGAGAACCCTTCGTGCTTGGAGAACCTCCTGACAGTCTCCAGGCATGAAGATGAAGCATGTGGAGCCTCTGATGGAACCGATGAAATGGGGTTGTTTGAGAAGATCTGGTCTCTCTGGCAGGCGAAAGGGGGGTTCCACCAGTGCTTCCAGAAGGTCGGGAAACCACTCCTTCTGTGGCCAGAAGGGGGCGATCAAGGTGAGATCCAGACGCTTGGTTGCCCTCACTTTGTTGAGGACTGACCTCACCAGAGAGAACGGAGGAAAAGCATAGGCTTGAAGTCCCTCCCAGTCCTGCAAAAGAGAGTCTGTCCCGGCACTCTGAGGAGTCTGGTAAGGGGCGAAGAATATCTGGCACCGAAATTCAGTGGGGTG
The DNA here is from genome assembly GCF_015104395.2 of Macrobrachium nipponense. Lineage (NCBI taxonomy): Eukaryota > Metazoa > Arthropoda > Malacostraca > Decapoda > Palaemonidae > Macrobrachium > Macrobrachium nipponense. The sequence continues at coordinate 28,990,635 of NC_087210.1, forward strand.
GCAAAACAGATCGACTGTGACAGGCCATTTTTTCCTGAGGCTGTCGAAGACTTCCTGGCAAAGTGTCCACTCCGACCCTTGAACTTCGTTCGGTCTCGACAAGGCGTCTGCTAAGACGTTGTGATGGCCCAGGATAAACTGAGGGACCAACGTAATCCCCCTGTCTTCTGCCAACACAGGATTGATCGGGCTTCTTGAGTGAGAAGATCCGACTGTGTGCCGCCTTGGTTTCTCAAGTACGAGACTGCTGTGGTGTTGTCGACAAAGATCGCGACAACCGACTCCAACAGTTGTTCCTGAAATGAAAGAAGGCCTAGGTACACTGCCCTCAGTTCCTCCAATTTATTGACATGCTCCTCTCCTCCTCTAACCAAAGGCCCGAAGCGGCTTCGGAGCCCAGGTGTGCGCCCCAACCTTGATCCGAGGCGTCTGACCAAAACATTAGGTCCGGAGGAACCGAAAGAAGAGATGTCCCTGACTTGAGGCGGTGAACTTGCATCCACCAACGGAGATCCTTCCGACATTGTGGAGAAGAGGCGACTATCGTGTCCTCGGACACGAAATCCCATGACTGGCGAAGTGTCGACTGAAGGGCCTCATTCTGAGACGACCTCCGGGAACCAGTTGGATGAGGGATGACAAATGGCCCAGGAGAGACCTCCAAAGAGAAACTGGCTGCGTTACGGAGGACAAAAATTCTTCGATCAGACTCAGAAGCTTGTCTATCCGTTTCTGAGCGGGAGAAGCCCTCAAAATCTGGGAATTCAAAACAATCCCCAGATAAGCCATGATCTGGCAAGGGATTAGATTGGACTTGTCGAAGTTGACACGAATGCCCAACTCGACACAAAGAGACAGAACTATCTCCCTCGACCGGAGACATTTCTCTAGAGATTCGGCCTGGACTAGCCAATCGTCCAGATACCGAAGCATCCTTACATTTAACTGATGCAGAATAGCTGAAACAGGAGCCATCACCCGAGAAAAGACCTGTGGAGCAGTGGTGAGGCCGAAACAAAGGGTCTTGAACTGGAAAACTCCCGAGTCCGTGAAAAAAAAAACCGAAGGTAAGGTCTGCTTCTTGGATGGATGGGGATTTGCAGATAAGCATCCTGCAGATCGATGGAAATCATCCAGTCCCCCCTCCTGACGGATGAAAGAACAGTCTGGACCGTCTCCATCCTGAACTTGGACTTTAGAATGAACTTGTTCAAAACCGAAAGATCTATGATGGGGCGCCAGGCACCCGAGGCCTTTAGAACTACAAACATCCGAGAGTAAAACCCGGGAGAAGGAGGAGCTCGCTCTATGGCATCCTTCTCCAAGAGGGCCGAAAGCTCCTTCTCCAAGGCTTGACCCCTGATTGAGTGAGGGGAATAACTGCTGAACTCGAGAGGACGATTGGAAAGTGGAGGTCTGGAAACAAAAGGGATCTCGTAACTTCCTTCAGGACCTCCACCACCCAAGCATCCACCGCTCTCCCCTGCCAAGCTGACCAATGGCGGGAGAGACAAGCTCCTACTGCGGTCTCCAGGCGAGGTGATGACTCCTACTTCCGAAAATTCTTACGCAGAGACAAGGAAGAAGAAGAAGAAGAAGAAGAAGGTCCTCCTGGAGGTTGAGCTCTTTCTCTGCCCTTGGAGCCACGCCAAGAACCTCTCCCGCGTTTCAAAGGGTGAGCACCAGAGGATGAAGAAGAGGCACCAGCAACCTGAGATGTACTCTGGAAAAAAGAGCCAGGAGGAGGTTGTTGGGCTGGAGCAGAAGGTACAGATCTGGTCCTAAACTTACGCTTACTCCTTGAAGGAATGGGAGGAAGACCAGAGGAAAAAGCTCTTGATAAGGCCCAGTGAGCTTGGGAAGAGGCATCACCTTGATGTTCCTTCAAAACCTCAGAAAGCACAGAAATATCGAAAAGGAAATCGCCAAAAGGAGAAGAGGACAACAGACGGGTTCTCTGAATCTCCGATACAGAGGAGGGTAACTGCGACAAATACAGGTTACGCCTTAGAGAAACAAGAAAGGCCTGCATTGAAGCAGCAAGCTCGTTCTGATGTACAGAAGCGATTGAAATGGATGAGCAGAATTTCTCAAAAAAGAGGAGCATCAGGAGGAACAAACCCGGAGTCCTTGATATACATTAAAAGCCCTCCGAGGACCCACATATTGAAGGATTGAGCTTCTTGTAAGGAGCTCATAACAGCCTCCATAGCAATAAAATCTTCAATTGAGACAGAGACCGAAGCCTTAGAAGGCAAGGGTTGACTTGAAAGTCGGACAAAATCAGGATTTGGCTTGGGGGGTCGAGAGAATGAAGAATCATCCACCACCTGGTAAACTCCTCTCCGGTGTCGTAGAAGAGAAGAGAGCTTCCTCTTCCCTTCCCCGATCACCTTCGAAAGTTTAGCGGCAACGTCCGTCCTCACTCTCGCGAACCTCTGGGCAAAGGGAAAACGTAAAAATTCCCGTGACCGGGAAGGACCGTCAAGAAAAATCCCTTCTGTAATACAACGAGGCGGAGGCTGCTTCTGCTCTTTAGGCCTCGCCTGAGGAAGAAAACTCAAAATTAAATCAAAAAGTTTCTTGAATTCTACATCATGACATCCATTCGAGGAAACATCAATATCACACGAATCCGCGTCATCATCGTCAGATCCTAACTTAGAAACTTCCTCTGAAGTAAAATCCTGACGACTAGCTATCTTAGGTCTGACACTAATATCCCTCCCCCCTTCTCCTAAATAAGCGCCCTTTGGCACTGTTACGGGACTAACAGGGGACACGTTGGGTAAAGATTCGTTAGGCACCTGCCCGGACCGGATCCCCCCTAGGCCTTCGCCACGACGGGGTTCACAAGCCGGGGTATCTGTCGCACCGTTACCCATGGTGCTGTCGACAGGTACCTGACGAGGAGCTGAAAATGAATCTAAAAGTGTGTTAGACATTCTAGTAAAGGCTTCTTGAAAATTCTCTGACAGATTGTTAAACTTAGCAGAAATATCTCTATCTAGACTAAGCTGTAATTTCTTAAAATTCTGTTTCCAGGTAGTTTCCATTGCCAAAATCTTCGAATCTACATCAGAACTAACTTCACTAATTACCGGTTGTACAGGGGGCAAAGCATCAATTAATTCGGAATCGGAGTCGTACGATACCGAAACCGAAGAGCCAGAATCATGAGCGCCCAAGTCAAAGAATTCGTTAGATACAGTTTTAGCAATCGATTTCTTTTTCTCCTTAACCGATCTTTTACGCTGCAAGATTGTTTGGCGTTTCATATAAGCAGTCATATCCTCGTCAGACCAGGGCTTACATACGTCACAACGAGAAGTCAAGTCACAAACCTGTCCACGACAAGAACTACAAATGTCATGGGGTTCATACTCCCTGCTACTCATCCTTGTCCCACAAACCGGGCAGTTCCTGATGTTGCTGGCAGAAGGAAGCATCGTAATTTCTTGGTAATCCATTGTAGAATTGGACAGGTCAGTAGTTCCGGGTCGCGCAAAAGTTCGTAATTTAAGATAAGAACCACAACAGAAATCAAAGTTAATTCACTATTTCGTGATGTAATGCGTGAGTGGTAATTCATATAAAGTTTCATTTAACAAATAATGAAAGCTTTAAAGGCACAAAAATGTTTAAGGAAATTTATAAAGAGCGGCCGTGATGTAAACAACACGGGCGCTCGTTAACAACTGATTTGAGGGAAGGTTTTCGTATCTGTCAACGACAGTGTTGCCAACTGGCGGACAGAATAGGAGGTAACAGGGTTGCCAATGTGGTAAATTTTGGTGCGGTTTTTGGGGATTTAGGGCTAGATAAATTATATTAAGGTAATGTTTATTAATATGTATTTACCTTCAATAAAGGTAAAAGGTATGGAGCTAGTTCTGCACTTAACTAATTAAATACATCAGAGAGAACCACATGTTTTTTGACAAGGAAGTTCTAGTTTTTTAAAACCGCAAAACAAAAGGTTAACTTTGCCTCTTCCAGGCTTAACCTTTAACAGAGAATCTAGGTACTACGAGTTAAACTTACAGCCAGGTTTTGTTAGTTTTTTTTACTCATAGCACACAACAAAGCTATTACAAGTTGTGAACAAAGCTATTACAAGTTGTGACACTTGACCTAAAATGCACCATAAAATGGTCAACCTGACACCTGGTAAACCTTAGAGAGACATTAGGGTGGTGGGAAGACTGTTGTAGATTCTTAGTAGGTTTATTCATAAGAGTAGGATATTTGTGACACTGACTCACATTACACCATAAAGTGGTCAACTTTATACCTGGTAAACCTTAGAGAGATGTTAGGGTGGTGGAAAAACCATTGCAGATTCTTGGTAGATGTATTCCTAAGAGTAGTGTACCCAGGCTTCTTGTTTTTAGTTGTATCAGTGAGGTCGGGCACCCTAGAGAGGTCAGAGGTGTGGTGGTCAGTAGAAAGAGTTGCATTTAAATTATCTCATAAGGTTTGGTTGCATGGCAGTGTTTCTACAATGCAAACACCTGGTCAGAAAGAAAGTCGTAGTGGAAAGACTGCTTTTTTGGGTGAAAATGAACAACATATGTAGTTCCCCAATTCATTCCAGCAAAGGACGCTTATGGTGATTAATGGTTCAGGAAGGACAAGTTCTGCATACATAGTGGTCGTGACATCAGCTTGTCTACCAGTTACTGTGGCATTGGGGGACTCTCGAACGTGGACTTGAAGCATGTTTGGTGGATGCATTTATATGCTTTTCCCTTTCAGTAATTATAAGAAAAGTATTGAACAAATTTGTAGTACAAAGAATTGCACAATGGCTGCCATAGATCTCCCTCATATTCATCCTTGATGGAAAAATCAGCTTAGTCTACTGGTTCCGCTAAACCTATGCATCCCACACTTATGCGCTTTGTGATACTGAACTATGTCCTCTCAAAAAGTGGTTGTTATAAGGTATCCAGGATTCTGTCTTTTGTTAATAGAGAACCTTGACCTCTCACCAGAAGCATTGGTTTGTATGTTGCTCTGGGTGCCACTAGAGCAGTGGTTTCCAAACTGTGGGGCGCCCCCCCTTGGGGGGGCCTCGAAGGGCTGCCAGGGGGAGCCGCAAATGCTTGATGAAGGGGATAATTATATCTGAAAACCATTATTTATGATGGAATTCAGAATTTCATAATACTGAGAAAATATTTCAGATATAAATATGAAATTTAGTTGTCTAAATATATAAACCATTTCAAATTCTATATTAAGGAATTAATTATTAAATAATGATTAAAGATAGCAAAAGTAACGTTTTGGAAATATGAAAATTGTACTTATTACATTACAGTGACTGGTGAAATACACACACACACACATATATTATAGTGAATTATTGACATGTGCCAACAATGCCAATAAATTATGGTGTTTAAGGAAGGGGAAGGGGGCGTAGAGAATGTGCCATTCAATGAAGGGGGGGCGAGAATTAGAAAAGATTGGAAACTACTGCACTAGAGGAATTTATTAGCACTCATACCCTTGTAGATAAAGTGTTTTGCTTTCTTAGATATATATAAAGTTTTAGAGTGTGTGTTTTTCAAGGTTATAGATCCATGCTTTCCACAGTATTGTGTCGTGGAATTTGATGATGTGTGTAATGATTTTTCTCCTTTTTTTCTTTTTTCGTGGAACTGAGAATGGTGTTAAGGCTTAGTTTTAACTGAAAAATTTAAGAATTGGAATTTAACCTCTAGTGGGGAAGGAAGAGGAAACACTTCTCTGCCCTGATAAGGCAATCAAGATTTATTTAGATAGGTTATTACTGCCTGGCAGGAGCGAAGTTAACTTTTTGTTTTGGGAGTAGTGCCTTTGTCAAAGAATGTTTTCTTCTGACATATTTGATCAGGCTACTTTATGAGAAACTGGCCTAGACCTTTTATCTTTATTGAAGGAAAAACATTCACAGTGTAAGAGCGGTTCCTGCTATTTGTATTTTCAGGACAAAATGTGGCACAGTCACAGTGCAATTTGGTCATTGTTGCTCATTAACTGTAGTCGGCAGAGTCACATCTGAAAATGGTAAAGCCCTTAGTTCACTACTAGTATGTAATGGGTTGTCTTTTCCTGAACTAAAGAAAGCAGTCCTTTAGGCTCTTTGTTTTGATCCCTGGTTTTGATTATGGGGAGCAAGAAGGTACATATTTTCTGTAGGAGCCCACCTTTTTATCATCAAGGTATTTATTTTTGGTTGACTGTCATTTTTGGGGTATTCAAACCCGGCCACAAAGGTCTCTTCACGCCGCTGCTATTTCATTTTGGCTGAATTGAAGCTGTTTTCTGTGCAAGGCTGTCCTTTGCTCCACATACGAGAAACTTGCCCACCTAAATGGAATCTAACTTCTGGCGGGAGTAAGATCCAGAAAGGATTCTTGGCTCAGGTAAGAATGTTTGGGGTTTCATGCAAGAAACCTTAAGGTCGATTGATTGAGTGAGTTTTGTCCAGCTGCACTACCCACCATGCTCTTCTCAATGTGGGAATCTGCTGTCTTG
>NC_087210.1:29002162-29014662 GCF_015104395.2 Macrobrachium nipponense
TATATATAAATATATATATATATATTATATTTATATAATTATATTTTATATTATGTCTATATATAATATATAATATAACTATATATATATATATATCTATATATATATCTATCTATATATATCTATATCTATATATATCTATATCTATATATATATCTATATCTATATATCTATCTATATCTATATCTATCTATAGTCTATATCTATCTATATCTATATATATCTATATCTATATATATCTATATATCTATATCTATCTATATTCTATATATATCTATATCTATATATCATATATATATATATATATATATTTATATCTCTATATATCTCTATCTGTATATATCTTATAATATATATATATATATATATATACTATATCTATATCTATATAATATATATATATATATTTATATATATATATATATTATTGAATGTTGTAATATAATACAATGAAATGTCTTCACTCACATTTTTTGTTCTTGGGAATCTCCGGCAGTTTCCGTCTCTTCCTTTCGTTGGGTTTCTGGTCCCAAGAGCCAGATGATCTTTCCGTACCATCCAGGTCCCCATCGGGTGGTGTCGTGGCTTCTATTTCTAAGAGGTCCTCCAGGTCGCCGGAAAAAAACTCGGCCATGCTGATGTCTGCAGTGTCGGTGCTGTCAATGCTCTCGACGCTGGAAGGGCCCGACGAACTCATGGGCCTCGGCCGTCTCGGCGCTGGACTGCCGCATATAGGACTAGGACAGGACACAGGTTGCAGTCCTGCGCTTATGCAAGGACCTGAGAGTAAGACCTGACGCTTCGGGCTCCCGGTAGATGCCGCCGCCGCTGCTGCTCGGAGTTCGCTGGTGTGTTCCGCCATCAGCTGCGGGCAGCAGGGGTCTTCATCCGAACAACATTTGCCCTCCGGCTGAGGCCGTGGGCTGTTGGGTTGAGGGCGGGGACTCTGTAGGATTTCTTCTTCCCCATCGCAGGACTCGCGGCGTTCACTTTCGATAAGGCTGGGGGGATCCGGAGGGTCTGGGGCTTCCTCCACTGACGGCGATTCTAAGGATATGTCGTGTGCTAATCTGTGGGAAAAGAAAAGAAAAGATACGTTAAGGCAAGTCCCTATATGCGAATGGGGAATCTGGAAAATAAAAGGAGTTTTAATTTTGATTAAATGTGGATATACAGTTAGATTAAAGAAATAAGATTAATTTTTTTTTTTACACATCAATCTATCTGTATCTATCTATCCAGTACATGAATATGGTTACGTTGGTAACTACTAGTGATAAGTCGAAGTCGGGTTACCATAACGAGACTACTGAATTAGGGGACAGGTCTGAATTATTAAAATGATAACTGAACAACTCGAAATATATATATATATAGGTTGGTTTTTGGATAAAAGTTGATAGGTCAAATTGTCGATGAAGTAATAGAAAAATGGCTGAAGGTTAAGTAAACTCTGTTTTCATATGAAGAGAGAAAAGAGAAACAAGTCGCTGGATTTCGTTATTTTGCATTCTCTCTCTCTCTCTCTCTCTCTCTCTCTCTCTCTCTCTCTCTCTCTCTCTCTCTCTCTCTCTCTCTCTCTCTCTCTATCCCCACACACACACACACACACACGAAGTTTTAAGATAGGTTTGACCGTTGGAAGTATAAATGGCCCAAGTTAGTTTAGGTCTGATATTGACTTGGATCTGTCGGGCTTCCCCATTTCAAGAGACATTGTCTTATACCAATATTTGATATAGTTATTTGATTGGTATTAACGCAAACAATATTGTTGAGTAGGGTTATCAATGTTGGTTTTATTGAATCTCCTGGCCATATGTTGCTTCGTCTTTGAGTGTTTTGTTCTTCAGTGTTATGGGTTAATGTAGACATCATCATTATTATTATTATTATTATTATTATTATTATTATTATTATTATATAGTAGTAGTAGTAGGATCATAATATTAAACAGGAAAGTAAATAATGCAAATTTGTTCTTTATTCGGTTTGATATTGAGCACTATTTATGTTCTTATATCATTAACTTTTGACAATTCACATCGCTGTATTCCATTTTTTTTAATTTCATGCAGGTGATTAATTCTGAGAACTATAACGAGAATTAATTCCACGTAGCATGAGTGTGGGAGAGGTATTAGTTGCGTAATGGAAAATGTGTGATTTTTTTTTATATTTATAGCTTGGTGAGTTTAAATTCTGTTTTACGTTAAAGATTATTTATATTGATTTTTAAGTTTCGGCTAAAATTATGGTGAAAATGTTTTGGTAACTTAAGAAGGTAAAAATTAAGAGGATTTACTAATATTGAAGAATAACGCGAGGGATCGTTATAAGCCGCAAAACACAATTTTTTAATATTGAACTTCATTGGAGAGGCAAAACAACAAACAATAAAACATTTGCAGCAGTTGTGGCGGTTTTGGTCATTAGTTGTGGGGGAAAGCTTTGCTGGAGTTTGCCAGGTCCTATGGGGGCTTACCTGGAGAGAGAGAGAGAGAGAGAGAGAGAGAGAGAGAGAGAGAGAGAGAGAGAGGAGAGAGAGGAAGTGAGAGGAGAAGAGAGAAGAGGAGAGAGAGAGAGAGAGAACATTGCAGGTGTTTTTGTACATGTTTATGGGAAATGGAATGTAAATACAAATACGAATAGATGTGCCGTAGGTGAAATGGTCTCGTTTACATTTACATTTGAAGGTAGACTGTTACAAATATCGGATGGATGAGGGAAATAGCCAACCATTCCTAAGCGATATAGGCCGCGGAATAGCAGAAAGGGGTTCAGGATGGATGGAGGTTTAGATTACAGGGACAGAAGTTGTTTCAGTGTTATTGGCTGGGGATTCTATCGGTTGATACTACTGTACTGCCATTTCCCACAGGAATTCTAGCAGGGGATTTCTCTCTCTCTCTCTCTCTCTCTCTCTCTCTCTCTCTCTCTCTCTCTCTCTCTCTCTCGGCTTTGGTCTTGCTGTTATAGGCTGGTATTGTGCGTAAGGCATACGGTACACATACATTCATGCATACATACACACGTGTGTATGAAGTATGTCTAGTAGTCTGTTTAATCCTTATTCGAGGTCGCTGTTTTACTAAGCCTTTTCCAGGTGTTTCTATCTTGTATCGTCCTTTTGTGTATAACTTTCCTCCTTTCGTCTATTCCTTGCTTACACTCGCTGTCTCCTTAAACATCACCAACCTATCGTCATCCTATCGTCATTAATGACATCTTGACCACGTCAAGTGACACCACTGACCACTCCTTTCTCTCCATGCCAACTATTTTACGACGTTTTTTTTTTTGTTTTTGTTTTTTACCTTTCAACTCTTCTGACTCACGTTTATTACGCAAATAAACGCTCGCCAAAAATTTGAGCACCAACTAAGGTGGCTGGCTTCCTTGCTTCACCTGTTGCACTTCCCTTGTACACTCATTTTCCTCATTGGCATTTACCAGAACTTGACTCTAATTGGCACTCGCTCTCAAATTCACTCTCAACTTCCTCCCCTACCGTACACTTCCAGATTGTTTTACCAGTTGTGTAGCTTCCTTCCTGTCATCAATAAACACTTGTCATCTACAGTCACCAGCCTTTTCTCGGTTTCTTTCTTTCCCCTTTTATTTCACGACTTTGCACCTACATTTTCCATTTTTTTGTACACATACATATGTGTATATATACTATACACACATACAAACATACATATGTACATTGTATTTTGTTGTGGGTTAACCTGTGAAAAAAATTCCTGCTGTGAAAATTACTTTTATGTTAAAATGGGAAAATTATCCCAAAAATAGGTGGTGTTTCATTAGTAATGGAAAATAGTATTTGGTTTCCAGCAATTTTTGGAACTAGGGAGAAATTCGTAATGATATAAAATTGGTGATAATTAGCAAGTACAAATGAATGTGATAGAAGGAGACAATGGAGTAACTGTAAAATGTCAGGAAGGGTTAAATAAAAGTGTAAAATTTTCGTTTCACTTTCATCGTAATTGTTCGCTGTTTTGGAGCTCAATGGGCTTGTGAATTAATTAATGATTTACATACCTTTATAAAATTTAGGCCTAATTATATTTAGTAGAGAAAAATACTTCCGGAAAAGCATTTTAATTCCTGTATAATTAGAGGCACATTATACCTACCTTTGTTTATATATAGTGTTTGGAACTTGACAGCTCTGAGACGGAATTTCCAGTTTGACTGTAGCCCTTAAATTAAATTAAATGTTGTGTACGAAATGTAGAAAAATTCCACTTACCTGACTATTATATCTGGCCAAAGACTACAAAGATCAGCAAAGAATCTTGGCCCGAAGGAATCTCCGATGTCATTCTTTGTCTTTTGGGAACCCTTTTTCCCGTCCAGAGATTCCTTCCGATCATGTTTAATTCCAGAAGAGTTGTCGCTGGAATGTTGACAACTTTTTGTTTTGGTACTTTTCGGCTTGTGTTTCTCTCTCTCTCGATATGGTCGAGTGAGGGTATCGACGATGTCTGAAGGGTCCATCTTGAAGTCTCTCCAAGAGTTTCCTTTGCAGTTCTCATTATGTAATCTACTTTGCAAGGATTTGCCACTCTTGGAATGTTTCGTAGGGGATTTTATATGAGTGTCCTTCATATTAAGGAGTGCTTCTGGAATTTCAGCCACGCTTTTTGGAACTTGGCAGCTAGCTAAGATTCCACGACTTTTGTTCTCCATCCCAAAGGGAAATGTACCATCTTGAATTTTGGTATGTTCTTTATATGTAGGAATTTCTTTAGAGCAAGTCTCCTGAACCATCGGCGATTCAATTGTATTGTCATTTGCAGGGGAAGCCGTTATTTCCGGGGCAGTGGCCAACGAAGCCTTGGTGGTTATGTGTGAATTTGTTGGTATGGTGTCCTGTGTTAATTTGGTCGATATGAGAGACGTTTTGAATGTGTCTTTAGGTTTTTCATAAGTGTCGAGAGCCGGTTCTGTTGTTGAGGCACCTTTTCCAGGTAACTCTGCTGTTATTGGGATCGATGCTGAAACGTCCCCTTGAGTAGAATTCGCACCATCGACACATCCTAAAGGAGGCGCTGATGGTGAGGTTTCTGGTTTTTCGTTTTCCATTGGTAGAGGAGGTATATCTTGCATCGGTGAAGCGATGTTACTTTGGAGGGAAATTTCTTTTACAGAATTTGTCTCTCTCGAAGGTGAATTATCTCTGGTGGAAACAAGCGAGGAGTTTTCCAATGGGGAAACGTTTTGGAGAGGAGATGGAGAAGTTTCCCCCATGAGGGAAAAGTCATTCAATGAGGCAAAGTCCTTGAAGGGCGAGCATTCCGTGGAAGGGGAATAGTCCTTCAGGAGAGCGCAGTCTTTCCAGAGGGACGAATCCTCTACATCGATAAGAGACACGTCACTCAGCGAAGAGAGGACACGTGGTTCATTCCATAGGATGTTGGGAGGATTCTGAGACTTGCCCGATTGTTCCGTGTGTAAGATGATGACTGAATCATCGTCGTCATCGCCTTCTTGAACGATGATGGTCGTGCTGTAGTCTTCTTCATCAAAGTGGAAGTTTGCGAAGTCGTGCAGAAGGTTCGAATCATTAGCAATGTCGAAACCGCCGAAGAAACAGTGAGGCAGTGTGTGTGGGTCATTCGATTCGCCCCTTCTATCTACATAATCCGAGACGGATATAGGAGAATCGAGGACGGATTGTTCATACTGTGTGACAGAGGTTTCGAAATTGTAAAGTAGATTCTGTAGAGTGCTTTCGCTATTCTGGTCGGCCTCAGTTGTATCGGGTCGGCTTAAGGTCACTTTATTGGTACACTTTGGGATATGCTTCATTCTAGACCTAAGCAAAGGGCTAGCACCGTTGTCTAGAGCGGTGAATTCTGGTACTATTTCAATTTCGCAGTCGGTGTCAAATTCATCCGTAGCATAACTGTCTACGTTGTTATCTGTTATGTTTCTCGTGGAGATGGTGTTGTTTTCAACGTCCTTTGATTCATTGTTCAATAAAGAATTACTTTGACTGGTTTTGATATCAAAATGTTTCTGCTTTTCTTGAGAATACATGTCACTCTTTTCACTTTCCGGATCTGTAATGCACAACATGCTGGGAGTAACTTCAGTTTTCAAGGTTCCTATACTTTCCTTTCCACATTCGGGATAGTTATCCCATGAGCGGCTTTGCGTTGTCCTCTCTTCGTTTTTACTTACAGCAAAGATTTGGGGAAGGTCACTCGTCCGGTTGTCGTTTAAATCGGTAGTACTCCCATTTTTCGAATTATTTTTTTGTGGATTTTCTAATGCATTTTTCGATTGAGATAGTTCTATGTCTTTTGAAATTTTAGGACACTCCGGGGCCCCAGGTAGGTCCACGTACACCATTTTCCTTTCTTTTTAATCATTTACTACGAGATTTGATAGTTAAACCTGAAATAGAATGTAAGAAGGTTAGGTCTTGTACTTATGCTCACACGAAATGGAAACTTGTGTGCTTAGTATCAAGAATTTTAATGTCTTATTTCCGTTTCTGAAAGAATATTTGTTTGTTGTTTAAGTAAACGTGGGGTCGATTGTGTTGAAAGTTGAAAAAACCGGATGAATTTTTAAAAGCAGCGGAATCACATGTTCTTATCAAGGATAGGCCTCTACCACATTCTTGGTACGATTTCAGTAAGTACAAGTGCTAATTATTTCAAGAATGTCGTACGTAAATGGAGTTATAGGCCTCGTGATTACTCAGTAGAACATATCAAACGTTAGAGGAAGCAGTGAAAGTTAAAATTATTGTTGTAAATTCGATATTGCTTGTGTCAATAACGTTTAGTACATAAATCTCCAAAACATACCCCCACGTGCCTGCTTTTAAATGGTTCAAATCGAGGAACTAATAGAACCTGTATTTTAAAATCTCCTCTGTTATCAGTTTTTGTTCCCTAAGTATACTGTCATCACTTCAAGCATTACAAATGTATTTGCCCTGTCATTATTATCACATTTGTAAAAGTTGCTAGAGATATTTGAATTATCTGAAAAGTGGACCACCAAATAAGACACGCTCGGATTCCATTTACACTGATTGGTTCACCTTCGTCGCCCTAAATCTGACAACTTTTCATTTATTCAAATTTCTTGTGTTTCAACTTATGATGGGGTAAAGTTACCCATTATCAGTTGAAATGCAAGACACATTTGAATTAAAGATTCCTTGTCAGATTTAGGTCGACGAAAGGGAACCATCCATACATTGCATGTTAGAGATAACATTTAGCAATCAATCAGCTTACAACTGTAAATGGAATCAGAGCTTGTATGTCATATGGCGGTCCAGTACTCGGATGCTTTAAAATACGAACACAGGTTTCTTTGCATTGTAATTGAAAGTTGAACTACCTATCATATATATATATTCTTATAGTGTAAGTTATTTAATGTAATTATAATTTTGGTAATATGATTAATTCACCTCATAACCTGTGTATCATGTTATGAAATGTATGTTTTTGTGTTCAGATTCCCAAATTTGTAGATAACATGTGTTAAGTAGAGTACCTTTCCATTTTGAAACATACGTAAGACAGAGAGAAAGAGTAAGCGCTTATATTTAAGCCTCTGGAGAGGCTTGTTTTTCACTTCTTGAGAAGACCTTACCTAAGCTAATCTTTTTATCGTCCCAATCTAGCCTGTAACTACACGTGCAGGGACCTCCCAGACCGCATTGAGCTTCGAGAACCTTCCCTACGATGATGTTATTCATGTTTAACGTAGAGAGATGTAGTAATATGTTTTCATCTTGAACTAGATGCTAATCGCCCATACGCTTATGGGGATAGAGAACGCTTCTTTCGATCTCGAGACCTAGCTGCTGGCGTGAGGGACAGTCTCTCTCTCTCTCTCTCGCTCGCGCGCTCGCTCTTTCGCGAGACTTTCATTAACGTAATGTAACACATTTGTAAACTCACATTTGTATTGGTCACTCTTATGATTCTTGATAAAATGTGTTGTTTGTGGAATCTGAGCATAGTATTATTTCTATTAGTTTTGTGAAGGCACCCACGAAAGTGTAAAAGTGTTAGCAGGCCTTTAACCTGCAGCTGCATATACAGGTATTTTACAAATGTTTTGAAGTGCACTTCGTGGTTTTATTTTACCATTGGATAAAATTATCATTTTCAATAAATTTTTCTTTTACTTTGTTCTTTTGACATATCCATTTTTATATGCTTAATGTTTGTACTGTCAATGCTTTAATTGTTTTCATATTTTGAATTATATATATTTTTTTTTTGCATTTTCTTCATTTTGTTTAATTAGTTTGAATAATATTCTATTGTGTAATTGTTTGAATCTAACACTTGTAAATTAATTTGTATATAATTAAATTTCATTTCAAATTTAATTATTGCTTTATGATTTAATTTAATTAATTTTCTGGATAAACTTTGATTTAATTTTTCTTAATAATTAATTCAAGAATTAATTAAACTTTTGTTTTCAAGTAATAACAATTTCCCTGAGATTGTGAATTTCACTTATAAATTTTGAATTTAGAATTAAATTTTTGTATTTAAATTTTTTGGAAGAGTTTCATTTACTTCCGCCAGTATATAACAATACAGTATTATATTTTTTTTGTTTAGGTAGAAATATAGAGTGATAATTGTGCCGTTTCCCACAAATAAATCAGAATCAGGGAAATACTTAGATTTGAAATTGTAGGAGTGATGCCCTTTAATTAAGATTACCTAACATCTATTTTAATGAACTTAGACTGATTGTTTTCTTGACTGTTCAGTTCTATAAGGGATCACTATTACCTTTATAGTATTCAGTCGTTTAGTATTTGTGATGAAGGGTCAGGTGTCTGGCTGTAGTGAGGTAAGTAATAACCAGGTACTTAAACTGTGCCATAAGTACAAAGGGTGTCCCAGACCCAGGAATAAAAGGGTCTTTTGTGCTAACAAGTACAAATGGGAAGTGAAATAGTAACCAGATACTTGGCAATTTGGGTTAACAAATATTAATGGTGTCCAGACACAGATCTTTTGCTTCTTCGTGCACCAAGTATTAATGGTGTCCAGACGCTGATACTCTTGGCCAGTTCGTCACAGTATATATGTATATATATATATATATATATATATATATATATATATATTACACACACACATATGAGAGAGAGAGAGAGAGTTCTAATATTTCATATTTTTGCGTATTGTTCTACAAAACAATGGTTTCCACACTGCACCCTTAGGTCTGTGTTTTATTGCCATTTTTCTTAATCTGTGATACTGTTGTGTCCAAGAATGTTATTGAACGACAGCTCCTTGTTCTTTCAGTTTTTAGACTTTATTTTCAACTTCTTTGTTCATCTGAAGAGGTCCAATGTCACGGGTTATTTTTGGCGGTTGTTAATTATTTGTTTTAAGTTTAGTCGTTTTGAATTACGATAAAAGCACCCAGCTCTCCCAAATTAATACTTTTGCCAAATGCACTATCAGGTAACTCGATAACGCATCAAACCTCAAACTGTAAATTGGTTCGATAACCTCCACGCAGCCGGCTATGTTTTCTTTCACCCGGCCTGACTCTGGGATTTTTTGATGAAAGAAAGGAAAAGGAATAATTTATGAAACCTTTTTTTTTTTTTTTTTTTTTTTTTTTTTTTTTTTTTTTTTTTTTTTTTACTATGACTGGCCTTGTGCCAAGGACTAGTTCGTTAAGAATTCAGTTTCAGTCCAGAGTTGAAATACTACCAAAATTTGATTAACTTATATAGGACTCGTAACCCGTTTGTAGGTTTAGTTTTTTGAAAATCAGAATCTGAAGTTTTCGCCTGGGCCCCTGACCAGTGAATAAATGTTAGCTATACAAGTTTGTTTTTCAAAGTGTTGCTGATGTATGAAGATTACCGAATGTCAAGTCTGCCATGATCCTACAGGTCATTTCTCATACATAAAGGAAAAACCTTTTTGCATAGCAGAGATAACTAACATATGTGAAATTAAAACCGTGTCATCCTATGGTTATCTGAACTCGCCTCATCTTTATTTTATTTAGTTATTTATTTATTAGCATTTTTATTGCTAAGTTTTTGTGCTTGTCAGTTTTTTTTAAATTTTTATTTTTATTTATTTATTTTTTTTTTACGATATTGAAATAGTTTGTCGAACTATACGTGTTATTTAATTACCACTCTGGTGGTTTCATGGTTTAGAAAAAATGCAGAAATTTTTTTAGAACACGCTTTTATTAAAGTGCACTAAGAAGTTAAAAAAAAAATGAAACCAGGGATTTCTTTAAAAAAAAAACGGCGTTCATGTTTGGTGACCACTTTTATTTTTGTAGATTTGATTAATTGAAAGAAAATCCGGGTGCAACCCCCTTTGATTCCTTTTATTGTACCTCCATTTATATTTTCTCTCTTCCTTCTTGCTAACCACCCTTTTCTTACACTTGTTTCATAGTGCAACTGCGAGGTTTTCTTCGTTACGTCTTTCAAACCATTCTACTCATGTTTCCGTTTCAGCGCTGAATGACCTCATAGGTCCCAATGCTTGGCCTTTGGCTTAAGTTCGATGTTTCATTTCATATATTTATCACTTATCCGAATATAATGATACAATTATTCACCTGAGGCATGTCTCATCTAGATGCACCGCACAAACCACAGATCACCACTTTACCTCAGCTTCTCGGTAGTAATCCCACTTGGCAAGCTTTGCCTCTGCTATCTTCCTCATTAAAAAAAAAAAAAAAAAAAATCTTCCAAGTACTCCCTTTTTAAATCGAGGACTGCATTTACGTCAGCCTTCATCACTCTTTGCTTCTCTATCCCAAAACCATTTGTTCATTTTCATTTCTCTCTATTTATTTTCCCGTAGGAAATCTTTTATTCGCCTTCAAGTTCTTCAAGTTATGCGTTTTGTCATTAAGCCTTCCCTTCATCTTATCATTTATTGTTTTTATTTTCTCCCCTACCTTCCTTTACCCGTATGATGCGCTCTTCGCTGGCTCTGTACCCCATCCGTAACTTTAACCCTTGCACGCAATTCATCAATTTCTCCGGAGATGCTCGTCTTTATTACGTTTTCGCGCTTCCTTTCCAGTATATTATTATATAATAATCTGTTGAAACCATATACTTCTAACAGTCAAGCCCCTGTACAAACATTGCCACCGCACTTTTTTTTTTTTTTTTTTTTTTTTTTTTTTTTTTTTTTTTTTTTTTTTTTTTAAACTTTTCGTATTTTTACGTTTCGTATTTTTACCTATCAGCCTGGTGAGATTATATATACTATATATAGTTAGTGAGTTTATGTATGTATGGGTGTTATTTTCTTTGCTGTTTTTTAAGAAAATTAAATTATTCCTTGTTCTTTTTCTTCGTTTTATGGTAGTACTTAATTTTTTATGTAAATGTGTATTTCAAATGAGTTTTATTGGCAGTAATGGTAATTTTTGGTAAATCTACTGATAATGATTTTTCCGTGAATATGTTAAGCAACGCAATTGACGAGTGAAATGAAAACAGCCAAATTTGGCATACGTGATCCTGTTTAAGATTCGATTTAAGTAATGCAATGGCCTATTACGTGGGTATTTTGAAAGTAAGAGGCAATTATTAAAAGCAGAGAATGCTTTCTCAGGGTTCCCCCATTTAGACCAGGCGGTGGTGAAAGGGAATCCAAGCAATTCGTGCTCAGCGGCCTTGATTCTCAGCCATTCTGAAGCGTATTCCATTGTGTGTGTGTGTCTGCGCATGCGCGCGTGTCCGAGAGAGAGAGGGGCCGGTGTTAAAGGCTAATATGCTTCGGACAATTGTGTGTTTGGATTACGAATTTGCACTTTTCCTTGATTTAGAAAGCTTTATTTCTTGAATCATCAGTGCATGAACATGTTTTGTACCATTACTTGCATTGTCTGCCATATGTGGTGTCTTGTTTTAGGGCTATATTTCATTAGCCTAAATATTATTAATAGAGGATATTATCTCTCCTGATACACCTTCTCAGTATCAGAACTTACAGCTTTCCCCACATATATCAGAAATTTATGTTATATGTGAAAGCTGAGTCTGTGTGTGTGTGTGTTGGCGGCCTTATGTTTGTGCGTACGTGTGTGTATGTGTGGAGAAGGACGTGACGAGAATCTTGATGTTCCTTCACGTTCCTCAACTCCGATCCCCTCTCTCTTAAGATCTGGGACGTTTGTACACTGATGAACACACACACACGCGCATACACAGGACCTCATAGAAACTGGATGGTATTCGTTAGTAATTGTATTAATGCACAGAACAATTGCGTTAGTTATAAAAAATTATATATTTATATGTAATCTTATAGACTGCATCATTTACACAACTGTTCTGTGTATCAATACAATTAATGATAACAGGACCTCATTTCAACTAGATGATAACTAGTGGAGATATTTATTTATTCAAGAACTTTTCTTGAATAAATATATCCGCTAGATACCTTTCTTGTTTGCTTGCTTGCAAGCAAGAA
>NC_087210.1:29017162-29044662 GCF_015104395.2 Macrobrachium nipponense
TCGTAGTTATCACTGTTGACATACTGTGTCTTGCTTCTCGTGCCTATTGTAAGATTTTATTAGCGATTCTACGGGTTTAAGGTTTTTTTTTTTTTTTTAAGACCTTTTTGTTTTAGGTCTGGTTACAGATATAGCGAAGTATCGGACATTTTGGCGTGGGTATTTTTGATGCCCAACTGGGAGTAATGCCCCTTCTTTTTCTACTTTTAGAAGTTTTATTGGTGTGTTGCGGAAGGTTTTATCGATAAACGATAAAGCGTAAGAAACTTGAGAGAGAGAGAGACGGGGCGTTTAGGATTTTACACCATTTGGTACGGATTCCATGTGTAGCAAACTAAGCCTTTAGTATTGACTTTGGGCTGTCGTTTGGAGGAATAGTTTTGTCGTTGAATTATATTTCTCACAGATGAGAAGTAGCACTGAAGAAATTTTTTTTCCCGCAAATTCTGCAATTACTGCATGTAGAGTTTACAGTAGACCCCATTTTCTTCTTACTCTCAAGTAACTTGTACTGGTTAAAAAATGAAATCAAATTATTATAGCAATTTCATAATTTTTGCATGCTAGGTACGGTCTTCCTCTAAAGTATGTTACTTAATTTTAGTTCAATGCTGTTAAAATCTTAATAAACGAACGCTTATTTGTCTTGGCTCAAACCCTACATCATTTTTAAGCAATTTCATCGAAAGTTAGGAAGGTACAGCAGCAAAGAGGAAAGGAAGGTGGAAGAAGACTTGGGTCCTGCGTGGGATGTGTGCTTGTGAGAGGACAGCATGGAGGAGGAGGAAGAGGAAGAAAGGAGATTATGGAGGAATTGGAGTTTTGGGAGGGATGCTAATAGATGAAAAGAAGGGAGGGGAGAGGGGCACACAGGATCTTTCTCCATTATGCATAAGCCGGGACGCATTATCATATAAATTTGCCTCGTGGCTTGAGGTTAAGTAAGGTCACTACAAATCTAGGAGATTTCATTTTTTCGCCGTCGCCTTTTTTAACACATGCGCCACCTTTTTTAAGGGGAAGAAATAAGGTAAAGACCGCAAAGAGTATGAGCAAACCCCCCCGACACACACACACACCGGAAAAAAAAATCTCTCTCTCCTCTCTCTCTCTCTCTCTCTCTCTCTCTCTCTCTCTCTCTCTCTCTCTCTCTGAACGTAACCCACGGTAAGAAAATGTCGAGAAAACTGGATATACCTTTAAACCGAACTGGATCTGCCTACAAAAACCGTTCTTTAGAGCCCGTAACTGGCAAAGCAGTTTAGAAGCCATGAGAAAATATATTTTGACTTCATGACTCGTCGTCTCTTTGTAGACGCTGGAGCTATTTGGCCTTTCCTGTTTTCCCTAAGGATCCGAGATGCGTTTCTCTGTAGCTCTGAGGTGCCCCGCCTTCTAAGTAGTATGTCGGTCATTATGTTATGCAATATGGCCGCTTTGTTTTTGTGTTTGTTTTCCAGAATCCTCTGAGCCTTCTTCAAAATTCAGTGTTTCTCAGTATGCGTAAATCATTGTTAATGTTCATGCAATGTATGTATAGCATACTGGATGTTTGTATGGTGATGCGTTTATTTTTGGTGAATTCTTATTTGTACATGTACATACGTACTGTCACTCTCTCTCTCTCTCTCTCTCTCTCTCTCTCTCTCTCTCTCTGCTCTCTCTCTCTCTCTCTCCCCCCGAAAGTTTCTTGCGTCATTGCATTGTTTATGGAGTTCATTCACAGTATGACGTTTGCTGTCTGTAACATAACCCTGTTATTCAGAAAAGATACACTGCTGGAAACTGCTCATCCATCCGAAAAGTTTAGAACTCTCGGTGCAACCAGCGGAGTGTTTTTGCTCTGGGAAATCATAGCTTAAGGGAAGTTAACGCTTTATTAATGCTTACGAGCTCATTTTCTTGTGGCATTGTAGTGTTCGTTGAATGTTGTAGTATAATTGCGCATATTTGCGCTAATTTTCGTATAGATTTTGTGATACTTATAACATTATTGCGTTGGAATTGATTTGGAGATGTGTACACTTACGAGGATATACGTACATCCATACTTTATATATATATTATATATATATATATATATATATATATATATATATATATCTTTATATATATATATATATATTTTTAATATATAAATATCATTGCTGTGTGTAGTGTATGTATACCTAAAAATTTATGCTTTTGGCAATATTGTGAGGGATGTATATTTGAGCGTGCGTGTTAGTTTTTTTCGTAAATGTACGTCCATCTAAATATAAATATCTGTTGTAAAACAGACGTCCAATAAAATTTCCATCTCTCTCTCTCTCTCTCTCTCTCTCTCTCTCTCTCTCTCTCTCTCTCTCTCTCTCTCTCTCTCTCTTTACACGTATTTTCGGGATATAAAGGGTCGTCTTATCCCTTTAGCCAACACTTTTTCGGTCTCCCATCCTTCCTGCCAAGGCTCCCAAATTACACTCCCCTTTTCGTCAACTATAGTCTTCCACTTGACCAGACCGCCTCAGATATGAATAATACATCCTTTCAGTTTTCATATTTTTACATCTTAAAAATACCAGGTTCCCTCCCCCCCATTCTCTCTCTCTCTCTCTCTCTCTCTCTCTCTCTCTCTCTCTCTCTCTCTCTCTCTCTCTCTATGTTTATGTATGGATGTCCATGGGTACAGTATTCGTTTTTAACTTTTTAATATCTGTAGCTTGAATATGCTACTTTTATGATCCGAGGCTTATCAGTGTTTCTCTCTCTCTCTCTCTCTCTCTCTCTCTCTCTCTCTCTCTCTCTCTCTCTCTAAAAGCAACTTAAAACCGCATAGTTTGCGATAAGATATGGGTCTTTGTTCCAGGCCGGAGGATGCACTTTTGTCGCTGGCGTTTAGTGTAAGATAGCGCCAAACCAGAATGTTTTACGGGACTTGTTTTCTTTGGTTGGGAACTTGTGAGATTGTTCAACAGCATGGTCGATTATTTATAGGGTATTCATGATTTGAAGGTATTTCTCCCAGTAGTAACAGATCGATATTACAATGTTGAAAAGGGGAAACTCTCTCTCTCTCTCTCTCTCTCTCTCTCTCTCTCTCTCTCTCTCTCTCTCTCTCTCTCTCTCTCTCCAAAGATTCAATTTCCTTGCAGACGCGCATAAATTTCCAAATAAACAACTCTCCCAGAATATTAAACGAACAGCTGCACTTCCCCTTCGAAATCAGGGTCACGCAATAAATCATGGCTTGGATTTTTTTTTTTTTTCCTCTCTCTCTCTCTCCAAGATCTATAAATGCCAACGGGTCGGTCAGCGAAGGGCCTTTCGAGCTCTGGCCTGAAACATAAAATGATAATAAAGAAAATATAGTTGGGTCTGAAAAAAAAATATATATATAGTTGGGTCTGATTACTAAGCAAGATAAATCGGGGTTCGGGGAAAACAGAAGAATTTTTGTATGGAGTATGAAAAGTTCGGAAATAAGTTAAAGAACAGCTTGGGATAAATGCACTAAAACAGGTCACTGAATCAAAGAAGCGTCTAAGAACTTCAAGGCCATGAGAAGAGTAATTGATATAAATTAATCAGGGTTGTAAATTACACAACCGGTTTTAAGGTCAAAAGAAAGACTTAGGCTTAAATAAAAACTGCGAAATATCGATTAATGTGATGAAAACGGGTGCTCTCTACGAGAATCGAGTTAATTCTATTGGAGTTGAGAAGTAAAGCCTGACATTGTAGGAAGGGAATGATCTGGGAGTGAAGCAAGTGTGGTGGAACAAATCTAATCATTAATCGACCTAGAATGAAAAGCTCATGCGCGATTTATAGAACTATCGATGGTTAATTCTCTAGTGGTTACCTGAGACATCACTGTAAATCGGTCAGCTGTTGTCCAATTGTCAGCTCGTTTATTTGCTTTTAATTATTAATTAACGTGGTAGGTGATTTCTGTATGGTTGAGGAGTTAGATTCGATTATTCTTGTATGTAAAGACTATGTATTTTTTGGTACTTTATCTTTATAGTTGTATTAAATGTTATTTATATTAATGGATTGATTTTAAGCGCCAAGTGGCCATACTTGCCCCAGTGCTTGGCATGTTTGCCTAAAATCCGTAACTCAATCAATCAGTCAATTGTTCGTGTATGTGGAGTCGTGCCGATTTATATCTCAGATTGGAATGATCAGTTCTGCCCATGTCTTGGACCATTTGTGATGTGCGACAGTATATATAACTTTTCATTCATTTGTTAGATGAAGACATATTTGGATTTGTGCCTAATATTCAGTCATTGATTCATATTAGTGTCTAGTTTTTGTTTAGAGCATAGTTTTAAAGATCTTTAACATGTCATGTTTGTGACATAAGTCTCATAGTTATCGTGGATTATGATTTAGATTTCGTTTTCTGTATTATAAGCATTTCACGTCCATTACCACATATATGCTTTCTGCTTTTGACAAGGCATTTCGAATCAGGTTAATAAATTGTAGTCTTTTTGAGCATTTTGTAGGTCAAGAGTAAAGTTTAAAGCATCTTGATTTACCTTTTGAATATTTTTAATGTTGTGATATGGAAATAAATCGGTTTTAAAACAGTTACAAATGATTACGGCTAAAATCCTTAAAGAACTCACTTTATGAAAGTTTGCAGGTGCTTTGAATAATAATAATGATGATAAATCTCAGAACTACTTGCAAAAAAAAAAAAAAAAAAAAAAAAAAAAAAAAAAAAAAAAAAAAAAAGTACAAAGTGAGTGAACATGATTTTCAGAAATATAACCAGTCCTGTGAAAAAATTCATCAACGTATTTCGGGAAGCTATATTATGAATGTATGTTGATGTATTTAGTGAAATAGTTACAGTCGTAGGGAAGTATTAGAGAATCTCCGAGGAGTTCTCTAATTTTTGAAGCCACCCAAAACATCTGTAATGTGCAAATTTTGCATAATTTTATAGATATACATATATAATTACTTATAGATATACATATATAATTACTATTGTTAACCTTTCTAGTTGATTGCAATGAGTTTCACTTCGCAATGATTGAGATAAATAACAATAACATGTATTATTGGAAAGGTATTTTAGTGTATTTTTAAATTTGTTGAGAATCTTTTAGATATTGCTTAACTTTTCGGCCAATTCAGGTTGTCCGCAATTTTCCGTAACAATAATTCCATTTTTTCAGATGTTCTACGGTAACTTACAACATTTATCTGCAAAAGACCCCAAAATCAGAATTCCACCGTTGCATCACGCCAACTAACATATGGATTATATACGTTACGTTGTATGAAGTTAATTGTGTGTGTGTGTATATATAAATATATATATTATATTATATATATAGATATATTATATATATAATATATAATATATATATATATATCATAATATATTATATATATTTTAAATTATATTTTAACTACAAGAAGGAATTTACTTCATTGTGGATTGTATCCCCATATATATATATATATATATATATATATATATATATAATATATATTATATATATATATATATAATTTCCTTGTCCTTATGCTTAGGTTTGCGTAATTTTGTGGTCTAAAAATAGCAAGCAATTGACCCCAATTAAGGGATTTTCAGTTTTTCCTCAAGGAAGAAAGGCTAGCATAAGTTTGTAAGAAAGGCAGATACCGCTGAATTTCTTTCCTGATAGCAGGCGCACTCGTATAATTTGTTGAGAAACTTAGCCAATTATCTCGGCGGAGAGTTAAGACTGATTATACGACCTCCTTTATTAAAGTTAATGGATCAGGTGTGTTATCATTGTCAGAGTCAATTGGAAGGTGATGCTCTCTCTCTCTCTCTCTCTCTCTCTCTCTCTCTCTCGTCTCTCTCCTCTCTCCCGCTCCCTCGTTTCTCTCTCTCTCTCTCTCTGATTTGATTATTCAGAATGATGGAGGACGATACGTCTGTGAAAAATTTCCGTAGGGGGTTAGTGCCGTCAGTGGGCCGCATGCGGTGCACTGTAGGCATTACTTGAGGTTCTTTGCAGCGTGCCTTCGGGCCCCTATAGCCGCAACCACTTTCGTTCCTTTTCCTGTACCTCCTTTCATATTCTCTTTCTTCCTCTTACTTTCCAACCTCTCCTACTACTTGATTCATAGTGCAACTGCTTTGAGGTTTTCCTTCTGTTGCGCTGAATGACCTCATCGGTCCCAGTGCTTGGCCTGTGGTATAAATTCTATATTCATCTCAACGTCTGAGAAAATAAAATAAAATGTCGTGGTCTCTGTAGATGATTCGACGAAGTACTGATAACCTTTTTGTGTGGTTTGTTGAGCCGCTGTTTTTGTGGAAGTGTTTTGCACAGGGAGTTCATCTTTAGATGATTGTAGTATTGTTTTTATCCAGAGTAACTTTGCCATTGATAATAATAAATTACTGGTAACCTAAAATATTTCACACATACTCATACATAGTACATACGAAAGGATCTACATATTACAGTGGATAGCTAAATCGATGCATCATTGAGATTTGAATGCATCCATCCAGGTAGGCAAGTGATGAGCGGGATTCTTCTTCATTTAGTTTAAGCTGGCCTTCTGCCAGTACGGGTTTTTTTTAGCATGGGTAGATTCAGCTGAATGAATTTCTACTCCATTCTTGTGTTTTCCTCCACTTTGAAGTTTAAGGTCTCTCTCTCTCTCTCTCTCTCTCTCTCTCTCTCTCTCTCTCTCTCTCTCTCCGCCTTGATGGAAAGCCAACCGATAAGAGATCTTTTTTATCCACATCCTTTCAATAAATTCTCTTTTTCTTCACCGTTTAATGAGCCGTTACTGCCCTTTGGCGCCTCGCTAACAGGGTAAAGAAAAAGAAAGAAAACAGAATGGGAGTAAATGTCCTTTTGTCTTGGTTAACCGTGGATTCCGTTTTGGCAGCGTCTACGGATTGCTGTCGATAGCAAATGTCAGTTGACTGACTTCATCCGGGTATTTGCATTCACAGTTAACTGTATTTATTTGCTGGATGTAATTTTGAATGGGTTGCACGAAGTTCATACTGGTATTTAACCCAGCTGTGTGCCTGTTTTAAATATTTGTACGATGTATGACCTTGCCTCTGGGATGAAACTGGAGAATGACTACATAGGAAAATTTAAGTAAGAGGAAGGGAACCTAATGTTTTAGGCATATACTTTTAGATGTTAAGCCTTTGTTCACCAAACAAATATTTGGTGGTCAGTTGACTGAGGGGGTTCTGCATCAGGGTGGAGAACTGTAAGGTCCTAGGATTCGCATCCCAAAATACATGTTTAAAATAGATTGTATAATATATATATATATAATATATATATATATATATATATATATATATATATATATATATATATCTATATCTATATGGATAGTGTGTGTGTGTAATATATATACATATATATTGCATGTATGTTTCCTTAATCTCCTAGTGCAGCTTTATTTAATTAATGGTCACTTATTTATGTAATAACGAGATCTCGTGCTTAACTTCAGTGTTATGAAGATTGATGGCACTTGATTTGAACCATTCGAATTCTCCAATAGTAGTTAAAAAAAGTCTGGAAACCTAAACCCTGGAGAAAGGAGGTTCAATCAAATTTTCATAAATGAACAAATGAAGAACTTTGGTACTTAGCAAAGAAATAGGGAGAAGCTTTTATAAAGGCGTGGAATTTTACTCTTAAGTTGCTTGACCTCATTTCATATAAAATCACAAGGTGTGAGGTAATAAATGAGGGGAGGGCACTTCAAGATTAATCGTGATCAACAAGAGGTGAATGGAGGAGGAATTATGGAGGCTCGAATCATCAGAAAAAGCAAGGATAGGAAAAAGTTAGACAAGGGAAGGTCGGCTGAAAGAACAGATCTTGGGTTACCCCGCTATCAATGGGAAATGGGCCAGATTTTGACTGAAATAGTGACTATGTGAAAAGCTGCACTGAAACCGTAAGGAGGAAGTTTGGCTAAGAGAGACTTACGCCAGGCTATCGAGTCCTTTGGATATGTCTAAGAGCGACGGCAGTTAATTCTCCAGAGATGACGAAATAGAGTAGGTCTTGTCTTATGAAGGTACTGATGGTCATCCCAAATTCTCTCTCTCTCTCTCTCTCTCTCTCTCTCTCTCTCTCTCTCTCTCTCTCTCTCTCTCTCATAATTATATATATGTATGTATGTGTATATGTGTATATTTACTATACATATATATTATAAACGGTTGGTGTAGCGATGTTCTTGATTAATTTTCGTGTAAATTCAGATTGTAATTTTGAAAACTTAGGTTACTGCTGAGTTGTCGTTGTTATGTGTTTGATTGATATGTTTTCTGTGAACAGCATGTAGGCGTAAATGAAAGATCATTGTATTGCTATTGTCGGGTAAAAGATTTGAGCAGCTACTGCACAGCTCTGTTACTGCTGGGAAACCTCGAAGTAATTGTGGTAAATCAGTATTTTCTACTTCAGTTACAGAATAGCTCATGCTTCTTCAAAGCTCTCTGAATTTGAGCCTCCTTAAAAGCGAAAGGTTTGCTCTCTACTGATTTTTTGCTTCAGAATCTGCAGCAAGTAAGCAATATTCCCAGAAATTAGCCAGTGTCGTCTGGGCATCCTTATGTTGGATTGAAAAGGGTCGTTAATATTCTTCTTCTTTGAAAACTATATTTTACGGAAGGGACCCCCCCCCTCTCTCTCTCTCTCTCTCTCTCTCTCTCTCTCTCTCTCTCTCCTCTCACCCTCTCATCTTCTCCTCCCCCCTTCCTCCCCTCCTCTCCTCCCTCCTTTCCCTCGCTTTCTCTCTCCATTGTGGGAACTTCTTCACGTAAAAGTTATGTGACACTTGGAATAAACTACCACCAGAAGTTGTTAAAAGCAACAGTGTAGAAGAGTTTAAAAGAAAGCTAGACAAAATCATTAGGACACTGAATGCACAGTAAAACCTGCACCTACAGGTAAGTGAGCACACGATGTCTTCTCGGGTGGACTAACAAGTCTGAGGAGACATCCTAATCCTTGTAACTCTCTCTCTCTCAAGCATGATAGTCATTTGTCCGCTTAATATTTCATGGCGATAACGTACATTGCATCAGTTAACTCATGATTGAAACACTCGACGTTTGGCAGCTCGGCTGTCTATTATTTCCGCTACGGAAAGGTTTAAAAGTGGGTAGCGAGTACATCGCGCCAAGCTGAGTTTTAACGGTACAATAGTTTTGAATGAATATTACAAAAGTCGTTAATGCAATCTGGTATGTTTCCTCCTCTTTTTACGGGGAGAGTTGTAAAGAATGGCAGGGTTTTTTGCTTCCCGGAATGGAAGCAAATTCTTTGTTGTAGCGGTCTGAACATAAAAAACGCAGTGTAGTAAAATTGCTGCCATATTCCACGGAAAAGTATACCACTGTTTTAAGGCATTGCTTTTATTTTAAACATCAAACGGATTTTAGCGTCTCTCTGAGTGGTGAACATTAGGCTTTCGAATCCGAAAGATGAAAAGATTACATTTCCTGCATTATATAACGCAATGAGTGTTTGTAGCGATGAAAATTTCCCATGTTTTGTGGCCTTGCAGAGAAAGTTGATAACATAGTGGGTATATCATAGGCTGCGCGTGTATAAAATTTCATTTTACCCTAGATGGTGTGATCTTCAGGTGTGTATAAGTCTTTGGAATGAGCATGGTAACCCCATGTTCTTCACCATGGCTTCAACCCACTACAGTTGGCTAGCCATCAGGTACATCATTCGCCGCTGAAGTCAAAGGCAAATGAATTTTTCAGGAAGCGGACCCTTGAACATTTCTTAATGTTCTGCAGTTCTTTCTTTCCGACTTGAAGCAGCTGCTGCTACCCTTTGCATTGGGTGGACTGATGGGCGGTAAGCAGAAAGGGGTTAAACTTAGCCACGGTTCCATATATATGATAAATATAAATATTTCCCAAACTGTCTCTATCGTTCGATGGATGGCTGTAGAAGGTGCAAGAAGGATTTCGGTATTTCATCAAGTGTTCTGGGATAAAGTTGGTAGCCCCCTACCATTCTCCTTATTATTGATGTTCCACGCTTTTTTAATTGCTTATTATAGCAGAGGCACAATGGAATGAAACTGAATTACCGACGATAATCGGGAATTGTACCTGTCTCCTATTTGTTTATATGTATAATATTGCACACCAGTTAACCCTTCCCCAAATAGGTATGTAGAAGTTTTCTCGTTAAATCTTGTATCGGAGATAATGTACCCCTTTTGCATCATAAATATAAATCAACATGGATGACAGTTAGTAGCGTGTCAAGTCAACACCCCAGACATATTGTGGCTCACCTCAGTGTAGCACCTTGTCACACATGCTAGACAAAATGGCCTTTACATTTCTTGATCTTTACAATTTTGCTATTAATAATGTGCTTTTTTTGACATGTCAAAAGAGCGTTTTCAGAGATGAATGCCTCTATGATGGAAAAGAGAACAGTGAAATTCTACTATCTGAAAGAAATGGGAAGCCCTTAACTTAAACAGCGATAAAGCTTACTGACCCTCTGTGGTTAAACGTATCTTTGTTTAAAACGGTTTTTGGTTTTTTCCATGTCAGTTACATGAGTGAATTGTTATCACAGTTTCGATCATTATTTTATCGATGTTTTTATCGACATTAACTCACTCGGAAAATTTAAATACATGGTTATGATAGTCTGGTTTTCTCTCAGCCAGCTGTGCGGTAGCCGTCAATATTCCCAGAGAGCGACTAAACATTTACCGCTTTATCAGAAAGGGGATTGGATTGAAGGCAAACAAACCTTTTCGGGGAAAACACGCGCTGGAGAGAGATGTAAACAAATGGACGCAATAAATTTAGATTTACTGGTGGCCCAAAAAATTTCGTCTGTCATCCGTTAGTATTTGCTTGCCAGATGCGCGATGATGAAGCCCCTCCCTCGAAACTGGTTCTTCAATCCAGGGAATTTCTTTTACCGTTATGTAGTTTTGATATGGGTGTGACGTCACTTTGGTTCGGGGTGTCGGATTCACAGCGTCTTGTCGTCACTTGAAGAGTTATGGTGGAGCGCTGGAAAGCACCGACATTTGGAGATTGGAAGACATGTGGGGCTGCCTCGTCTTGCGGTGTTTTCCAGATCTCTCTCTCTCTCTCTCTCTCTCTCTCTCTCTCTCTCTCTCTCTTCCTCCCTCTCTCTCTCTCTCTCTCTAAATTACAGCTTTTGCGTGGATATAATGTTTCTTTTGGTGATAGGTTATCATATACGAAGGCTTATCTTTTCTTGTAAACATTGTATGGTTAAAGTAACGTGATGCATATTATTATTATTATTATTATTATTGTTTTTGTTGTTGTTTGTAAGGTATTTATACTGAGAATGTCTTTTTTTCTCGATATTTTGCTAGTGGTTTCGAGAACTTCAGAACAAACAAGGGCTCACTTTCCCTTAGCTGAAGTCACAGGGAGAGAGAAGAGGGGGGGGGGGGGGGGGGGGGGGGGACGCTAACAGATAAGAGACAATGGGTATCCCTTGTGTGATTAGCGTTGACCAATATTTTATTTGGCCTCGTCCGGCATAAGCAACATCCGTAACCGTCTAGACAGATGGCAGTAAAAGCGGCTTCATGAATTTCTGATGCGGCTTAGTCGGACGTTCCTTCTGTTATAGATGCTTCTTCTCTTTTGTTTCACCATCTTTATTTCTTCTGATTGTTTTATCCAGCTTCTCTTCTATTTCACCCTCTCATCTTTTTTTTATTTATCTGTCTCTTCCACCGCATTTTAATGTGGACCGTAATAAGTTATACTGAACACTGGATAAATTTAGTTGAGACGTTATACGTACTACTTTAGTAATATTCTTGACAATCGAGCGGTTTCATTAAGTGTATAATTTTTGGAAAGGAAGGACGTAAATAACAAACCACGGTTGCGATGATTCAGTCTTCCTGGTTATCTTATTGTATGAAATGCACTGTGTAATGAAGTATTTATTATTTATTATTTATTATTTCTGCATAAAACTGAATATGGAAATGCAGAAAACTTGATGCACTTACTTTTTATAAATGCGATGTAGTGTAAAAATAACTGAAAATTCCTGTCATTTATGCACTGGGTAGGTACAGTATATTATGTAGTTCATAATATACTCGTGGGGGGGGGGGGGAGACTTTGTTTGCGTGACACGATTATATCGGTTTTTTAAGGGTTTCATGACGGAATTGGAGTTTTTAAAGCAGTAGCTTCAGTAGGGGAACATATTATATATATATATATATATATATATATATATATTATATATATATAATAAATACTTTGGCAGGCAACCTTACACAGGTGTGTGTGTATGTATAGTATGTATGTATGTGTGTGTGTGTGTGTGTATATATATATATATATATATATATATATATATATATATATATATATATATATATATATATAGGGATACGATCCACAATGGAGTAAAATCCTTCTGTAGTTAAAAATACTTATTTCTTGTACAGGATTAAAGCTTTCGACCATCAGCTGTGGTCTTGTTCACTAAAATGTGATATGTCACCTCAAGGAACAGACAAGTAGGAGCACAAACATTTGAAAAACCATAACGGTTACGTAACAAGTTAGTTTATTATTATGAATGATCAGGCGGTTGAGTTTTTGTCCTTCCCAGAATTCATCTTGATCTTGGTGGGGGAATGTTTCTATTGTCAACTGATTGTTCTATGCTGGTTGTGTGGTTTGTTGGAGAAATGACCTGAGTGGAGTAAACAGGAGAGGACGCAGAATCATCATTGGCACATACATTCCTAAAGTTTGAAATTTTCCCTTTTCTACATATCTCCTCACAAATAGCTGTATTTTCTGTAATTCCAGCAGTTCCTGTAAAGGTCTCGCTTAAAGAAATTAACGCCCCTTCTACTACCCGTCTCAGAGCCCTGTCGTTACATGCAAAAACAACTTTGTACCTTTAAAATTTATTGCGTGGTTTTTCTCCCATGGATGTTGCGCAATTGCACTATATGAACTTCCCCTTCTGCAAGCAGCAACGTGTTCTTTTTTCCCTTCTCTTATCAATGGAACGTCCGCTTTCTCCCACGTAGCATTCATTGCAGTTACTGCAAGGTATTACATATACTCCTACATTCTTTCTATTACCCGGGTTATTTTTAGTGAGTTTCTTCTTGTACTGAAAAACTATGTTGAAGCCGTTCTTTTTTCCTTTAAGCTGCCTAGAAAATTTATTAAGCTCTTTATTATATGGAAGAGCAAGAGATGCCTTAAAATCTACCTTTTCAGTTATATCATGTGGGCCGTAAAACATCGATCTAGCTTTAGATAGAGACTGTGTATAAAAAACTTTTGGGTAACACAGTTTAGTAAAACTATCTACCAAGAAATTTATTTCTGCGTCAATGAACTGGGGATCACATATTCGGTATGCTCGAAAAAACAAATTGGTTAAAACGTTGTGCTTTACTTTAGGTTCATGATATGAGAAGTAATGAATATAAGTGTTTGTGTGGGTGTTCTTTCTATACACGCTGAATTTAAAGTCACTACTTACTGTGTCTCTATGAACTACCATACCTAGAAAGGGAAGCCTATTTTCCATCTTTTCCACTGTAAATTTAATAGAGGGTAAAAAACCATTAATCAAATCTAAAAATATATGAAAGGCTTCCTCGCCGTGTCTATAAACAATAAAAACATCATCTACATACCTAACCCAAATTTCGGGCTTAATGTCTTCCGGTAGTGTGTCAGCGTAAATCTTTTCGAAAAATTCCTTGCATAAGTTTGCCAATATAGGTGAGAGAGGTGAGCCCATCGAGACCCCGGATTTTTGTTGATAGAACGAACCATTAAACTCAAAAATTGTAGCTTCAACGCAAATATTAATCAAATCACAAAATTATCTATGTGCATAGGTGGCTTGAAAATATTATCTGAGACTGATTTCTTCAAGTTGTCGAGCACGAAACTAGTGGCACGTTCGTGAATAAGGAAACTATATCTAGGCTGTACATAGAACCTATGTAATTTTCTTCCTTAATTTGATCCATAAAATCCATACTGTGCTTAATGTGAGATTTCGAAATTGTCCCTGTTAATTTTCCCAAAATCTCCGTTAACTATGTGGCGTGGTTGGTATGGTTTTGGCGTTCCACCTCGGTGGTCGTGGGTTCGATTCTCGGCCATTCCATTGAGGAGTGAGAGATGTGTATTTCTGGTGATAGAAGTTCACTCTCGACGTGGTTCGGAAGTCACGTAAAGCCGTTGGTCCCGTTGCTGAATAACCACTGGCTCCATGCAACGTAAAAGCACCATACAAACATGACTAAAGGACACCCCTCCTTGTGAATCTTGGGAGTTCCGTGAAAATAACTAAAAGACGGCAGTTTTCTCTCGGGTAATAGAGAGAATGTAGGAGTATATGTAATACCATGCAGTGACTGCAAAGAATGAATGCTACGTAAGAGAAAGCGGACGTTCCATTGATAAGAGAAGGGAACAAAAAACACGTTGCTGCTTGCAGAAGGGAAAGTTCATATAGTGCAATTGCGCAACATACATGGGAGAAAAACCACGCAATAAATTTTAAAGGTACAAAGGTTGTTTTTGCATGTAACGACAGGACTTTGAGACGGGTAGTAGAAGGGGCGTTAATTTCCTTAAGCGAGACCTTTACAGGAACTACTGGAATTACAGAAAATACAGCTATTTGTGAGGAGATTTGTAGAAAAGGGAAAATTTCAAACTTTAGGAATATATGTGCCAATGATGATGCTGCTTCCTCACCTGTTTACTCCACTCAGGTCATTTCTCCAACAAACCACCCAACCAGCATAGAACAATCAGTTGACAATAGAAACATTCCCCACCAAGATCAAGACGAATTCTGGAAAGGACGAAAGCTCAACCGCCTGATCATTCATAATAATAAACTAACTTGTTACGTAACCGTTATGGTTTTTCAAATGTTTGTGCTCCTACTTGTCTGTTCCTTGAGGTGACATATCACATTTTAGTGAACAAGACCACAGCTGATGGTCGAAAGCTTTAATCCAGTACAAGAAATATATATTTTTAACTATAGAAGGATTTTACTTCACTGTGGATTGTATCCCCATTTACTTAGACGACATAGTACCTGGCCTCTCTCTCTCTCTCTCTCTCTCTCTCTCTCTCATCTCGTCTCTCTCGTCCTCTCTCTCCGTCCTCTCTCATCTCTCTCTCTCTCTCTCATATATATTAGTATCCATATATATATATATATATAATATATATATATATCTATATATATTATATATATATACACATATATATATAATAAACACGTAGATATTATACACACACATATATATATACATATACATATATATATATATATATATATATATATATATATATATATACACACACACACACACACACACACGTGACTTACGATGAGATTGTTAGGCTGGCTCTTCTCCACCTGGTTATAATCTACAAAGTCGGCTAACTACTAGCTATCCATAATTTCACATCGTAAAATAGGGGCCGCATTCGGTCAATATTGTAGTGGTAACGTGCCTGAAGCTTATTGACTTACCCTGGAATTTAATGTGGGGCATGTTGCATATGAGCTGAGCTCCGTAACTATGTATATATATATATATATATATATATATATATATATATATATAATATATATATATATATATATGTGTGTGTGTGTGTGTGTGTGTGTGTGTGTGTGTTGTATATATATATCACAACAGACTGTGTTTACGCGTTTTATCGTTTTTGTGTAGTTAAGCATGGATGTATGTACGTGGAAGATTTAAGTCCAGAGAATAAAAGCGCCATGGCATAAGTTGTGAATTTATGCATAAGCCGTTGTCCGTTACCTAGAGTTTGATGAATGATATTTCCATGAATTTACTAAAGTTCAGTTGCAGTGAAACGTCAAGGGAAGAAATTCGCCTTGTAATTAGAGTTGGGTGTTCGTAACTCTAAAATCCAAGGAATCCAATTAATGAAATTCGATTAAGACCCCGATTTCATTGATGTCGGGGGGTGATTGTGTTGATTTTTTTTTTATCCTCCCTGGGATTCAGACTATCGATTACATTAGTATTAACTTCCATCGAAATTGTAGTTTCAAGTTACGATAGATTTATTCTAATCTTTCATTTTAAATTCTTTTTCAGATTACACACACACACACACACACACACACACACACACACACACACCATTAATTACAAATGTCATTGATGCAGTCTACGTTCCAATTTTATAAATTCTCTGTTATTTGTTCTCGTGAGGAATCCATTTTCTTTTGAGGGGTGACCTCTCACGGTGCGTTAGTATTGTTTTGTAAGATCTTGTTCCCCCCATGTGCCGGGAATAAGACATTTGATTGACCTACTACTACAAGCGCTGCTAAGCTCAGTGACAGGTCATTGCGAGGAAAGGGGACTGAAAGGGGGTTTAAGAAAGGATCGCCCGAAAGACAGTGAAAATGGATTAGCTATAATTTTCGCTTACTCGAGGAGTAAGCCTACGGAGTATGTTGTTGTTGTTCTTGTTAGGGTGTAGGAATTGTCCATTGAAGAACATAAAAAGGTCTGGAAAAGGTGTTTTTAGGAGGATATATATGATTTACTAATTAGAATGAACATGTAAAAAATATGTGTATGTTAAACAGTACAGAAAAATTATTTCTAATAAAACATAGCGTATGTAATTTAATTTTCGTTGGTGAAACAAGGATTTGTTTGATCGTAGATTTCAGCACGTTTTTGACGTGAAGTTAGGAACGTATAATGTTTACAACTTACGCGTGAGGGGAAAATCTTGCATGCGTCATAATATAAGCTGGAAGTCGGATTACACCTTGTTCGTCTTATTGGAATGGTTTTGTTACTAGCTGTCTACACAGATGGTTATTGTTTTATAATCCTACTGTTGGTTGATTGTGTTATTTGATTAATGCTGTGATTGTTATTTGATTTCTATACTGCAGATAACATAGTTGAGGACTGATTAGCATACCTTACAGTTGGGATTTGCATAATTGATTGAGTATTGGTGCCACTCTGATGTCGAAATAACCTCTTAACTATGTCATATGCAGTCTTGGGTAGAATTAATTTTGAATGAGATTTCATTCAAGCACTCTTGCCTTTCTTTATCTTATTCATTTATTTATTGGTTTTGTTCTGTTTAGGTAATAATTTTTATTCCTTTGTGTGTGTTTTTTTTTTGCATTTTTTTATTTAAGCTTGAGATTATGATGTTATTATGCTTATTGTAATGCTTGTATATTTGCATATATTGTTCATAAGTGAACTGCCTCAAACAAACGAGAGAGAGAGAGAGAGAGAGAGAGAGAGAGAGAGAGAGAGAGAGAGAGATAAGGTGGGGATTAAGAATGCATTCAGCTTTCAGTAAGGTCAGGAGGCCATCTTTAAGTCTCGACCCCACCTAAGGTAGCCATGTGTCATCCCAGCCAGACTGGGTCTCTCTCAACCTCTTTTGCTTTTTAACCTACTATACTTTTTTTTTTTTTTTTTTTTTTTTTTTTTTTTTTTCTTCATCTGTCCACCGCCTGTGGTGTTTACGCATGGAAACACTGCGTCCCGGGCTCTATATAGTTACACTAAGCTTTCATTCAACAATAATAACAATATCCTATTTCGAATGTTAACCGTGTAATTCGCATACAGTAAATTATTAAAACACTTTTCAGTTGCAAATGTACATCCAGACATCCTTTTATTTACCTAAAACTTACACAAAGAGTAACTATCTAAAGCCAGGGATGCAGTGTTACTATACGCAAACATCACAGGCGGGTGGACAGATGGAAAAAAACATAGTGGTATAGTTAACCCTAGTTAGGGAAGACAAACCTCGTGACTGTTAACTCATATTTTGAATTTCATCCTGGGACATATTGTATTGCTGTATTTTCAGTTTTTCATTTAAACACTCGAAGTAGGGTGTTATGTAAGTTAAAAACGTTTTAAGCGTTTTCTTTTATTTTCTTGATATGTATCTGCTTTCATCGCATACTATATGTATGTAATAAGAGGCAAATGATATTCTAAGCGCTAATGTTCACTCATCTAAATCTCGTCCTCACATCTTTTGTTTTTCCTCTCCCTTTCCGCACATATTTTTTTTCCTGCAACGTCTCTTCCTTCATATCCGGCAGGATGTAAGGATGATGTTTCCTATTGTGTGCTCTACTGATTGCTCGACTTACGCATAACCTTTCTTCTTTGGTTTTTCTTCTCTTCCTTCATTGTTACCTTTGTTAATCTAGTCCACAACTTAGTTATGTTACATTATATTGTTCTTTCTTGTAATTACTCTAATTCCATTGACTTTTCCACTTCACATTCATCATTACTTCCCTCTTATGCTCTAATCTTTTTCTTTTATATCATAAGATTGTTTCTCATGATCACCTGTTATCTTATAATCATTTATGTTCTTGCTACTTTTTCCATGTTTTCGTAATCTGACGTGTTTCCAAGAAATTTGGGAGCTTTATATGTATCATCGATTCGTTTCTGAGTCTGCTTGCCTTCTCTCATTCTTTCCTTTCTTTCTCCCTCCATTATTTTCCCAAGTGAATCCTTACATTTTCATGATCACGCTTTTATATCTTCTTTCTGGCAAAAATGGTAAATTTTAGTATGCGTAAGTTTGATTAAAGTTATAGAAAATAAATTTCCTTAAAAATTGTGCGCTTGCTTTTACCCATGTGGTACTCCGGTGTGATATATATATTATATATATATATATATATATATATATATATATATATATATATATATATATATATATATATAGCGTTTTATCTTGTCCATTACAATATTCTGAAGATTTCACGTTAAGGATAATTGCTTTCAATCATTGATTCTAATATACCTGTTTGTATTGTAGGTTAATTACCTTGTATCCCATTCATTCTAATCTCCATTTCATGCATTCTAATCTGCTGAAGTGTGTGATATAGGGTAATTGCATTCCACCTTGTGCATTCTAAATTGTTGAAGCCTTTAATGCAGGGCAATTGCCTTCAATCCTATGCATTTTAATCTGTCGAGGCTCGTGGTGGAGGGTAATCACTGTTCATTTAGTGCATTCCAATCTATTGAAATATCAGTACAAGCCAGCTATCCCATTCATGCTGATCTGATGACACTTTCACTTTTAGAATATTCGCCTTCTGCCTCATTCATTCTACTGATCTGAAGTGTAGCTTGCATTACATCGTAGTTACTTTTCATCCCATTCATTCCTATCTACTGAAGCACGCTTTGCAAGGTAATTAATTGCCTTCTGTCTTATACATTATGATCTGTCTATGCGTGTATTGTGGATGATTGCCATCCCTCCCATAAATGCCAATTGATGAAACTTATATTGTAAGATAATTGTCCGAAGCTTATTGATTCTAATCAGCTGAATATTGCATTGCGGAATAATAGCATTCCGAATCATTCGTTCTAATCTGCTGAAACTTCAACTGCAAAATAATTGCATTCCACCATATTCATTCTAATCTGCTGAAGGTTGCATTGCATGGTAAGTACTATCCAGCCAAATCATTCTAATTTCCTAAAGCATGCATTGTTGGTTGATTACGTTGTATTCCAATTTGATCAGAGAGGAAAATGACATTCAAGGCCATTCATTCAAGTCAGCCGAAGAATGCCTTGTAGGGTAGTAATTGTGTTCATCCTATTAATGTAAACAGCTAATGCTTAAATTACAGGACAGCTCACTTCCGTCCCATTCATTTTAATTATCTGAAGTTTGCTTTGCCTATTAATTGCGTTCCAACCCTTTCATTCTAATGTGCTGAAGCTTGCAATGAAGTTAATTGCTCTCCATAGCAGGCATTCTAATAGTCTGAAGCTGCATTGAATAAAACTTCCATCTAATTGATTCTAATCTGCTGAAGCATGTTATGGAGGGTAATTGCCTTCCAACTTATGTATTCTGATTTGATAAAGCTTGTGGTAGTGAGTTGTTACCTTTCATTTCATGGATTCTAATCTGCTGACGCATGTTATGGAGGGTAATTACCTCCCAACTTATATATTTTAAATTGCTATAACTTGTAGTGAGTAAATAACCTTTCATTTCATGGATTCTAAGCTGCTAAAGTATGTGATGGAGGGTAATTGCCTTACACCTTATGTATTCTGATTTGCTAAAATATCTGATAGTGAGCAGTTACCTTGCCTTTCATGGATTCTAATCAGCTGATGGATGTGATGGAAGGTAATTGCCATTCAATTTAAGTATTCTGATTTGCTGAAGCTTGTGGTACAGGAGATGTTACCTTTCATTTCATGGATTCTAATCTGCTGAAGCATGTGATGGTAGGTAATTGCCTTCTAATTTATGTATTGTAAATTACTAAATCTTGTGGTACGGAGTAGTTACCTTCCAGTTTCATGAACTTCTAAATTGCTGCTGAACAGTAAGTGAGTGGAAGGTTTAAATTAGGCCTTCCCAAACTTATATGTTATTCTTGATTTGCTAAAACTTCTGGAGTGGAGTTTTGCCTTTCATATGCCTGAAGCATGTTCTGGAGGGTAATTAACCTTCACTTTTGTATTTGTATATTAAAGCTATATAGTTGAGTAATTGTCTTTTCATATCGTGGATTACTAATCTGCTTAAGTAAGTGTGGGAAGGTAATTGCCTTCCAAACTTTGCTTATTGCTGATATGATAAAGCTAAAATCTTCTGAATAGTGAGTAGTTGTATTTTCATATCGTGGATTCTAATCTGCTAAAGCTTATTGTAGTGAGGGTAAGTTAGTTCAACTTTTGCTTTTCAAAGGTTATTTGATAAATTTCTTATGGTAGTGAGTAGTTTTTACCTTTCTTTCCAGGTTCTAATCTGCTTAAGTAAGTTATTTAAGGGTAATTACCTTCCAACTTTAGTATTTCTTTGATTTGCTAAAATGTAGGTAGTAGTTAGTTTCCTTTCCATATTTGCTGAAGTAAGGGATGGAGGGTAATTACCTTCAAACTTTTGTATTCTGATTATAAAAATTAAAGGAGTTGATAGGGTTAATTTTCTTTTCATATTCGTTGGATTCTAATCTGTTAAGTAAGTTATGGAAGGTAAATTGCCTTCCAACTTATGTGTTTCTGATTTGCTAAAACTTCTGGTAAGTGAGATAAGTTGCCCTTTTCATATCATAGGAATTCTAATCTGCTGAAGCATGTTATGGAGGGTAATTACCTTCAACTTTTGTATTCTGATATGATAAAGCTTATATAGTGAGTAGTTGTCTTTCATATCGTGGATTCTAATCTGCTTAAGTAAGTGATGGAAGGTAATTGCCTTCCAACTTATGTATTCTGATTTGCTAAAACTTCTGGTAGTGAGTAGTTACCTTTCATATCATGGATTCTAATCTGCTGAAGCATGTTATGGAGGGTAATTACCTTCAACGTTTGTATTCTGATATGATAAAGCTTATGTAGTGAGTAGTTGTCTTTCATATCGTGTATTCTAATCTGCTTAAGTAAGTGATGGAAGGTAATTGCCTTCCAACTTATGTATTCTGATTTGCTAAAACTTCTGGTAGTGAGTAGTTGCCTTTCATATCATGGATTCTAATCTGCTGAAGCATGTTATGGAGGGTAATTACCTTCAACTTTTGTATTCTGATTTGATAAAGCTTATGGTAGTGAGTAGTTACCTTTCATTTCATGGATTCTAATCTGCTGAAGCATATTATGAAGGGTAATTACCTTCAACTTTTGTATTCTGATATGATAAAGCTTATGTAGTGAGTAGTTGTCTTTCATATCATGGATTCTAATCTGCTGAAGCATGTTATGGAGGGTAATTACCTTCAACTTTTGTATTCTGATTTGATAAAGTTTATGGTAGTGAGTAATTACCTTTCATTTCATGGATTCTAATCTGCTGAAGCATGTTATGGAGGGTAATTACCTTCAACTTTAGTATTTTAATTTGATAAAGCTTATGGTAGTGAGTAATTACCTTCCATTTCATGGATTCTAATCTGCTGAAGTAAGTGATGGAAGGTAATTGCCTTCCAACTTATGTATTCTGATATGCTAAAACTTCTGGTATTGAGTAGTTGCCTTTCATTTCATGGATTCTAATCTGCTGAAGCATGTTATGGAGGGTAATTACCTTCAACTTTTGTATTCTGATTTGATAAAGTTTATGGTAGTGAGTAGTTACCTTTCATTCCATGGATTCTAATCTGCTGAAGCATGTCATGGAGGGTAATTACCTTCAACTTTTGTATTCTAATTTGATAAAGTTTATGGTAGTGAGTAGGTACCTTTCATTTCATGGATTCTAATCTGCTGAAGCATGTTATTTAGGGTAATTACCTTCAACTTTAGTATTCTAATTTGATAAAGCTTATGGTAGTGAGTAGTTACCTTGCCTTTTCATGGATTTTAATCAGCTGATGCATGTGATGGAGGGTAATTGCCATTCAATTTAAGTATTCTGATTTGCTGAAGCTTGTGGTACAGGAGATGGTACCTTTCATTTCATGGATTCTAATCTGCTGAAGCATGTGATGGTAGGTAATTGCCTTCTAATT
This sequence comes from Macrobrachium nipponense, assembly GCF_015104395.2. NCBI lineage: Eukaryota > Metazoa > Arthropoda > Malacostraca > Decapoda > Palaemonidae > Macrobrachium > Macrobrachium nipponense. The sequence goes on from NC_087210.1 coordinate 29,039,776, forward strand.
TATGTATTGTAAATTACTAAATCTTGTGGTACGGAGTAGTTACCTTCCATTTCATGAATTCTAATCTGCTGAAGTAAGTGATGTAAGGTAATTGCCTTCCAACTTATGTATTCTGATTTGCTAGAACTACTGTTAGTGAGTAGTTGCCTATCATATCATGGATTCTAATCTGCAGAAACATGTTATGGAGTGTAATTACCTTCAACTTTTGTATTCTGATTTGATAAATTTTATGGTAGTGAGTAGTTACCTTTCATTTCATGGATTCTAATCTGCTGAAGCATGATATGAAGGGTAATTACCTTCAACTTTTGTATTCTGATTTGATAAAGCTTATGGTAGCGATTAGTTACCTTTCATTTCATGGATTCTAATCTGCTGAAGCATGTTATTTAGGGTAATTACCTTCAACTTTAGTATTCTAATTTGATAAAGCTTATGGTAGTGAGTAGTTACCTTTCATTTCATGGATTCTAATCTGCTGAAGTAAGTGATGGAAGGTAATTGCCTTCCAACTAATGTGTTCTGATTTGCTAAAACTTCTGGTAGTGAGTAGTTGCCTTTCATATCATGGATTCTAATCTGCTGAAGCATGTTATGGAGGGTAATTACCTTCAACTTTTGTATTCTGATTTGATAAAGCTTATGGTAGTGAGTAGTTACCTTTCATTTCATGGATTCTAATCTGCTGAAGTAAGTGATGGAGGGTGATTATCTTAAACTTTTGTATTCTGATTTGATAAAGCTTGTGTTAGTGAGTAGTTACCTTTCATTTCATGGATTCTAATCTGCTTCAGTAAGTGATGGAAGGTAACAACTGAAGTAAGTGATGGAAGGTAACAACTTATGTATTCTGATTTGCTAAAACTTCTGGTAGTCAGTAGTTGCCTTTCATTTCATGGATTCTAATCTGCTGAAGCATGTTATGGAGGGTAATTACCTTCAACTTTTGTATTCTGGTTTGATAAATTTTATGGTAGTGAGTAGTTACCTTACATTTCATGGATTCTAATCTGCTGAAGCATGTTATGGAGGGTAATTACCTTCAACTTTTGTATTCTGATTTGATAAAGTTTAGGTGGTAGTGATGATGGAAGGTACCTTTCAGTTCTTGGATGAAAATTCTATCCCGGCTGAAGTAAGTGGATGGGAAGGTAACAACTGAGTAAGTAGATGGAGGGTAACAACTAGTTATTCTGATTTGCTAAAACTTCTGGTAGTGAGTAGTTGCCTTTCATATCATGGATTCTAATCTGCTGAAGCATGTTATGGAGGGTAATTACCTTCAACTTTTGTATTCTGATTTGATAAAGCTTATGTTAGTGAGTAGTTACCTTTCATTTCATGGATTCTAATCTGCTGAAGTAAGTGATGGAAGGTAACAACTGAAGTAAGTGATGGAAGGTAACAACTTATGTATTCTGATTTGCTAAAACTTCTGGTAGTGAGTAGTTGCCTTACATATCATGGATTCTAATCTGCTGAAGCATGGTTATGGCGGGTAATTACCTTCAACTTTTGTATCTAATTTGATAAGCTTATGGTTAGTGAGTAGTTACCTTTCATTTCATGGATCTAATCGCTGAAGTAGTGATGGAAGGTAACAACTGAAGAAGTGATGGAAGGTAAAACAAAAAAAAAAAAAAAAACTTATGTATTTCTGATTTCTAAAACTTCTGGGTAGGAGTAGTTCCTTTCCTTTCAATGGATTCTATCTGCTGAAACCTATTATGAAGGGTAATTACCTTCAACCTTTGTATTTGAAGATAAAGCTAAAGTAGTGGAGTATTACTTTCATTTCATGGTTTTCTAATCTGCTGAAGTAAGTGATGAGGGTAAATTGCCTTAACTTGTTGTATTTCTAAAATTGCTAAAATTTGTTGCAGTGAGTAATTACCTTTCATTTCATGGCTTCTAATCTGCTGAAGTAAGTGATGGAGGGTAATTGCCTTCCAACTTGTGTATTCTAAATTGCTAAAACTTGTTGCAGTGAGTAATTACCTTTCATTTTATGGATTCTAATTTGCTGAAGTAAGTGATGGAAGGTAATTGCCTTCCAGCTTATGTATTCTGTTTTGCTAAAATTTCTGGTAGTGAGTTAGTTACCTTTCATTTCATGGATTCTAATCTGCTGAAGCATGTGATGGTGGGTAATTGCCTTCTAATTTATGTATTCTAAATTGCTAAAACTTGTTGCAGTTCGTAATTACCCTTAATTTCGTTGATTCTAAGCTGCTGATGTTGCCTTCCAACTTATGTATTCTGATTTGCTAAAACTTCTGGTAGTGAGTATTTACCTTTCATTTCATGGATTTTAAACTGATGTATTCTAAATTGCTAAAACCTGTAGCAATGATTCTAAGCTGCTGAAGTATGTGATGGAGGGTAATTGCCTTCCAACTTATGTATTCCGATTTGGTAAAGCTTATGGTAGTGAGTAGTTAACTTCTATTTCAAGGATTCTAATCTTTAGTAGCTTTGGTTTGGATATTGTCTTCAAAAATTGTATTTTAGTCTGCTGAAGCTTGTATTTCAGGGTAATATATTTCCATCCAGTCATTCTATTCTGTTCAAGCTTGGGGTGCAAGGTAATTTCCTTTTATGTTGTGACTTAAAATATGCTGAAGATGTCGCGTTCAGGATTATGGCCTTCAATCATTGATTCTAATTATACTGTAACTTGCATTGCAGGGTAATTACATTGTATCTCATTCTAATCTTCTGAATCTTGAGACAAGGGGTGATTGCTTTTGGTATCAGACATTTTATGTGCTGAAGCAGCAACAATGGCTAAATACCTTCTATCCAATGCATCCTAATCTGCTGAGGCTTGTGGTAGAGGGTAATTTCCGTTCATCTAGTGTATTTTAATCTGCTGAAGTTTCAGTACAAGGTAATTGCCAGCTATCCCATTCATTCTAACCTGATAAATTTTTCACTTGCAGTTTAATCGCCTTCTCTCTCATTCTAATGTTCTGAAGCTTGCACTCCAACTTAATTGCTTTCCATCCCATTCATTCTGATCTGCTGAAGCATGCATTGCAAGATAATTGCTTCCATCCCATGAATTCTAATTTGATGAAGCTTGCATTGCAAGGTAATTTATGAAATTCATTCATTCTAATGGGCTGAAGATTGCATTGCAGCATGACATCATTCCATGTTGTTCATTCTAGTCTGCACATGCTTCCATTGCAAGTCTGTGGAAGCATGCATTGGTGGTTAATTACATTTCATTCCATTCCAATCTGCCGAGGCATGCATTCTTAACTGTTGAAGCTTGGATTGCAGGATAATTGCTTTCCATCCCATTAATTTTAATTTTCTGGAGCTTGCATTACAAGGTAATTGTCTAAAGCTCATTCATTCTAATCAGCTGAAGATTGCATTGCAGGATAATAGCATTCCATATCTTTCTTCTCCTGAAACTTCCATTACAAAATAATTGTATTCCTTCATATTCACTTTAATCTGCATAAAATTACATTACATAGTTAATGCCTTCCTGCCAAGTCATTCTTGTCTGATGAGGCGTGCATTATTGGTTCATTCAGATTAGCTGAAGAATGTCTTGCAGGATAATTGTCTTCATCCTATTCATTGTAATCTTTTGATGCTTATATTGCAGTACATTTCCCCTCCATTCTATTCATTTTAATTTTCTGGAGCTTGCATTGCAGGTTGTATTCCATCCCATTCATTCTAAATGGGAAATTGCCGTCATATGTTGCATTCTAATCTAATTGCCTTTTATCTTGTGTATTCCAGTATGCTGAAGCTGCAGTGCAAGGCGATTGCCAGCCATCCCATTCATTCTAATTGGCTGAATATATCATTTACAGAATACTTGCTATCAATCATTCATTTTAATATGCTGAACCGCTTTCCTTCCCATTCATTCATATCTGCTGAAGGTTGCATGTAGGTTAATTACCTTCTGCCATCCATTCTAATACGAAGCTTGCAGTGCATGGTCTTTTGCTTCTATTCTTTGATATTTTAATCTGCTGAATATTGCGATGCAGGGTAACTGCTTTCCGTCTCAGGCACTCTGGTATGTTGAAGCTTTGGTAATGGTTAATTTCCATCTCATGCACTCTAATCTACTGAAGCATTCGTTGCAGGGCAATTGCATTCAATCCCATTCATTCTATGGTGGTGACATCAGTCATTCCAATCTGTTTAAGCTTTCGATGCTGGGTAATTGCCTTCTATTTCGTGCATTCTAATCTGATTTAGTTTGTGATGTAAGGTAATTACCCTTCCATCTTGTGCATTCTAATCGCCTGAAGCTTTCGTTGTATGCTGATTACCCGCTATCTTGTTCATACTAATCTGTAGAAGGTTGCAATGCCGAGTCATTGCCTTTCTTCTCTTATATTCATATTTATTGGAGCTTTGATGCCAGATAGTTGTCTTCATCTCTTGCATTCAAATATAATTTCTGCAGAAGTTTGCAGTGCCTGGTAGTTTCATTTCATTTCTAGATGTCAAATCTGCTGAATCTTGTGTTGGAGGGTAATTGCCTTCTATCGTGTACATTCTCATCTGCTGAAGCATACATTGTAAGGAAATTGGCTACCGTACTATTCATTTTAACCTGTTGAAGTTTGCATTGCATGATAATTGTCTAACAGCCAGTGAATTCTATTATACTGAAGCTTGCATTGTAGGTAATTGTCTTCAATATCTCATCTTTTCTAATTGCTGATAGTAGCAATGCGTGGTAATTGGTTTGTTGCATTCATTCTAATCTGCTGAAGCTTGCATTACAAGTGATTGCCTTTTATATCTTGAATTCTAATCTGATGGGGCTTGCAATGTAGGGTAATTGCATTCAATCCCATGGATTGTAATAGGGTGAAGCTATTGACTTCTATTTCGTGG
>NC_087210.1:29049662-29057162 GCF_015104395.2 Macrobrachium nipponense
ACTTCGCTAGGAAAATGGATGGGGTTAGCCCAAGTAACTGGAATGCGTTAATATTGGATGCATTCCGGATCAAAATTTCTCTCTCTCTCTCTCTCTCTCTCTCTCTCTCTCTCTCTCTCTCTCTCTCACACACACACACACACAAAGCCAAAGCCAAAGCCAAAGCCAAACAGTAAAGCAATGAATGCAGTTGATGCCTTGTGATTTTTTTTTTTTTTTTTTTTTTTTTTTTTTTTTTTTTTTTTTTTTACTTGAAGCTTGAGCAAGCTCTTCCCACAATTGTACGTAAATAATGAAAGAGTAAACGCTCAATGTTTATACGAATGAATTGTTTGCTGATGAAGAAACATGATAAACATTTGTAAAGAGATTATTAACCTTTTCTCTCACACACGAGAAATCCACACCAACTCTCATTAAACAATTCAGGGTATTTCTTGCACCACCTCTGTTCCATGCTGCAATTGCTGCAGTATCTTTGAGAATGTTCATTTTCGTCGAGATTTTGGTGTCAGTAAAAGTTGTTTGACGCTTCCGAAGAAGTTGCGCTTGTGATGGCGAAACAAATTGGTTTTCAAGTTAACTGGTTTGGGATGCCAAAGAGCGCTTCGTTGAGGAACACTGAATGCTGTGATAGCGGAGAAGAAATGTGGCATTCAAAAGGAATTGAGGGAAAAACGAAAAGATAAAAGATATGGGTAAAGAACAAGAATAAAGTTGGAATGTGGAAAGAAGAATGTACATGAAATAAGAACGTTATTAGGAAGAGGAAAAGGGTAATGAAAGCAGTAAAAGAGGAAAAAGGCAATGAAAGCAGCAAACGAGGAAAAAGGCAATGAAAGCAGCAAAAGAGTAAATATGAATGAAACCAGCAAAAGAGGAAAAATGAATAAAAGTAGCAAAAGAGGAAAAAGGCAATGAAAGCAGCAAAAGAGGAAAAATTAATGAAAGCAGCAAAAGAGGAAAACTTCATAGTATGCCGCTAGAGTCCGTGAATCAAGGAACAGCTGAGAGAGAGAGAGAGAGAGAGCGCGAATTGAGGCCAATTGATTTTTCATATTTCTTCCTAAAGCAAGACGTGGAATAATAATGAGAGCCTATGAATTGATGACATCCTAACGAGTTTGGTGAATTTTTGCGTTTCTCTCTCTCCCTCTCTGCAAGGATGATTAAATGAGGCTTGGGGACTAGGAAGAGGAATGGGTGGAGGAAGAAAAGGAGGAGGAATAAGCGTTAGAAAAATATTTTACGAGATAAATTGCTGGCAAGAAGAACCGGAGACTCCTTGATGAAAGTCTACGCAAAAAACGTTATAATGATTATCATAAAAATATAAGAGCACTGGTGTTGTTCTTTTTATTCTTCCAAAATTAATTATCGTACCGTTAAAGTTAGTTTACCATTACAAAACAAAGTCACTATCAGATGTAAACGAACAAAATTAGTTGGCTCTACCCGCTCTCTGTAGTGTGTGTTTCGAATCACCTCAAAGATCACGCATCCCAGCCCGTTTTCTCTATTCTATACACAGTTCGTTGATACTAAAACATTTGGTGCCGTTTTTCAAGAAATGGTGAGATTTCATTGCAAGGTTGCTCAGTCTGATCTTGGCCTCATCGATGCAATGCACTTCCTAAAGAGATATTTCCTGGGACTTTTACCACTAATCCTCTTCCTCTTCCTCCTCCTCCTCCTCTCCCAGAGCCTCATTGAATCATCCTTGCCTGTTAAGAGACGGCGCAAAAATTCACTAGGCTCGTTAGGTTGACATTAATTCATTGCCTCTCCCTATTATTCCACGTTTTGGTGTATTGAGAATATGAGAAATATAGTTTGGCCTCTCTTCTCCTGTTCCTTTCATTTCCATTCCCACTTCCTCCTTAATGCATTGTTTCTTTTACTCTTTATTTTCACGTTCCTTTTTCACTCTGATTCTCTACCAATATATTCAATTTATTTTCTTTTTCTTTTTCTTTACGCTGTTTACTTTCTTTGTTGAATGCTTCAATTTTTTTCCTTTCAATTCCTTTTATTCTCATCAAAACCGTAGTGACTCCCATTTCTTCCTTACTTTTCCCGTTTATTTTTCTTTTCACTTTAATTTCCTTTAACTAATGATCACTAAAATCTTGACTTCTCCATGTGTGTTTGTATTTATATATATATATATATATATATAGTATATATATATATATATATATATATATATTATATATATATTATTATTATAAATATATATAGATATAATAATCAAAATTAATAAATAATAAATAATAATAAAAAAATAATAAAAATAACAACAACAACAACAACAACTTGCCCTGACAACTAGACCATGAGCTTTCTCCCTGCAACCAAAACTGCACTCTCATCCCTTGCCAAAAAAAAAAAACTCTCTCTCTCTCTCTCTCTCTCTCTCTCCTCTACTCTCTCTCTCTCATCTCCTCATCTCTCTCTCTCTCTCTCATTTATATATTTATGTATATGTTAAAAGGAGGAATGTGCAGACTTATCATTTTACTTCCCATGGAGACAGAGTCCGAGCGACAGCTTAAGAAAGCTGATATCTTTTCTGGATGGTGTGACACTAAGATGCTTACTTAGCAGGTCAATGTTCGTTCTGTGGGTATGTGAGTTCGAGAGGCTATTGTTCAAGGTGCCTTTGAAAACTGGCTGCGACCAGTTACTGAAGAGTGTGAATTCATGTGTACGTGTACGAACTATGTCCATTCTTAATGGCATGGTTTAGCCAAGAACTAGGGAGACAGCTACCAGCTACCGGAGAAAAGGGATAGCTCTGTGGAAGTTATATTTGTTTCAGTGTTGACATTCCAGGCTGCAACAGGCGGTTCTAGTGGAGGCGACCAAGTGTCCTAGTTAGGGGACTAAGTGTCCTGTGTGGAGGGAACTAAAATATTTTGGAGAAGAAATTAAGACTATTAAAATATCGGGGGGTTGTCTGTGAGATTTGGACTGTGAATTATCGTTCCATTACTTATCCTGTAAGAACCTGAATCATTCAATTAATACTCTATTTTGAATAAATGTCTATTTTTGTAGTTACGGACTGATTTGATGACCTGATGGAATGGAGAGAGAGAGAGACTGACTGAGTGTTACCAGTTCGTCTTCCGCAATGGCTAAACGCATACCAAATATGAAAATAGAGGGGGGGGGGGCGACGCTCCTCGTTGTTAATATATATATATATATATAATAATATATATATACTAATATATATATATATATATATATATATATTCATATTCTTGGTTATGCTTTTATACTTAAGAAACAAAGTAGTAATTAGTCACCAGTAACACGCACATCAACCTCATCTAGCACACAGTAGTATATGCAGATCAGCGTCATCCAAAGCCAGAGGTTCATAGAATGGTTAGCCAGTCAATACAGTCGTTGTTTGAAGAGTATTTGGTGTTGTTGGTGACTGGTCTTAATTTAGATTTTTTTTCTGTCAGTTTAAAAGTTATTGGAGCGTATAAGCTGTGAAAAAAATAAAAATAAAAAATAAGAATAAAAAAGGATATTTTTTAAAACGCTCTAGTGCTGAGAAAAGTTTTGCAAATCCAAACTTTTTCAACTGAATTTTTATGGTTCGTTGAGGGATGGGGAAATTTTTTTGAAGCTCCGTATTGAATTTTATTAGTTTTGTCTTCATGTTCATTGATATTTTGATGCCATGAAGGGTTGGGGTTAATTGATAATGGTTGCATTTAATTTTCTGTGGTATTTTGTTGTTTAATATTTGCGTACCAAACTTTAGTAACAAACGATGCGGCTAGCTCTTACAAATCTTGAAAATACTTGGTATGCCATGGTTACTACGTTTGTCACACACACACACACACACACACACACACACCTGAATCACGAAAATTTGAATGTGACGAGTGTATAAATAAAGGCAAAAGTCATGAAGGAAAGTGAAACAATGGAGTAGCGCAGCAATACATTTCGACTTAATCCTTTACAGACCGCTTAGTAAAGGACATGAAGTCGAAAGGCCTTGCAGCGGTAGTACTATGTTTCACTTCTTTCGTGACTTTTATATTCAAATTGTTTTCTCAAGCAAATGGTGGCTGAGAATAGAGAAAGCAATTCAATGTTTACATTCAATTAAGATTAACTGCTTATTTGATTGGCTGCTGTTGCTCTTGTGGTGGTAAGTGGTACTATCGGCACCACTGCTGTGTTAGGAAAGTCCAATGGGTCCATTAATCCCTTTGGGGTGTGGAAAAACCCCTTAAATGGCAGGTAAGCCTCTTTAGAGGCTAATGTGTACATTTTTCACTATTGTGGGATGCCAGGAAGAGAAAATTTTGCAGTGTGTTTGCATAATCAATATTTGTGTATAGGATGTACACACGTATAAAGACTAAATAAAAAAAATGGCTAGAGAAGTAGATTAATATTTCAATGACTATTTTGTTCTAACCACATCGTTAGCAATTAAGTAGTTTAAAATGATTTGGAAATAATTAAGAGTTGAATAGTCAGAATTTCCAGATTATGCCTGTACATTCGTTTGTTCACGATTGTTGAGTGTTTTAAGTTTTTCGTATCTTTAGTGTTATCCTTTGCGTATTCATCTAAGAAATATGATCCTTAAAACCTTCATTTGTATGTAAATGGAAATTGCTAATTACATATTCATGTTGAGACTCGGAATTTTTTTTGTCGATTTTTGTCCCATGAAATTGTGTTGGAGTTGTGCAGATCCCGAAGAATTTTAGGTACTTTAATCTCTCTCTCTCTCTCTCGTTTAGAATTCATCTCCCGGCTCGCAACCTGGATGTCATCTTTATGTCCATTGTTTCCTTATACGGTTTCTAGTAAAATAGTGTGTCCAGCTCTTCAGAGAGAGAGAGAGAGAGAGAGAGAGAGAGAGAGAGAGAGAGAGAGAGAGAGAAGAGAGAGAGAGAGAGAGTCCATTTTTTCCACATCTCTGCCAGGGGGAATAAAATATCATCCGAGAGAAATTGATCTTATAAATATTTCGTTGATTAATAAAAATATGTAATAGAATGATATTAAGAAAAGCATGAGGATTCCAGATGTTCTTGACCTGCATATTGAAGTCCATTTTCTTTCAGCCCTTGGACCCAAATCCTCCCAACTCTTTCTTCTTCTGTTTTCCTCTCCAATGGCGGTTCCATTTTGACTACCCCAACCCCTCCTTTCCATCCCTCTAGTCACTCTCTCCCTCCCCCTTCCCCATCTCTCATGGGTGCACAGTGCATCCCATTGTAAGGTTCCTTACCTGTTTTCTTACCCCAAGTTCTCTTCCCCTGATTCCCTCTCTTATTCTTCCTATTTACCCACTATAACCTATCGGCCTTCTCTTCCGCTTCATCGTATTAGCTTCCACCCAGTTTTCTTTCTTTTCTCTGTCCAGACTGCTTACCCACCGCTCATCTGCTCCATTTCCTCCGGAGGTTGTCCAAATAATTTGCTTGAGGCCTTCTCGATCGATTATGTGTCTCGGTGGACGGTGCAGATTCTCTTAAAACGTTTGTCTCTTTATTCGTTTGAATTCTTCCTTCGCCTGAACCCTCGTGCCGTGGCATCGCCTGCTGGATGGCTCGAGAAATTAAATGTCTGGTTTAGGAAGGGCGTTTACTTCTGCATGAAGAAACTGTAACAGGAGTCATTATGCTTTAATGAGTTTCCTTTGAAAGGCGCAAAGATATAATTACGTTTTTCCTAGTGGTGCGGAATGATTTATTGTCTATTGTCGTTGAGTATCTTTAGCAAATATTTTTTTTTTGTAAGTATTGAACAGGCAAAAATTGTTTTTGATCTAAATGGCAATTTATTCATTGTAATCTGATGTATACTCCTGGAAAAAAAAAAGTTTACTGCTCTTTGTGCTTCACCAGTACCACACCCTTTTTCAGTTTCTCCCCGTTTTCTTTCTGGACTAATTTTCTTTCGTATCGTTTCTCTTTTGTCTTCCTCCTCTTCCATTTTCTCCCTTTAACAAAAAATTGGACTGGTTTGTAGTCGTCACGTGAGGGCGGACGTATTTGATAGACAAAGACGACAGAAGTAGGTCAGCCCGGGCCGGTAGGGCACAATCGTGCCAGTTTGCCGATCGAGTGAAGGAAAACGAGTGGAAAATTGCACTCAAAGAAAGAAAGCGCAGGACGAAGAAAAGACGACGCATAATTGATTCTTTGGGGAAAAGCTTATAATAAAACACTAATTTTGGCGATTGATTCTTTCGGGAAAGCTTACGACAGAATACTTGATTTGGCAATTGATTCTTTGGGGAAAGCTTGTAATAGAACACTAATTTTGACGATTGATTCTTTTGGGAAAGCTTGTAATAGAAAACTTAATTTTGGTGATTGATTCTTCGGGGAAAGCTTATAATAGAACACTAATTTTGGCGATTAATTCTTTTGGGGAAAGCTTGTAATAGAACACTAATTTTGGCGATTGATTCTTTGGGGGAGAGCTTTCAATAGAACACTAATCTTGGGAATTGATTCTTTGGGGGAAAGCTTATAATAGAACACTAATTTTGCCTATTATTTCTTTTGATAAAGCTTACAGTAGAACACTAATTTCCCAATCGATTCTTTGGGGAAAGCGTATAATAGAACACTAATTTTGGTGGTTGATTTTTTTGGGAAAGCTTGTAATAGAACACTAATTTGGCGATTGATTCTTCGGGGAAAGTTTATAGTAGAACACTAATTCTGGTGATTAATTTTTTGGGGGAAAGCTTATAATAGAACATTGATTTTGGCGATTGATTCTTTGGGGAAGCTTATAATAGAACACTAATTTGGTCATTGATTCTTTTGGGGAAAAGCTTACAATAGACCGCTAATTTGGCAATTGATTGGGGGAAAAGCTTACGATAGAACACAAAATTTGGTGATTGATTCTTTGGGAAAAAAGTTTACTATAGAACTCTAATTTTGTCGATCGACTTGCAAGTAAGCAGGAAATGGATAAATATTACAACGAAAAATAGAGACATCAGTTGTAGCCTCAGGTTCGAAGAACAATGGCATTAACCAATCTTTGTTGTCCGCACCGACTTTATATTAGGGGAAAACACTGTACTGTATGTCCCTGTTCTTCGTACTTCTCTTAAATATGGGAGTTTTGTAGGAGAGAGAGAGAGGCGGGGGCAGGATTCGAAGCGAATTTTGGAAGACATAAGCGGTCGTTTCTTCGTTTGTATGGTATATGAGTATGTTTGCATTAGTATGTATTTGAGTTGGTTAACAGTTTCCTTTTTTCCGGTAGGAGAAGACACCAGCGAGAACGTGCTTGTATGCTCTTTGTTGTTCAGTAGATTGAGTAGGGTATTGCTGCAGACGGTATTAGTAATGACAGCTACTTACTTTATATAACCGTCCTTTCAGGAGTTGGTCTATTCCTACGTTGAGGCTTATACCAATTCAGTTTTTCTGTGCCCTTCAGGTTTTGTGTACTAAAAACTAAGGGATTGATGAGGTAATT
>NC_087210.1:29062162-29084662 GCF_015104395.2 Macrobrachium nipponense
TTGTTGGAGTATACGATTCTGTTTGAAGTAGTTCTTGTGGAAAAGTGTGCGTTAGTGGTCCTAGAAAGAGAGAGAGAGAGAGGAGAGAGAGAGAGAGAGAGAGAGAGAGAGAGAGAGATTGGTTTTTTGATATCATCAGTGGAAATCATCGCCATTATTTGGCCCTCGCTTCCGCAAATAGAGCCCTTAAATTCTGGTGCAAGTTCCCCCTCCGGATAGGTTCCATTGTTGGAGTTTTCTTTTCCAGATACTCATCGGAGAATCACTGGTTGATTGATTTTTGGCAGCCAAATAAGAAGTTAAACTAGACACTGATATTAAAAGTCTTGTAAATTTACCTACTAATTAACGGTGTTAACATGGGATATGAAATGTATTTTATGATATTGATTGGTGGATTTAATATATGAGAGTGCTTTACTTTTATATAATTATCTATCTATATCTATCTATCTATCTATCTATCTATATATATATATTATATATATATCATCTATCTATCTATCTATCTATCTATCTATCTTATCTATCTATCACTATCTATCTATCTATCTATATATATATATATATCATATATATATATAGAGGGGTAGAGTATAGAGGTGTAGTATCTGCCGGTTCCTGCAAGCATCATGTACTAGCTGTCATGTAATTCCTCGATAATGAATCACAGACCATTAGTAAAATAGGTAGGGGCCTGAGTTATCCAGCTCGTATTTTGAATACTTGTTACTATAAAAATCGTTTTATAATTAGTGACAGGAAGGCAGAATAACTCCGGAATATCAATGGTTTGATTTGTTTCTCATTGGCTTTGTTTCCATCAAATCTGAGTTGGTAAATATTCAGTGTAATGTAATCTATTCATACAGTAACGCTTAAAAAAAAAAAAAACTATCATATAAGAAATTGTCCCCCACTAGAAAACAGTATTATGGTTCAATTATTTCTGCCAGAGAATAAAGTTATGAACTAACAAAGGTGAAGTTAAACATTTCTTTTTTTTATTATAATGTTAGGTGTTATTTTCAAAACCTCATTTTCTTATTAATGTTTTGTTCCATTGTCTACACATCTATACTATTGTATGCAGTATACTTGAGAATGCCTTAGGATGAAGGCAAAAGAGATCGCACTCCGTGGTTTCATCTTTCCTCCTTGTACATACACTGTATATTTTATATCGCGTTGGATCCTCATATACACACATACATATATATATATATATATATATATATATATGTATGTAGTATGTATATATATATAATAAAAACACACATACACTACACTACAAATATGTAAGTAGAATAAAAAAAGAAATTGTGCAACAAAATTGTCCATCTACTTCCTTTCCTCGCGGTGGGAGTATGAAATAATGGAAGTAGATGGAAAGCAAATGCTCTGTAATCTTTGCTGAATCTTTAAAACCAGCAACGAAAATCCGAGGCAAAGCTTAGCAGGCTGCTCCATCCAATCACACTCTATTATCCAACTTCCTGGGCTTAGCAAGGCGGCAGCTGTTTGATACACGTTAGAAGGCGGAGGTTTTCATTCTTCTCTGTCGCCCTAAGAACGCCATAATTCAAAAGTTAGATTGCTCAGTCTCCGCGTCACATTGATACATTGCCGAGACATGTATATAGTCGCTTATAAAGTATGAGAACTTACATAAACATGGGGGCAGGGTTTACGGGAATATTTACGATCATTTGTTTACATACCTCAACTAGCAAATATATATATATATATATATATATATATATATATATATATATATATATATAGATAGATATATAGATATAGATATGAGATATATATATATATATATATATATATATATATATATATATATATATATATATATATTTTCATGTACATATAGTTGTATATAGTTAAATATATATAGTGTATATACATACATTTTATGTATATTTATTTATTTGCACATTGCTATGAAATTCTTCTTCTGTTTTTGTTGGGGGGTGGGGTGTTGAATGGAAAAAGGAAACGCAATAAATTCCTTGTATTCATTCTTGTGTGATACCAGAAATACCGAAAGGTTTGTTTAACTACTTGTGGGAGAGTTTTGATAAAAATGATATATTATATATATATATATATATATATTATATATATATATATATTCATAATGTGTGACGGTAAAAGAACAAAATGTTGAATCCGAGCCAGTGTGCACTCTCTCTCTCTCTCTCTCTCGTCTCTCTCTCTCTCTTCTCTCTCTCCCTCTCTCTCTCTCTCTTTTGTGTATACTCATTAGAGTTTAATATTGCAGTGCCTCAGGTGACACCTTCTTTAAAGGGAACTTTTACTGCCGCCCATTATGATGATTCAGACGCTATCAGGCGTATTTCCCGGTGATGTACAAGTAGCGCCAGTCTTCGCCGCATTAGTCTTGTGCTACGATAAGCTCTGTGGTGTGTGTGACGAAAATTGTTCCTGTACATACCGAGTATGCTGATATATATATATATATATATATATATATATATATATATATATATATATATATATATATATATATACACACACTTTAAATCTCTATTTGCACATATACAAGATTGATGCGAGTCCTCGCCTAGCACAAGTAGGCCGTATCCATGACGTCCTGTACACTGAAAGGCTTGTATGAAAGCGGGGTATATTTTTTATAATGAAATTCCGTGCACCGATTCACTTTTATTATCATTAACATATTTATGTTTTTTCACTTTGGAAGAGAGGTACGGAACGGGATGTATTTTATAAATTGGTTGTTTGTAAGTATCAGAGTGTAGGTCATTGTTTTAGCGCTGCGTACAGTTTTTGTTTTAGCGCTGCGTTGTATCTATGCTTTAAATGTGTTTATTTTAATTTAATTGGTTGTTTATTAATGTTTTTGTGTAATGAGCCATTATAACATATATATATATATATATATATATATATATATATATATATATATATATATATATATTTATATATTATATATCTATTCAGACTTTAATAGAGGTAACGATGTAATTGTGAAAACGTTGGCTTCAGGAATGAAATGCAGCTTGAATCGAGTGCCTCATATGTGTGTGTGTGTGTGTGTGTGTGTGTGTGTGTGTGTGTATGTATATATATATATATATATATATATATATATATAGCTTACATATATATATATATATATACACACACACACACACTTAATATAGTGTGTGTGATATGTTTATACACAAATCCATAGTTAAGACTTTTGTTAGTATATACGATTTTCAAATGCTAGGAAAAGATCCGGAAACGAAGCAAAGTATGAGGAGTTTTTCCCAAGCATGAATCAAGCTCTCCTCTTGAATAATAAATACACGGCAAATACGACTAGTGAAATCTAGGAGGGTGGGTTAGCTTTTATAGGCCGAAAAAAAAATTGTCTCTCTCTCTCTCTCTCTCTCTCTCTCTCTCTCTCTCTCGCTCTCTCTCTCTCTCCTCTCTCACTAACAAGTAAATTGATTCAGTAGGATGTGGGTGGTAGGGATTGTTACTTTCTTCTCTCGAACAACCATATTCTATTAAGGCAAAGGCTTATCACCTAGTATATGCCATATATATTATATTATATATATATATATATATATATATATATATATATATATATATATATATATATATAGTGAAAGTTAACATGTATATACAACAGGTAAACAGGAACACAAATAATATATATATATATATATATATATATATATATATGTATATGTGTGTGTGTATTATTTAGTTGCGTGTGTTTTTGAGCGTTTAATAGCCAGACTGACGTTGTAACTTCTCAACCAATTAACACCTTTTGGAGAAGCTGATCACCGCAAACCTAAATCCGAATTGGCTCCTCAGTGGCGTGATCGGTATGGTCTTGGCCTGCCACCTTGGTGGCCGCGAGTTCGATTCACTGGCATTCCATTGAGATGTGAGAGATGTGTATTTCTGGTGATAGGAGTTCACTCTCGACGTGGTTCGGAAGTCACGTAAAGCCGTTCTGGTTCCACGCAACGAAAAAACACCATACAAAAGAATTCGAACCGAAAATAAATATTTAAAACTTAAACTTTTGAGCTGGATATGCGCCATCTCGCAGTTTGCAGTAAAAATGATTCGCCTTGCTACAGGCATAGGTTATTACTTAGTCATATACAACCTTATGCTGGTAAACTTATCCAAAAGAAAGTGAGAGGCACTGGAGAAGAATGCGCACGCGCGTTCACACACACATACAAACAGTATGTGTGTAGTTTCTGTATTTATATATAAACTTTTGTAAGATGTGTACGCTTTTTTCTGTGTGCAGAAAAACGTAGCATGTATGTATATAGAAGATTTAGAGTAAAAACCATTTGCATGCTATACATCGGAAATTGAATTTTTGCTACGTTGATAATAATATCGTCTGAAATATATTGCACGTAATACATCCAGAATAGTGGCAGCAGCTATAACAGTAGCAGCAAAAGTAACGAAGACTACTGCGTGAACTGACGGAAATGAACACGCCAACAATAAAAACAAGCATGAAGACTCGTTGCGTGGATAGAAATGATAAAATACATTATGATGGGTGTCCTTGATACGACGATATAGCTCAGTGGCACAACATTATAGACAATAGGCAAACGTAATAAGAGCTGTATTAACTTCTTATTAAAAACGTTATTACAATCTAATGAGAGGGATCTTATCATTCATTCCTACACAGCCCTGGAAGCGCACACAAGTACGAATCTCCCTAATAGCTGGGCCATTTCGAATACTCCTTCATAATGCCTTGCTAATTAGTAATCAGGATGCCGATAATGAGGTATTTAGAAGTGGAATGATTATGCTCCTTGTGTACGAAGGAAAGGTATCGGTAGGGTAAGACAGACAGACAGACAGACAGACAGACAGACAGACAGACAGACAGACAGACAGACAGACAGACAGACAGACAGACAGACAGACAGACAGACAGACAGACAGACAGACAGACAGACATGAAACAAATTATTGTATTCTGGAGTGCTAAATTTATGTTTATACATATTCGGTCACTATTCATGTGTGTGAGAGATCTTAGCAGCAATATATATATTATGTATATGTGTATTATATCACGTAAATTACGATGTAAAGCACTGAGATAATGAAACGAGAAAATGAAACAAAAAGATGCAAGATCCTTTGCCTTCTACCCGTAGCTGTAACTTGTTTCATTTTATTTACTGAACGTCCGTTTATATTCTTTTTCCATCAGTCTTTCCACATCTGCAACAGTTTCATTGTGCAACTACGAGGTTTTCTTCCTTTTACGTCTTTCAAACCTTCTCCCTGGTAATTTCCCTTTCTGCGCTGAATGAGCTCTTAAGAGTCCCAGCGCTTGGCCTTTGGCCTAAATTCTCTGTTCCCGTCTATTCGGCCCCTGTCCACAACTCCTTTCATTCCTTTTACTAGTCCTCGGTTCATAATCTCTTACTTCTTACTTTCCACCCCTATAACTGCTGTTTCTTAGTGCAACGGCGAGGTTTTCCCGTTTAACCTGTCAGATCTTATTGACAGCTCAAGTTTCAGCACTTGGACTTTAGACTAAATTTTCTATTTTTTATATTCTTCAGCCACAAGAGACGTTTTCAAAATTTACGGCGATCAACTTTGCTTCACCTTTTAGCTCTCTCTCTCTCTCTCTCTCTCTCTCTCTCTCTCTCTCTCTCTCTCTCTCTCTTCATACTTCTTTCAGCCTCTTCATCTTTTCCTGTGGTAGGAAGGGGTGGTAATGCCGCTTTCTCTCTCTCGGCTGAAGTCTGCAGCCGAGGGATTTTTATTGATCAGTTCTGTTAATGGCCTCATAATTTTTCCTCATATTGGAGTTCGCGCGACTTGAAGACTTTTAAGTTTCTCTCTCTCTCTCTCTCTCTCTCTCTCTCTCTCTCTCTCTCTCTCTCTCTCTCTCTCTCTCTCTCTCTCTCCAAAGAAAAATGTCATCGAAATTCTACGTATTTTCCGTAAGTAATTTATTAGCGGAAAAAATATGATGAGAATTTTAAGATCGACTCCTCCCCCCCCCCCCTCTCTAACTCTCTCTCTCTTCTCTCTCTCTCTCTCTCTCTCTCTCTCTCTCTCTCATTAATTCAATGTATAAACCGCCTCAGTCATTCGTTTTGTATAATTTCAAACTTAAAATCTTTATAAATGATTTGGCTTGTAATTCAGTAAGAGGAAACTTTTTCCATTACTATGTCGTGAGTTTGAAAGCAAATTGGTCTCTTTTTAAATTGGAAGATTATGGATTCGAGTCTCTCTCTCTCTCTCTCTCTCTCCTCTCTCGCTCTCTCTCTCTCTCTCTCTCTCTCTCTCTCTCTCTTTCTCTCTCTCTCATTTATATATATATATATAGATAATATATATATATATATATATATATAGATGTATGTATTAGTCTCAGTTCTTGTATTTGTTTGTGTATTGTAGTTTTTATGATTTTCTCTTTTTCGTATTTGTGATTTTGTTAATTTACGCACTAGGTCCAATTCTGTATTTTGTTTGCACTCAGTCTTCCACATATATGTATGTAAGTTTGAACGTGTTAACATATTTGGAAAGTATCTGCCGCAATATCAACGTATAAATACAGGTGTAAAGTAAGATTTTGCGTTTTCACCAGACGTCAAACTTAGGTAGGGCTCGCTTGTGCCGTATTAATGTTTCTCTTCGCCCATGTTCATTTTGCCTAGTTTTCCACTTTTAGATCTGCATGCTCTTACTGAAGTCAGACTTTTTATTTATGTGTTACCTATTCACTTCCAAAGCTGACGTCCTTCTTTAACTCTGTAATTTAGACATCCGAAGAATACATAATTATGTGGTATTCCTTAGCGTTCTACAGGTTATATGCGCACTTTTATGTGGTGTTCTCAATGTGCTATTTTACTTCTGTGATGTTCCTTGTTTTTGTACTATGAATATGCTGAGGGTCACTTTCACTATATCACTTTTATATACAACTCTTCATTTAGGGTACCTAGGTGTGTTTTGAGTTTTATCTAATGAATCGCAGACATGTTTAGATGTACCTTTTTGGGGTTTCTGATGTTTTAATCATTGCATATTTGGTATTATGAAAGCCCCAAATCTTTGCTCATTTGTAATGCTCATGTAACTAATATTCATTAGAATTATTCGTAGGAGGCCTTTGTATTTCTTATATTAAATGGTTACATCGAACGAATAATGTCGTAGCTATGGATTATGTTGTATAATATTTTGAATATTACTCCTGGGGTATATTGGTCAATGTATGTTATATCCAGGATTTTGAATAACGAGGTAACTTTTTACGTCGGAGCAGTCCGAAGTGTTAACCAGCGCCTCGGTGGCGTGGTTGGTATGGTGTTTGCGTCCCACCACGGTGGTCGCTGGTTCCATTCTTTGGCATTCCATTGAGGAGTGAGAGATGTGTTTTTTCTGGTCCCGTTGCTGAATAACCACTGGTTCCATGCAACGTAAAAACACCATACAAACAAACAAACAAGCAAGTGTTAACCTTAAAACGTTAACCAATGGAGCAAGTATCTTTTCGTCACTTTTTCTTCTGTACTTCAACTGCCTTTCTTTTACTTTTCGTCTTGTGATTCCCCTCTGGCTCAGCCTGATAGCTCTGTCTGTTCTATTCCAGACACTTGAGTAGAGCTTCTATTTTTTTCCTTTGGAAGCTAGGTATCCAATAAGCGCAGCGCAAGCTGTAGGGTGTACCTACTGTATATGTCAAATAAGGAATGTTGGGTTCACCTTAGCTGTCAGAAGTAGAATCTAATTTAGTTGCTACCTGCAGTAGAGATGCTGACATTATGAAATTGCTCGTATTTGTTTTTGAGTTACTGAATATTTGAACAAATGAGGCTAATGCGTAACCGTGTATTTAATTTATTCATTGCTCACCTCCCTACGTTGATAAATAACAGATAGGTGCTTGAATAGTTCTCTCTCTCTCTCTCTCTCTCTCTCTCTCTCTCTCTCTCTCTCTCTCTCTCTGGGTTGTTCAGCATTCGCTCAAATTGTTGTACACGTTTGGAGAGTGTCCAAGCAATTGTATCTTGAGTGGTGTTTAGTCGTATCCATTTGCTAAGTGCTGGCCAGCGACCATTTAATTGTTGTTATCCAATTGTTTGTGTCATGGCTATTGCCTGTGGCCTACTAAAGTACTAAATTTGAGGCTGGAAAACCTGAAGGCGAATTCATCCATCATAGTATTGTCAGTTATCGCGTTCGGCCTTTTATACCAAGTATGATTGTCAGATGGGCAAAGTTGCCAGTTGAATATTCTGAAGTGTCCTCTGTTTTGGCTTCCGAGTTTGTTTTATTCTGTTCTTCCAACAATTTGAGTAGTTCTGGAAGCTCGAATAGCTCGCATAAAGTTCCAGTTACGCCAAAAATTCAGATTGTAGAATTGTAGAGGATGGAATTTTGTATTAAGTAAAAAAATACTGAACACGAAAATCTATCTTATCTCTTCAATAAAGTCGGAGAGGATTGAACTTTTTTGTCTTACCAATTTTTCGGATTTTCTTTCAAAATGACAATTATTCCATTAGGTTTACTTCTCGTAATTTTGATTTTTAGGTTTGACATAGAGTACAGTGTAGTGAATGCTATCCGCACCTGCGTAATTAAATTTTATATTTTCAGAAATGTATCTTTTTATGCAGATTATGTTCTTGCGATGAAATAGTGCTTTGAATATGTCAGTTATGATGGTGACCAAATTATATGATTAAATATTTATATGGGTAATTAAATTAGTTCACCAAAAATTCAGATTGTAGAATTGTAGAGGATGGAATTTTGTATTAAGTAAAAAAATACTGAACACGAAAATCTATCTTATCTCTTCAATAAAGTCGGAGAGGATTGAACTTTTTTGTCCTCCCCCGGATGGCAGTAGGGGAGACATAACACAGCCACCCAACCCCTGCAGACCGGTTTGTCTGCCCTGGGTGGGACGGGCAAGGTAGGGGAGACATCTACCCTCACTGCAAACCTGTTCGTCCTCCCTGGGTGGGACATGGTAGGCAGGGGAGACGGCAGCCCTTGGAGCTCGTAGTGGAATAATCCTACATCGAAGATTGTACGTGAATGGTAAAAAGTCTATTGAAGGATATCCTCGGTTTATCAATTATTAAGTATATTTAGGGTATGCTAGTATGCCTATTTCGTGGCTCAAGGAAAGTCAGTGAACCAGGATGGTACTGAAGGACGCTTCAGTGAGTAGTATTTTAATGAAGGTTTGCGTGATTGAAAGGTTGTTGCGTTTATTTATGATTAGGTTCTGACTGCATTGTGATTGCTAGTTCCGGCTTCCCTTTGCTTTTAATTGTTCTCTTGATTTTATTATGTCAAATGAATGTTTATCGTTTCTTTTCTGAATGTCTAATGATTTTGTTAACTCCTTTTTGCTGTTTTGCTTTTAAGCTTTAGTTCAATTAATGTTTATACTTTATTTTATCTTTATTTTAATGTATTATATTTTACTTGTGTTATTTGTTTTCTCTATATCATTGCATTTTGCTTTTTGCTTTAATCTATAGTTACACATTTTAAACAACATACATAGTTTGATAATGAGTTCACTGTACTCTAGGAATAAGGAATAACATGTATGTATATTTACAATATATATATATATATATATATTAATTAAATATTATATATATATATATATGTGTGTGTGTGTGTGTGTGTGTGTGTGTGTATATATATATATATATATATATATATATATATATATATATATATAATATATATATAAATCCTCTGGAAACATCTCACTCCCAAGAATCTAACCTTGCATATTTGATCTTTAGGCCTTCAAGGTAGAGTAAATTCGGTATTTAACTATATTTGTGGCGTCCACAGTAGCGTTTTGAATTCGAAATGACACGAATAATTAGGGAATGGGTTTTCGTTTGATTTAGAAAAATAGGGATTTAAATTTATGCATATACCCGCGTTCATACACATATATAGTTATATATAAACACGTATATACATACATATACTTGTATATATGGAGAAAAAAAAAACTGAAAATGGTAAGGTTACCGAAACTAATTTCCAAGGTATTCTTGAATATTATTTTTTCTTTGATAAAAAAGGGGGCTATTTAAGTAAAACTCGAATTCGATGTATAGTTAGATAACTTGAAAGAAAGTGTTCTCTGTAGAGAGAGAAAAAGTGCTTCTCGAGCCTGAGCGAATGATTGTGTATGCGTGTTCAATGTTCCATGAAATGACTTCAGCGGCGAAGCGAAGCCATTGAATAATTTGTATAGATCATTCCTATTCACCTCCTCTCCTCCTCCTCCCTCCTCCTCCTCCTCCTCCTCCTCCTCCCTTCGAATTCCGAAATGCCACAGATATTTAGAGGAGAGGTTTTCGTTTTGATCCAGAAAAGAAGAAAAAGAAAATAGCGTGTTAACGGTGCGACTTTTTTTTATATTTCTTTTTTGATATGCCAGGATATTGCTCACTTCAAAGTTTCGATGAGAATTTATCCGGACCCAAAAGCCTTGAGTACCGGGTTATTCCGGCTGCAGATGCTCTCTCTCTCTCTCTCTCTCTCTCTCTCTCTCTCTCTCTCTCTCTCTCTCTCTCTCTCTCTCTCTCTCTCTGCTGTTGTTAAATGATCTTTTTGGTAAATAATAATTAAACTTGTAACGTTGGCTTTCCTCAGACTATTGCTCATCTGTCTATTACATAACTTATGATATTTAAGATTTCTCTTAATTTACAATCTGTTTTTTATTGTCATCATCGTAGTATTTGCTTATGAGAATTGTTCAGTCTACCCCCAAAAATCGTCGTCAGAAAGGTTTTACGAGTCCAATAGAAACTTGAATGTGGGGAATATGCATAAGGATAATGGTGATAATGAGCTTGACTTGAAAAAGACAAGGGTGACCACTGAATCAGGGGCTGTCATTCACTCCATGGCACATAATAACAATCCTGTCACGACTGACCTTTTTTTTCCCATTCTGTAATAGACGATTAGACTCAGCTGATCAGTCTTAAATTAAAATATTCAGCTTCATGGGTTGCATATTTGTGTACCTATGGTTATGGGTATCCTACATCAGCAAGAATGAGTTGTAGCAGTCCTTGGTGGTCTTTATTTGTCGTCATTCGATAAGGGTGACAATCATTTTGCCACATTCTTTGCGCCTTTCAAGTTTTCTTGGTGAAGAAGTAGTATTTTACTCTCTTTACGGCGCTCTGTGATGCCCTATCTGTTCTGCCATAGGAAGATTCTGGAAGGATAACCGGTTTGGATACATAGCTCTATCCTCACACGAGAGTCGGACAATGTCGAATGCCGTAATTGATCCAACGTTTTACGAAGTTTTTATGTAGTTTATTGACACAAATCGGCGTCTTGAATACTTTCAAGATAAAGAGGAGTTGTGGGCACGTTAGAATTTAACAAGAGTTATGAAAGATAAACAGGATTTTTTTTTAGCACATTTGAATTTAGCCTGAATAATGAATGATTAGATCTGCAGTTACATACGCTGATTAAACAAGAAAATTCAAATGGAAGTCAAGTACATGAATGTAATTTTCTTTGCTCTTTAAATCCTTTCTAATTTTCACGCTCTAGTGTGTGTTAGCAATATCAAGGATCTCATTAAGACGAAGAAAGACTAAGTGCCTTGTTATTTTCCCTGTTTTTGTGCCTCAGGATTCATTAATGGGATTTTTACGATTGAGGGGAACTCTCTCTCTCTCTCTCTCTCTCTCTCTCATATATTATATATATATATATATATATATATATATATATATATATATATATATATATATATATATTGTGTGCGTATATATTACAAACGTCTGTGCATGTTCATACACATACGTACATATGAAATACCCTTTATATCTATCGTCATTTTCTCCAGAGCTGAAGGCCTCAGTGCCTTACCCTTCCATTTTTATAAGCGGGAAATATATATACAGGAGATGAGGCATCTAACCACATTTCGCTGGAACGTCCCTCAATAAAGGATGACATAGCTCCTGAAAACCGACGGCCTCCGTCGTTCGTTGGCTTTTACCCTCACACAAACCAGTTATGCCAAATTCTAAATTCTTTTTTCACTGTGCCGATCGAAAGATGCGTGGCGTTATTATTAACCTGTTACTTTCATGTGTGTGTTGTTTAAGAACAAATACGTGTATTTGGTCATGCACGTGGTTCCGCGTTGGATGAGTGGTTAACGTGGTCGCCTACCGATTTAGTAGTCACGAGTTCGATTCTCCGCTCTGCCAATGTGGAATGAGAGGAATTTGTTTGTGGTGATTAGAAATTAGTTTCTTGATATAATGTGGTTCGGATCCCTCAATAAGCTATAGGTCCCTTTGCTAGGTAACTAATTGGTTCCTATGTATAAATATCTAATCTTTCGGGCTAGCCCTAGGAGAACTGTTAATCAACTCAATGGACTTGTTAAACTAAGATATACCTACTTTTCATACAACTGCAATTGATAAGATTATCTCTCTCTCTCTCTCTCTCTCTCTCTCTCTCTCTCTCTCTCTCTCTCTCCAAGGATTACCGTAACGTAGGTGGCTTCGTTGAAGTTGATACGGTTCTCTTGCGGTAATATTAGTTCCAAATTCCATAGAGTGGAATATCACTCGCTATTGTTATTTGTACTTCGCTATTTTTTCTTCACCGTGTAAACTGTGAGTAATATACATAAATAATCTAGGGTAAGAAAAAGTTATTTTTTGTATGAAGTGACTTGGACCTTCTTAGGCAATTAATTCTAACTCAATCACTACAAAAATGGAGTTGTTAATTGTCTCCATTTTTAGTTGAATTGAAAGTTGTATGTTAAATTGAGACATGTTAAGGAAATCAAAACGAGAAGTCCGGCAATTTAATAGGGAGTTGCTGAAACATTGTTCAAAAAGCTTGAAATATTATGGGTTACGGAAGCCAGGCACGTGTAGCCAGCTGTTTCGGTAGTGGTATAGGAATTCGATAAATAAACTTCAGAGTTGTTGCCCAAGTAATACTGTTATAAGATGAATAGAGAAGAAACTGAGTATTTCCAACGGGAAAAGTCAGTATGGATAGCTTATTGTTATTGTGTTATTTTTTCTTATCTATAAATATGTCGTCTGAAGAAATACCTCCCGTTACCTGATCAGCTTCTTTGAACTTCCGTAACTTCCTTTATTTATTTTATATAAAAAAAAAACTATTTAGTGTTATTAGATATTTGTTTATGCAGAGGCAGCTATGATGGACAAATGTATTCCCTTACACCCTAAAGAGCCACCCTTTATGTGTGTGTATATATATATATATATATATATATATATATATATATATATATATATATATATATATATATTATATATGTATGTATGTATGTATGTATGTATGTATAATATTATAGTGTTTGAAATCGGTAGTGGGTCAGGGATTTAATGATTTTTAATATACGCCCTTGTTTCTATAACAGTATTATATCTGCAGAGAACCGAGTCACATTTCTAGACTAAAGGCGGACCAGAGATAGAATTAAGAGTTGTAGATTTTACAAATTTTACCAGATTGGTGGGAAAAAATTTAAGAGACTCAAGATGAACGTTGCAAAGAACGTTGATTATCGTTTTCATTGCGCAACTGTAATCGCCATCCCCCTAGCCTAGCGCCTCAGCGGCGTGGTTGGTATGGTATTAGCGTCCCACCTCGGTGGTCGTGGGTTCGATTCCCTGGCATTCCATTGAGGAGTGAGAAATGTGTATTTCTGGTGATAGAAGTTCACTCTCGTCGTGGTTCGGAAGTCACGTAAAGCTGTTGGTCCCGTTGCTGAATAAGCACTGGTTCCATGCAACGTAAAAGCACCATACAAACAAACAAACATCCCACTAGCCTGTCATAAGTTGTCTTATGCCTGTTGTCAGTCTAACGGTTCTAACCGCATGATCAGTGAATAGCGTCCAATTTACTGACAGTTTCGAGCCGTCACGCGACTTTTCGACTGTCGGTTAGATTTGCCCAATACCTCAAGTTTTGTGTTTGATTATGTTCATGGTCATTCGATATTGAGCCTCTGGTGCCACGTCTGGAGTGCTTAGTAGCAACAAGCAATGTTGTTTTGAATTTTATATGCCTCTTTCTTCCTGATCTTTAGTTCTTTTTGATGATTATACTCCACGTCCTTCCTACATGGACGTTCCTTACAGTTTGCTCGAAGAGTGCCCACAGAAGGAACTTATTATACGCCTTGATAAGTAAGCTTCCATCCCTATTTTACATCTGTAGTAATGTTTTCCTTCGACCCTATTTTCAAGGTGTTTCTTAGCTTTCGTTTCGTTTGTAACGGACAGATTTCCTCCCACGTTTCTGGCCACATTGCACCTTTCAGTGCAAGAACTGCCATATCCACTGCATTGATGGCACCGGTCCCTTGAATGGCTTCGTCGGTAACTGCTTCGTCCTTTTGTTTAGTACTTCGGCCCGTTGATCAAGTTTCCCCTATTCTTATCATTAATTTTTGAGTTTGGCGTATTGTTTACTTCTTATTCAATGGCACTTTTGTGAACCATATAAGAATATTCTGTTGCGAGTTTATTTAACCTTATCCACCCGTTTTCAAGAAGTAAAGTAAATTCTTATCCACCCGTTTTCAAGAAGTAAAGTAAATTCATCCAAGTTCTTAAATGTTTTTGATGTGTAGTGGATGGTTTGTAGTTAACAGGTATGTCTCAACTACAGCTGTCATGTTTGTTATCCTCGGAGGTTTTGCCCCTTATTCATTCTTACTTTGTTATCCTCGGAGGTTTTGCCTTCTTATTCATTCTTATTTTAATCACGGTGGAGGGAAGCCATAAGAGCTTCCTTTATCTGCATAAGATTTGCAAATGAAGCCCTGTCGGTCTTCCTTGTGCAAGGGATGGCTTGGAGGTGCGAGTTTTCGTGTTGGAAATATATGTTTAAACGTCAGTTTAGTCTGTCATTAGTACTGCTTAGCTTGTCCATGATTTAGATTTATTTGCTTTCTGTTTTAGTCTTTCTATTTTGCCGTTGGGGTTTATTTCCAGTTTTGTGTTGTATTTTGCCTTTGGGGTTTATTTCCAGATTTGTGTTGTATTTTTCCGTTGAGGTTTATTTCCAGATTTGTGTTGTATTTTTCCGTTGAGGTTTATTTCCAGTTTTGTGTTGTATTTTCCCTTGGGGGGTTTATTTCCAGTTTTGTGGCAACATAAACACTTGTGGCTTGCACATTATCATTTATTTCGATAGCTGATTCACATCTTGCCATGGTGTATTGATGATATCTTGTCAGTTATTGTTAGTTTTTGTATAATGTTTTACTTGCGATTTTTACCTTTCATGATAATTTTGAAGGATTAACAGGAGTAGTCTTACACCATCATAGCCCTTTTCGGTGAATAGCTTTTAAGAAAAGGAATAGCCTTTGGAAAAAGAATGGTTCGTGATTATAATACGTAGAGAAAATTTCCTTTAATTGTATAGTTTTTAAAATTCGTCGCAAATTAGATCTAAAATGTTCATGTGAACAATGGGCGAAGGTATCCGACCTAGGAACAGATAAGTATGCTCTGCTATTTTTGCATGTGGATTTTAGAATGTTCTCTTTTTCTCCGGCTTATGATATATATATATATATATATATATATATATATATAATATATATAATAGATAATATATATATATATAATAATATATATATATATATATATCTATCTATATCTATATATATATACATATATATATATATATATATATAATATATATATATACACACACATGTATATTGTGTGTGTGTGTGTGTAACCTCTCAAAACCTCCCTTTTGTATAAAGATGTAATAGTCCCACGTTTCCCAAATCATAGTGAATTTCGGTTGTTGCGACACAGGTTGTATAAGAGCAAGTTCGTTTTTGAATGATTTCTGTCGATGCTGATAATGGAGCAAAAAGCTCTTATAGTCTCTAACGTCTTTAAAAAATGTGTATGCTCTCATACTTGTTTAATTCTTGGATTGTCCGGAATATCGAAAATTCATATTCTACATTAGAGATTATGCCATACTGGTCCTCCCTGATGATAAAATCACAAGTATGCTTTAATTCATTGTTTTGACACATTCCTCTGGAATGGAATGAAGTCCTGAGATTGCTCTCGAACAACACTTTCCGCACATTTTAATGATTACTATTATCTTGGTATTTTGTATTCTCCAATATTTAAGATGCCTCTTTTATGAAGTTTGCCTCCGGCATTTTTTCGTTTTGGAAGAAATTGTAAATTTGCAAAATCAGTCCATCATTTATTATATTTGTTAGAATATTATTTTAATGGCCGTATTCCTTACCATCGTGTATGTAATATTCATTTTATCAAGCCATTGGATGGGTTTCGCTTGATATGACACACACACACACACACACACACACACACACACACACACACACACACACACACACATAAATCAACGTGAATACCATTTTTGTTAATCCTCAAGACTATAAGATTTGTAGGCTTACTGATGTTAAACAATATTTGTGGCTGTATACCATATTTGTGTATGTGTGTGTAGTAGTTAGTCTTAATGTGCACACGTACGGACACTGGTGTTATATACTTACACATTGCGTGCGCTTCACTATTCCCTTAGTTACGTTTACCTTTCCCATTCATTTGCGAACGACCTAAAGGAACAATTGGCTGAGGAAACCCAGGTCGAAAATTACAGAAAAAAAAAAAAAAAAAATTGTCAAATACAACACAACCTAAAGAAAATATAAATTAAGTAGATTTTCAAGGTCTACTTGAGAAAGTAGACCTTGAAAATCTACTTAATTTATTTTCTTTAGGTTGTGTTGTATTTGACAATTTTTTTTTTCTGTAATTTTCGACCTGGGTTTCCTCAGCCTATTGTTCCTTTAGGTCGTTCGCAAATGAATGGGAGTGGGCGAGGTCAAACTATATTTGGTGTATAGATGACATGTGACTTACTCAGGAATTTGGTCATTGGCTGTCGGAACTGCGTTTAAATGTGGTCAGCGGGGGTGCGGTAAATGTGTTTATGAAGCTATACCCCTAATGGAAGTTTCGTGCTCTTGGTGTACGGAGAACGTGTACTAGTTCAGAAATGGCCATTTCAGGAGAGAGTCATCGACCATGCTTGCTTTTTTACAACTGCAGTTCTCTGTAATATGATTGTTAGATGATCAAGCCCTTAAGATTATAGTTTTTTTTTCGTAATTACAATGATGAAAACAAACTTGCTAACTTAACTGTATAGCTTCTCAGAGTTAACTACCAAGTATTGATTCCGATATCTTTTGTGAATAATAGAGGTCTTGTAGAAAATTACGCTTAACGCATTTTGATTATACTTTTTAGAAATCTGGTATGATAAATGAAAGTATAATAACAGAGCTGTTATACTTCTGGACGATGAGGAGGGGAGACGGTAATGTTTCTAATCATCAGCGCTAATAAGAACTTACTGTTTTACGAAGTTTGGGGGAAGGTTCATACTATGCCTGTAATGAGCATAACTGACCGGTCGGTAATTCTTTATTGCACAGCATATTAAAAATCCAGTAAGTTGCTGAATTTTATTTTTTATTTTTTATTTTTTACCCTACCTGCTATTTAAGATTATTGGATGCTGTTTATTAAGCAGAGAATACACTAGAGATATTTCCTTCGCACTTCGCACTGATCACTTGGACGCGTGACTTGGAAGCGTTTGCTGGTTGAATGCCCCACCTTCAATACCTGATTAGTCGTTAACGTTTTGAACTCCCGAGTGAGGAGGGTAAATAAATTTTTCTCAAAATAACTCGAAAGGAAGTTTGAAAATTTGAATGTGGTTATTTTCAATGAATAGGCTGCTGCTGTGTGATAAGAAAATTGTTCTTCAAGAGTGTGGGATTGCTGATGTTTGCAGATGACAGTGCTGACTATACTGTTTTTTTTTCATCTGTCCATCCGCCTGTAGTGTTTTTGTATGGTAACAGTGCGTCCCGGGCTTTAGATAGTTACGCTATTTGTAAGTTTTAGGTAAATGAAAGGATATCTGGGTGTACATTTGCAAATGAAAAGTGTTTTAATAATTTATTGTAAGCGAATTACACCGTTAATATTCGAAATATGATATTATTATAATCGTTGAATGTAAGCTGAATGTAACTGTCTAAAGCCCGGGACGCAGTGTTACCATACAAAAACACCACAGGCGGATGGACAGATGAAAAAAAAAACAGAGTATAGGAGTAGTAAAGAGATTCTGTAGAAACTGGGGAAGTATTTTGCAAGAGGAGAACTGACTGTTGGGTGCGAGCGAGATTAAGGTTGCGGAAGTAAATTATAAACTATCATGGTTGAGCTTGAATTTCTGTAAGATCAGTTCGATAAAGGAAGCAGTTGATTTTTTAGGGAGTAAATGTGTGCAAATGTTACTGGAAGCTGAGGTTCAAAATTATTAGGGAATTCCTGAGTCAAATTCCCTTAAAGGAAACTGTGAATTGTTAATACTAATGGAAATAGATGGATTTATTTGAAATTGAATGTGATTTAGTTGTTTATAAGGCATCAGAACGCTTAGAAATGTGAAAAATGTGAACATCATTAGAATTGATGAAAGGGTTCATGCAGTGCAAGTTGGAGAGTTTTGAGGTGGTTTGATCATGGGGAATGATAGAAAGTGTACATTTAGGAAGTGTAGCCCCCCCCCCTCCCCCACCACACACACACACACTTCCTAAATGAGGAGGAGAAGGAGAAGAAAATGCTTTAAAAAGGTAAGAGTTACTGAAAAAGATGCACCCCAACTTAGAAGATAGAAATGATTGGCGCTGTGTCCTTGTGGGTTTTCAACGTGCTAATGATGAACATTCTTTGTTGGTGTATGAAGCAGCTAAATCTGTGGAATTTTCTTTACAGGGGCTTCCTCCACCAGCCAAGTGTGATAAGTATAAGTATGATTGTGACAATGATGATTTAATTTTATTAATGTATTTTTTTTCTTTAAGCATACAAGGAACGAAAATAACTACAGAACTGTGTTGTAAATTGAAAAGGGATGTTACCGAATGTTGCTTACAAATTACAAAGCGCCCGACGATGACTGACTATTCATAATCAAATCTGGCATTACGAAAAACTGGTCATCGACCCCAAAAATAGAGAGCTTCGCACGCGCATACCCTCACCCGCACAAAAATGCCTAAAAAATCTCCTGGGTTTGTATCTGTCGAAGTGCACCCCCGACCGTGGACGCCTATTATTAAATATTTCACTAAACTCATTTCTGTCTATTGTCCAGGGTCATTTGATCAGTGAGTTTCTAATTGTGTAAATACACGTATGCCTGAGGCTTACTCGTCAGACAGGAATGAAAGGAAATTGGAGAATAAATTGCAAAGGAAAATTCTAATTTTTTATATTATAGCAACGGTCGCCTGGAGAGTCAAGTTAATTGACTTAATTAACCAAAGGAAAGGAAGAAAGGGAAGGACGTTATTTTCAAAGCGAGGAATATAGGTAAAGTATGTATTACTGAGCCGAGTGATCCTAGTATTGCTGATCTTATTGGTGATTGGTATGATCTTGGTCTGCCACCTCGGTGGCTGCGAGTTCGATTCTCGGTCATTCCATTGAGGGGTTAGAGATGTGTATTTCTGGTGGTAGAGGTTCACTCTCGACGTTGTTCGGAAGTCACGTAAAGTCGTTGGTCCCGTTGCTGAATAAAATAACCACTGGTTCCAAGCAACGTAAAAACACCATACAAACAAACAAACAAACAAACAAACAATCTTTGGTATGTAGCATGTCCGCCAGAGGAAAGTTCCGAGGTATCTTCTCAGTTACTTGAATTCGCTTTTCTTTGGAGGATGAAAATACCGAACGTCCTTTTATGATTCAGAAATTATGCTTCAGTAGTAAAACGATCTCGATACCCTTCGGAAATCGCTAGAATGGCCTTGTTATGTATATCCAGTCCTTGCTCAGCACTTATAACGCTTCCATGACCTAACAAAGGACGTATTCCAGTTGCATAGCTCAGCTTTATATTGCGAATTGCCTTCGTCTTCCAAGGTTTTTTATATTAGTATTATTATTATTGCCGGAGTGCAATGCTTTATGTTAAGTTTACATATATGTTTGTATCTTTTTAAGTACATTAATTTTAAATGAGCTTAAAGAAAGAAAAATTACAGAGATCCTTGACGTATAGATTTAGTGACTGTCATATTAAGATTTTGCATTTATAATTGCTCAGTTTATGTATTTTTATATTTTAAAATATGTTTATAGGAGTTAAGATGTTTAACACGCCAAGTATGTGGTGAGCACATTTTGGGTGAATCGAAAATACCACGGTTTGGTTATAAAATTATAGCTCCGATTATCATGTTTTAACTTTTGTCTTAGAGACTTAGAGGGACCATAAATGAAATTGTAAAAATCAGGGCATATACAAATAATGGGAAGAGAGAAAGAGAAGGAAATTCTTGACTAAAATATATTATATAAATATATATATATATATATATAGATATAATATAATATATATGATATATATATATGTATGTTCACAGAGGAAATGCTGGATACTTTCAAGACTTAAGGCCTGTCCACACGAGCGGGCCTGATCGGCGTGCTCCGGGTTTGATTGGCAAATTCTGGCGGGCTTACCCATGAATGTTGTCCACACGGGTGAGGCGATGGAGAGGTGGGCGTACCCGACGATGCCAGTAGTGTTTTCAGTGCGGTACGATAAACATTGTGCCTACCGCAAAGAAGATAGTGTAGCATGGTAATTACTTTGTGTGTGATGAAAAAGAAGAGAATATGGTGCAAAGAATGGCTCAGTAAAAGAAATTATATGGTTAACGTACGTCTGCCAGGGTCGAAGTTAAAGTCATCGGGCACCACCATGGTGATTTTGCTACAAGACCCATCGGGCAATTTGACGGTTTGCCCGTCAAGTGTGCCCATTAGAGGGGAAGTCAGCCGATCAGGCCCGATCGTGTGGACAGGCCTTAAAGATAAAACATTTCTGGTGTTAGGGATAGGTCAGGGTCTCAATAGTAATTGCTGCACCTGTGAAGACAGGAAACTATTATATGGACTAAGGTTGAGTGTAATAACTAACCATAATGAACCGGTGGAAATAAATGAGGTTGGCATATCCCTAGTGTGATGCCGAGTTTCCCAAGCCCACGTTGGTCGGAGACAATGAAGAGAAACAATAGTGACCTTTGAAAGATTTTCAATGTGCTTGTCGTGGGAGGAAGTTGATAGTGTATATAAGGCTTAACAAGGGTGTAATGTAAGTGGAAACCAGAAAGGATCAGGGAATATCAGTACATATATTGGAGGATTCGTTTTGATGTTTTGGAGATGTAATGGATAATGGCTGTCCGTGAATGAAGAACGGTAGAAGGATCTGTTATTGAGATTTGGAAATGTAGGTATTGGAGTTTATGAAGGTACTGTTAGGCCAACTTCTCTTTAGGATTAAATATGTGGGGTTGAATGAGAAACAAAGAGTTGAATCGATGAATGAAGGGTATCTATAGAGTAAGGAGTGAGTAAAATGTATCGTAAGAGGAGAAAATGGAAGAGTTTTGGATGGTTTATTCATGTGACAAGAATTGAATGTGATAGGTGTGTGTTTGTGTGACTTATCTCGATTAACGTCTTAATAGTTCCATTTTCCTTGAAGAAAAGCTCTATCCCTAATTCCCCTACGGGAACTAGTTGTGCTCGAGAGCTATTTCATTGCAATAAGGAGCTGGTTGATAAATGCTAATTGCGGCCCAATGGGAAATTTGGGGAGCTGGCACGTAATGAGTCTTCGTAGGAGAAGAGTCGATGTACCAAGTGTGTGTTCATTTTCGTTTGTTATGTAGGGTTCGTAGTGAGGAACGCTTTGTATAACCCAATTTTATCATCAGAGGCATTTGTTGTTATTACAGTTTTGATGACGCGTTGCTTATTCTTTTTTTTTTCGCAAATTTTTATTTTTATTTTTTATATTTATTTTACAGCTCGTATTCAGGGGATGTACGTCCGAAGGACTGGTGTAGTAGTTGCTGGTATATATATATAATACTCGCCTCGTACGTTTTACTGTGTGTGTGTGTGTGTGTGTGTGTGTGTGTGTGTGTGTGTGTGTGTGTGTGTGTGTGTATCCGCGGGCGCATAAAGGAGATATAGTGAGAGGAAAAGAGGAACGATTAGAAAGAGAACATTGAAGAATTCGTTGTTGCAAAATGGTAGCTTTGTTCATAGCAAAACCGCTTGGAAACAATGGTTTTAAGTAACTTGAAAAAAAAAATAAAAGGTGATTTGGTCTGCCACATTAATTGTTGTCCTGTTGCTCTTTTTGAAGTCCATCTCTTGTCTTTGAAACTGATATATCCCCCTCCTCTGTTTT
>NC_087210.1:29087162-29127162 GCF_015104395.2 Macrobrachium nipponense
CATGATTGTGATGACATGTGCAAACATGCTTATTACAATTATTCACCAGCTGTAGGAGAGAGCATCAGTGTGGTTTTTGACGCTCTTACTCCTTACTGGTGGGTATCTTTTGACTGACAAAATTTCGCTCTGTTGTCTCCTTTCCTGGTTTACGCAGCTGCAGTTCAATTTCGCGTAGCCATCAATAAGCAGTTACGTTGTTCTCAAGCTCTCGCTAATGCTTTTTTAAAGAGATTGTGAAGTCGTTATAGGCCATAATGGCTTATTACGATGTAACCTGGAATTTTATCCGAAAAGTGACCGTTAATAAGTTAAATTATTATTACTGTTGTAATAAGATATGCGGTATTATTGCGATTCCAAAAAAGAAATTTCTTATGTATTCTATATATATATATATATTATATATATATATATTATATATATATATAAAAGAAAATAATTTCTGTCTGTTTATTTGGTCGCTATGCATTGCTCAGACTATGAAAGTTATGGCTACCAAAGTTTTACCATAGACCCCTCCCCCCAGGAAGGTTTTAGTCAAAATCCGAATTCGAGAGCCGTTTCTAAGAGGATCATAACCCTTCTTTTAATCGTACCCCCCTCATTTTTTACAGCTCTCGGAGTTGACAGCTTGCGCTACCTAATTTTTACCATAGACCCCCCTCCCCACCAGGAAGGTTTTAGTCAAAGTCCGAAATTCGAGTGTCGATTCTAAATGGGAGGGTGGGGGGTGGGTGGAATAACCCTTCTTTTTCATACTCCCTCATTTTTTTAGAACTTTCGGAGTTGACATCTACCTAGAAGTGTTTTAGTAGGTACAAACAGGCTCTCCACCATAAGGGGGCCATAAGGCGCCCTCAGTAGTAAGGGGGCCAACCCCCTCCTGGAAATGGGGATCCGGGGGGTATCCCACAATATTAGGGGCAGGAGGCCTACGCCCTTTCGACTTAACTGACAAGGGGAAAAGGGGGTCGTAGCCCACCTGCCCCCACCTTGATAGAAGGGGGCACAACCCCCTCCCCTTTAGGAATTAGGGCCCTAAGGGTCAAAGATGTGCCTACGGCATTCAAATTTGGCTATATGATTTAACGAAAAATGACTACAAATGCATTTAGCATCGATTTCAGAGTTTTAACTATTAAGCTGAGTTTTATCAAGGCCCATTTAAGGTGAGCCTCGCGATGGAAATCTTTCCCGAGCAACCGGTGCAACATTTATGCGACTGCCGTCAGCCGGCGGTACTTGACTGAGCCAGTCAGTGACGCAGTAGCACTGGCTGGGGAAAGATGGACGTCCAGGTCATTTAGTAATGAATGTGCTTTCGATAACACATCCGAAGGACGGGTACAGTTGCTAGGATACAATGATTTTTTTTATTTGAAACCTGTATAGAGTGTGCATAAATAAACTTATTTTGTGTTCACAAATAACTGCACTGTAATGAATTTATAGTCTATACGTCTAGACCCCTGTCAAGTTGAAAACAGTTTCTGTAATGTAGCAATACACATTTGGTTAAATTAAAATACCCGAGGCGTGAAATTTCTTTGAGAGCAAGGGTGCCAGACTGAGGCAAGTTGTATGTCGGCTTGCTTTACTGTAACTGACATCCGAAGGACGGGTACAGTTGCTAGGATACAATGATTTTTTTTATTTGAAACCTGTATAGAGTGTGCATAAATAAACTTATTTTGTGTTCACAAATAACTGCACTGTAATGAAATTTATAGTCATACGTCTAGACCCCTGTCAAGTGAAAACAGTTCTGTAATGTAGCAATACACATTTGGTTAAAATTATACCCGAGGCGTGAAATTTCTTGAGAGCAAGGGAGGCAAAGTTGTATGTCGGCTTGCTTTATCTGTAACTGACATTTTACCTGAAGGTTAGGTGGCACTGAGCAAATCTAGGACCTCGTCCGAATGAGACCTCTGAGTATAGGAAAAGGAAAGGATGGGAAAGGCAAAGCAGAATATTGAAGAAAGCGTCTCATTTAGATACAGCTACTGGCTGCTCTTGTGACCTCGTTACAATTTTAGCTCAGTTCCTGACGTCGATAGCAAGGAATTTTGAACGAATGAAATGAGAGCAGGATGATAATAGCCTGTTCACATTATTAAATGTACCGTAATCGATAGGAAGCGCTGCGTAAAAAGGATTTGTTGAAAAAGTGACTGCTTGCGGAATACAGTAAGAAGTGAAGGAGAATGAGTTGTTAAAAAATAATCGTGGATACAGAACTATTTGATCAGAAAATTTTCTTTGACGAAGAGAACGAGTAGAAAGAAAATGTCATCCATATCAAATACTTTATATCAAGAAAGTTTTACTGGCCAGTGGTAAAAAGTGTTCAGTTTAATGATGAATGCCTTAAAGGGAAAAAAGTACTAGTTGACAGCAAATGCCAAACGATCTGTTAAATCACCGTTTTCTTATGAGAAAGATTATTGGTTTTTTGCCCGTACAAGAACATGGTCGTATATAATTACGAAATATGTTGAATAATTATAAGATCTAGGATACCCTATTAATTATTTTATTATTATTATTATTATTTTATTATTATTATTATTATTATTATTATTATTATTATTATTATTCTGTTCTTAGAATA
This sequence comes from Macrobrachium nipponense, assembly GCF_015104395.2. Taxonomy (NCBI): domain Eukaryota; kingdom Metazoa; phylum Arthropoda; class Malacostraca; order Decapoda; family Palaemonidae; genus Macrobrachium; species Macrobrachium nipponense. The sequence continues at coordinate 29,089,780 of NC_087210.1, forward strand.
ACGTAGAATTTACAAAGCAAGAAATTCGGAATTAACAAATGCAGTAATAATACGTTGTAGGAAGAACACTGTAACCTAAATAAGATATAGAGGTTTACTGTTAAATAATGTTATGATGAAGATTCCCTTCAGTAATTCTTAAATAAGCATTGACATTTTATACTTGGTAATACGGAGTAAAGAAAACGGAAATGTACTACATTGATGAAGGTGATTACTTCGGTAATGCTGTGTTAGCATTTCTGTTACCATCACGTCCGCCGATCTCTTTCGAGAATAAAGATTTGTAAGGTCTCGTGGGAGGAGGCAGGAGGGAGATCGTCCCCCGCGTTTCTGGTGATTGAAGTTCACCCTCGACGTGGTTCGGAAGTCACGTAAAGCCGTTGGTCCCGTTGCTGAATAACCACTAGTTCCATGCAACGTAAAAGCACCATACGAACAAACAAACACAAATATATAATATATATATATATATAATATATATATATATATATATATATATATATATATATATATATCGTATTCGTATCCGTTACTGCTTATAAACTTAAAGTAATTGAATTTTAAAATAACTGTAACGACAGCAGTGCGATTTTCCTGTAAAAACTATGCTGGTATTCTTATCACATACTTTATGGTCTTCTGAAGCGACAAAAATTTGTTGCCAAGCCAATATATTATTATTATTACAGTTCTTCCTTTTGAAGATAGATTCTCTGTATTGAGAGCGACGTACGCTATACACGTACTAAGTGAAACGTGAAACCGTTTAAACGCAGAGTTTATTGCGGTTAAATATACCTGTACTACAAAACTAAATGGAAAATCTTTATAGGGTACAACGATATGTTTCAACTTAGTTCGTTGTGGTTAAGTACGTGTAGTTATAATTGTATTTTAATGTTCTGTTGACAGTCATTTTGCGGAGAAGAAGGCCTGACAGTAGCGTGAGCAATTATCCAGATTTCATGTATTTTCGAAGTCATGCTCATAAAGTAATTAACTTGTAAAGTAAGAGATCATGTCATGTAAATACGAGGTGGTCTGGTTAATGCTGTTTGGTTTTTTTTATGTATTTAGTGACTAAAAGAACTTGTTTCATCTGTTAAGGACTAGATTTTTGTGCCGTAAAAGGGATCCAAGAAAGGTCTCGCTTATGCACACTAAATGAAAGGGTCAAATGCCGCAAAATGTAGTCATTTTAATGTACGCGTACATGGTTAATTACTATCATGAAATTTAGTGATATTTTCCTTATCTCCTTTGCTTTTTGGGTTAAGTCTGCCTTTACTTAAGTTAATATTTTCACACTTCGTCTTTTATTCTCATTTGTAATTTCACACTTCGTCTGTTGTTGTTATTCTTTCACACTTCGTCTTTGATTCTCACGCTTATTTTGCTCTTTTCTCAGAGGAAATTCTGTCTTCATTGTTAAGTGAGGTCTTGCCATTTGTCGTCCACCATTCATCTGTTATTCTAGTCTGAGGTATTAAGGGCATTGGATTGGTAATTCAGCCCAGCACTTATAACAACGTTACTTTCGTTGAAGGGAATGTTTGACTTGTACCATTAGGCGACGACTGAATTAACCATTCAGTAAAACATGAGAAGATCGGCCTAATCTTATACGATTCTGCGAAATATATATATATATATATTATATATATATGATATATATATATATAATATATATATATATATATATATATATATTATATATATATATATATATATATATATATATATATGATATATATATATATATATATATATATAAATTTATGAAGGGCCGCCTTATCACGTTTAAAATGCAGAAGCCTGTAAACCTTATATTTTCTTATTTTTCAAGAATGACTGTAGACAGTGAATTTTCCAATTTTGAATAGGTTTAATTCACATAGTGTGTGTATGTATGTGTAAATATATTATATATATATGTGTATATATATATACATATATATATAATATATTTTACTGGAAGCAAGTGAAAACTTGCTTCCAGTAAAATGCAGCTTGCTTTGCAATCAACATTATTTGCATGCAAATGATGTAAAATATATATAATATATTTTCTGGAAGCAAGTGAAAACTTGCTTCCAGTAAATGCAGCTTGCTTTGCAATCTACATTATTTGCATGCAAATGATGTACACAACATGACGTTAAACGGATTAGACATGACCAGTTAAACTTATCTATTACCTATATTTACCCATTGCAATTAATGATTATATATATATATATATATATATATATATATAATATATATATATCTATATATAATCATTAATTGCAATGGGTAAATATAGGTAATAGATAAGTTTAACTGGTCATGTCTAATCCGTTTAACGTCATGTTGTGTACATCATTTGCATGCAAATAATGTTGATTGCAAAGCAAGCTGCATTTTACTGGAAGCAAGTTTTCACTGCAAATCACCGTATAATTTCATTGTAATTTTTCCATGAAGGAATTGCATTTTGATATATTGTATGTTTAGCATTAATTATATGTCATCGGAGTGTATGAGTTATCGCTTGTTTTCTCCTTTTCTTTGGTTAGTAAATGGTTTTCTCTCTCAAGAAAACGGACACTAGTTAGTGGCCTTTGGAGAGAACATTTGGAGGTTACAGAGCAGGATTTGCTAGCCATGACCTTTACAAGCATTGAATGTTTAATGATGGCTAAAGATAGTCGTTGACTTGTGCTGCTCCTCGTCTGGCTTCGCAAAGCGGAATTTCGTTCCTAGAACCTAATGAAGGGATTTATATAAACCATGGATTTTATCAACATTTTAGGAATCTATGTGAAAGATGATTTTATAAGAGTTCCCTGAGGCATTATATATTCATTTCATGTACATAAGCGGTTTGAATGATGAAATGCCACCTAACAGATCTTAGAGTTGAAGCTTTTCCATATAACGGGTATGATGAGGTTTTAGTTCATATTCATTGTCATCTGTGATTCACAGAATGATATGAAAGTGCGTTCTTGAATTTTATATATATATATATCCTATATATATATATATATATATATCTATATATATATATATATATATATATACTTCAAGTTCATTTTATTTGCCAGTAAGCTATAAATCCGTGTCAAACGAGTCTTGGCCATTTCGGAAGAAGTCCAAGATGAGTTGATCAAATAGTGTACTTGAAAACGATTGGTGGCCGTTTCGGTTTGAGCTCAAGATGAACTATACTCTGTTTTTTTCCATCTGTCCATCCGCGTGTGGTGTTTTCGCATGGTAACACTGCGTCCCAGGCTATAATAGTTAAGCTTTGTGTAAGTTTTAAGTAAATAAAAGAATATCTGGGTGTACATTTGCAACTGAAAAGTGTGTTAATAATTTACTGTATGCGAATTACACCGTTAAGATTCGAAATAGGATAATATTTAAAGCCCGGGACGCACTGTTACCATGCGCAAACAACACAGGCGGATGGACAGATGGAAAAAAAAACAGAGTATAGTGCTGCTCATTTTCGGAGAAATCCCAGGAAACGTTTGATGGACGATGTGGTTTGGAAGTTGAAAAATCTCGCATTGTAGGCTATTCTGATTATCGAAGAAGATATATTTGAAGCTGTCTAGAAGACAATCCGTTATGTTTTTTTTACGTAAACTCAGCCGTAACACACACACACACACACATATATTGTATATATATATATATATATATATATATATATATATATATATATACATATATACACATACATACACATATACATATAATTTTCCATTGTGCGGCACGTTGGTATGTATTTACATGAGCGTCTTGTTGCATCTTTGGGGATTGTAGCTAATATATTCAATGGGGTTCCTAGCTGCGTGCTCAGTTTCTACCCTGGTTCTATGGTTCTAATCCACCAAAGAAGAGAGCGCCTTAGTGGCGTGGTCGGTAAGGTGCTGGCGTGACACCTCGGTGGCTGCGAGTTCTATTCTTGGACATTCCACTGAGGGGTGAGAGAAGTGTATTTCTAGTGATAGAAGTTCACTCTCGACTTGGTTCGGAAGTCACGTAAAGCCGTTGGTCCCGTTGCTGAATGACCACTGGTTCCATGCAACGTTAAAACACCATACAAACAAACAAACATTAATCCACCCAAGTCGCATAGATATCAAGGATACAATGCCTTTCTCACAAGTGAATCGAAGTTGAAACCTATTGAAATGGTCGTGGATATTTTTGTAGCGAGTCACCATGTTTGAAGCAAAGGAATTTTCAGTTCATACATTTCTAATCGATATGTTTAAATTAGTTGAAATTCGGGATATTTAGTTATCACGGAAGTCGCGAAATGTTTCTCGCAGACCTTGGAGAAAAGCCCATGAACGACTAGAGAAGCCCTGCCAAAGAGCAGTCCTTGACTATGTCATAATAACCTTGCAGTTAAGGGAGAGCTTGGCGTGGAACTGGTAATCATCAGTGTGCGCTAATCCCCTCCTGTCTTTGTTCTTAGGAGGGAATCTCCTCGGCACCTTCCCCTTCCTTTTCTTGTTTTCGTCTTTGTCATTGAAGTTTAAATTAGAAATGGTCATGTATTGATCCAGTTAATTTGTTACTCTTGGCATTTTCTCTTCAGATGAAAGTTAATCTGTAGGCAGAGATTCTTGTCTGATCAGATCGCAGTGCTGAATGTTTGTATCTATTGTTATTATTTTCATTATTATTATTACCCTTAAACATTAACCTTGAATTTTTATAATATATGTATATTTTTATATATTGAGTGATTAATTTATTAATTTACCCATTCATTTTCTAAAAACTGTTCTCTTTCTGTATATCATATCTTCTGTAACTTCTTTTAAATGAACACCATATTCTTGGAAGCTTATTTCAAATGAACACCATATTCTTGGAAGCTTATTTCAAATGAACACCATATTCTTGGAAGCTTATTTCAAATGAACACCATATTCTTGGAAGCTTACTTCAAATGAATACCATATTCTTGGAAGTTTAAATTTCAAGTCAATGCCCCTTGTGTAGGGTATTATCTTCTGAATAATAATGTTTGTCGTTTTTAAGCTAATTACAAGAGAAGATGGACTTGTGTCCCATAACACATTCTCTCTCTCTCTCTCTCTCTCTCTCTCTCTCTCTCTCTCTCTCTCTCTCTCTCTCTCTCTCTCTTTGATAAGTGCTACGGCCTTTAGCATTGCATGGGTAATGAATAGCCATCTGGGGTAGTTATATCATCGCTTCTCTAGTTAGATGTCAGATGAAAGACGATTTGAGAACATAGGCAATCTATGTGGCTTTTCAGTAAGCGTTTCATTCTAAGCCGTTTTATATAATTACTCAAATATCGGTTTCTGATACGCACGTGAACATGAACATTTCGGTTATCGGCAAACCTTGAGCTATTTTGTTAGATTTATTACAAGTTGGTTATCGATAAATAGATATTTTTTATAGGTTGAGCGTGCGGTACCTTTAGGTCTGTTGTAAAGATGATATATTTGGGCTTAAAATTGTATGTGTGGTTATGGTGTACGTTTATTTAAGAACTTTATATGCATTTTAGATTGTCAGCTCATAAACTAGGCATATATATATATATATAATATATATATACTATATATATATATATATATATATATATATATATATATATATATATAGTGTGTGTTTGTTTTAAACTCCAGTTTAACAGCCAATATGCTTTTTCATTTTAACCTTAAGTAGTCCAATACCACGGAGTCGTGGGAGCACGTAATTTCTTGTTACATATACAAACGTAGATAGAGAGAATTTTAAAAATGGCTATTTCTAAATAGGAGCGTTTTGGAGAGTGGAAAGTAAGTAACTACAGTAATTTGATGTTAAAATGTACCCACAATTAATATGACAGGTAGTACCCGTCTCCAATTAAACCTCAATAAATACGTTTGTACTATTTATAAAGAGATGTGTTCGCTTTGGTCCTTGGTGAATGTTGTTGGTTCCTCAGGAGGTATGTAGTACGAATGAAGATAGAATTTTTCCTGCGCACACTGCCGTTTGCACTCTCTCTCTCTCTCTCTCTCTCTCTCTCTCTCTCTCTCTCTCTCTCTCTCTCTCTCTCTCTCTCTCTAGGTTTACCCCTTCCAGAACATAGAGATCTTTCATTCCAAAATATCTTTCACCGCATCGTCAGATGTATAAACTTTTTTCTACCTGAGAAACAAAACAATTTATATTTAGTCCTTTCATCTGTGCCACTTTTTTACTATTTTTGTATATTTTAAATTGCATCATCTGTCAAATACCACCCCATTGTTCACCTTCCATGTTAGCATTACTTTTTTCATCATCATGGTTATATGCATATATAAATACATATACATATACACGCTTCTCTTATTGTCCTATACATATACGCGCTTCTCTTATTGTTCCATACTTACGAATATTAAACACTTGTGGAGAAATAAATGTTTTGTACATCAAACCAGCCACTCTCCCTTTTACATATTATGTCACACGCATCGCTTCCGTCATGAAAATTAAAACACTTTCCAGGCATCAACCCCACCCACCCACGCTGCCGTATTTATTAGTTCTAACATGATCTCTTTGTAGGTCTTCATATGCCATGTGCAGCTTTTCTTGTTAGTTTCAAACTTTTCACCAAGACGTTTTAGAACAATTACTTGATCTCAACGCCATAGTCCTTGTCCAGCCCCACATTGTTCCCGTATTAGCCTCTCTCTCTCTCTCTCTCTTCTCTCTCTCTCTCTCTCTCTCTCTCTCTCTCTCTCTCTCCTCTCTCTCAATAATATATATATATATATATATATATATTATATATATATATATATATATGATAAGACAATGAGGTATGGCGTTGTAATTGTTAGAATTAAAATGACCCAATATTTATATATATATATATATATATATATATATATATATATATATATAAAATATTGTAGTGTTTCTTGTAGAAGGGCGTAAGAATTTATTATTATTCTGAGGAGGTTACTTTTCCATAAACAACTTAGTGTAAAAATCCGAAATCAAGAATCAAGAGCAGATGAATCACGGCGATTTTAGAGAGCCATATATTCTACTTTCATTTTGCTACTTATGTCGTTCAGTTATACGATTAATTTCTCTCTCTCTTCTCTCTCTCTCTCTCTCTCTCTCTCTTCTAAGAATATATACTACTATATATCACATATATATTATATAATATATAAATATTTAATATATATATATATATTAATATATATCATTTATTTATAATATTTATTTTATATATATAGGGTAGTACTGTTTACGGCCGAATGGTTATAGTTACAAGTATCGTCAAAATATTTATTTTGTATGTTGGTATGGCTGTAGTGGGTGTTATATTGTTATTAAAATTCATTATACTTAGTGAAGATTTATAGACTGGGATGTATTAACGGAATATCATTACTTAGTTCCGTTGGAAGGGGTAGATGCCTTCATTGCAGTAAAACATTCTTTTGCTGCTATTGTTATATCATATATATATATATCTATATATATATATATATATATATATATTATATTATATATAAACACACACACACAAACATATATATATTACTATATTAAAATGTCCAACTTTTCGCTTTGTCTTAAGAAGAGTATGGTATTCTCATGAATCATTTGGAAACGGTCATTTGAGGTTATCCTTTCTATCCCCTAATTTGTTACTAAGGCTGATGATGGGTTGCGTCTTCCTGTTCAATTTACTATATTGTTTCACTCAGAACTTAAGTGTATTTGTTATTTCATTCCACCACCCCGCATTTTTTCTCTCTCTCTCTCTCTCTCTCTCTCTCTCTCTCTCTCTCTCTCTCTCTCTCTCTCTCCCTCTCTCCTTAAATTTCGTGTATTTAAGGATTTGTGATTTTTTTTTATCAGGTTATCTGCTAGGCTATTGATCTCTTCAGTAGATATTGTTATTCATGCTTTTATTTGTTTGTGATGAAATATCCAAGAATTCTCCATTTATTTGAGGTTAGTCATGAATTTCATTGTTTGTCCTTATGCACATCACAAAAGCTATTCTATTTTTTTTATACGTTTTAAAAAATAATGTTTTCTTTATTCACTAATAACTGAGAGAGAGAGAGAGAGAGAGAGAGAGAGAGAGGAGAGAGGTATTGCACGACCTATTGTTTCACAGGTCTTTCCTTCCCTGCTGACCTAGTTTCAGAATCGCTGGCAAGTCATTACTGCGCGTAGGTCGGTCGAGCCCTTCGCTCCGGGACAGGAAAGAGTATGCCTCTGCAATACTGTTGTGGGTGGGGAGACTAGTTTTCTTTTGTTCTCTTTATGTTGCGTTTATTTCTCCGATATTCTCTCGTGTTCAATTTATTGCTTGACTTAGAGAGGGAATTCTGAGTAATATTCCAAGATGTATTTTCAAGTTGATTGGGTGGGTGCATATTTGCATGTGTAAACATACTCTTCATGTATGTGTGTGTGTGTGTGTTAATATAGTGAGTGTGTATATATCACTATTATGGTTAGCAACGTCATTCGTACTCAACCCTTTCGGGCGCCACCCTCTCAAGCCAATTGATTAAGCATGATCGTTTCAGTTCCTTCACATTAGACTTGATGTCTTTTGTTAAAATTATCATTTATTTATTTATTTATTTATTTTATTTTTTTATAATAGTAAAGAAACCCTATTATTTTCATTTTAGCAACCAACTTGTAATCTTAGAAGTAGGAATCCTCTTACCTTTGAAGGTCGATTAGTGCCCAGGAAATTTTAGATCATTCGCTAACTTGAAAAGCAAGTGAAGCATAAGGTAACGAAGTAATGGACGATCATACTGAAGTAGGTATGTGTATCTAAGTTCCCATAGAAGTTGGAAGTCAGGAATAAGAATCCAGACATGAAAAATTAAGTTCTGGAGTATGAATGGTGGTACGAAACATACATATGTCAATGTAAGTGAGTCACGTTGTATTTGAACAAATGGGCTGATTTAGTTTTTAGTTAGAACTCCTTTTTCTAATAAATGTGTGGATTTAAATTAACGTCTTAAACGGACTTGTCATTTCTGGAAAAAAATGTTCATTTCCAGGTTTTTTGTTTCTCGCATGTTTCTTTATAGAAAGGGTGACTATAAAAACATTTGAAAGAAAAGAAGAGATTAACTCTACCACTATCACTGCTTTGTCCAAATGAAAAGCTATTAGTTGAAGAGAAAAGCATTGAACTTTTTCGGTAGTGTCTTTGAGAGAGAGAGAGAGAGAGAGAGAGAGAGAGAGAGAGAGAGAGAGAGAGAGAGAGAGAGAGAGAGAGAGAGAGGGCGGGGTTGCCTAGACAAAGACTATCCTTCATGTAGCTGGCTCCGATGGCAGGAATGGATCTGAAAGACTCCACATCAGTATAACCTCATCCTATGCAGAAAGGAGAAGCGCTGTTAACGTCATACAGACTCACTATCAGCCAGTGTCATTAAAGACCTTGAGAGTAGAGAGCGGAGAGAGAGAGAGAGAGGAGGAGATAGAGAATGAGAGGAGAATACTTTCCTACGTTCCTCCCTCATCTTACCCGACAGTTTGATGTTTATGGTCCCGATCTCATATATATATATATATTATATATATATATATATATATATAGATAGATATATAGAATAGATAGATAGATATAAATACTATATATACACATATATATGTTATTTATGTAATATGTATGTATGTGCTAGACAAGAGAAAGCTCTTACGTATTATCTAGATAAGAGATAGTTCTTACATATTATCAAGACCTACATTCTCATTTGGTATTATGACTACACGCATACTTGTGTATTATGAAAAATAAGAAGCCGGTTGTAGGTTCTGACTGGTTTCGATTTTATTTCCAAGCCATTGACGAAGGACTGATACATGGTCAGTGGCTTGGAAATAAAGTCGAAACAGGTCAGGGGCTACACCCCTCCTCTTATTTTTCACCTGTGGATATTTGTGTTAAATAAATCGCCTGCTAAAGTAATTATATATATATATATAGTTTGACAGCACTCGTACACTCACATTCACAATCGGTTGATATGGAACAAGAATACTCCACCTCGAAGTCTTTCTCTATTCCTTTATTTTTATAGTTTAATGTAAATAAAATAGGAAAAAAAGTGTGTAGTTTGCATCCTGCGTCAACGGTGAAGAGGTTGATTCATTAATTGTGACAGTTGTTGGCACAGCATACTCAATAGAAACAAAATATAATTATTTGTTGGAAGTATTTATATGTTATAATTAGACTTTTTCGTAGATGTTGATTGTGACATTTAGTAAATGTACATGTCACTCTCACATTATGTATATGTATACGTATATATACACACACACACATATATATATATATATATATATATATATATATTATTATATATATTAATATATATATTATATATTATATATAATTATTATATATATGTGTGTATGTGTGTGTGTGTTAACTAAATGTCACACTCACATGTACGCAAGCTTGTACTTTTGCGTAAGCTGTGCCAACAACTGTGTCACAATTAATGAATCAATCTCTTCACCGCTCACGTAGGATGAAAACTACACCTTTAATTTACTTTCATATAAGTTTTGCGTTGTAAGCAAAGTTATTAAATACAAAAGTAAATGCTTAATAGGCCCTTTCTTGAAATAGACGAAAGGTAAATAAATAAATGTATTTTCTTAGGTCCCTGTGTCCTTCAGAATTTGCATTTGTCTGCTGAACCGTGAATTGGCATTGAATATATCCTTCTCGTAAAGTAGTGGCTGTCAGGAGACAGCTACTCCATGAAATATTCCTTTTGTTTGACTCATGGTAATAGTTTCATGCATGTATAGATCACGCTGAACTTTTAACGTATCTGCACTTGTATCATGACCACCGAGATAGCCCCGCTTGTATAGACGTTTAAATTCATACCTTTAAACAATAATCTTGGATTGGTCCATGACGATTTATTGATTTACAAATTTATTAAAGAGCCTTAGACCGTTACTGTCACAATTACGTTTTGTTGACGTGTTTTTCATTAGTATTATATTTATAACTGTGAAGAACGCTTGTTATATGTATGATATATATATATATATATATATATATATATATATATATATATATATATATATATATATATATATTATATATTCATTGGTAGTACATATGTTTATCATTTATCTGTCATCTGTTTTATTTTTTTCTTGATCGTATAGTACTTATTTATAATCTCTTCTTTATGCCGTTTCCTTCTTACGTTGGCCCAAAATGACTGCAATCTTGGCTTTTCAAGAGTGTCGTTTTATCGTTATGACATTTAGTAGCGAATTGATGTAAAATCTTGTAGATAGCAGAGATTAACAAGTGAAAAGACAATGAAATACGTAGTTACATTGGAACAGAAAAGATTTCAACATGTTTTTGTTTCAAGATTGTTAACCTTTTAACTCTGTTGACGAAAGTCTGTGACGAAAGTCATACCGCCGCTGACCTACTGTAACCGGAAAATAATCGTTAAAGCTATACTTACCACGAGATAAACGTATTTTGCAAATGTCACGTTGTTGTTTTGCTTTGGTAACAAAAATAGATCCAAATTAATGTCATGGATTCAGCTTACATGAAAGGCAATCTTGCATGGAATTGAAAGGATATTATCCTAGTAAAATACGTTGCTCAGGTTTAACGTACGTTATCGTATCAAATATAAATATTAAATTCCCTTTATAATATTTAAAATGTAACTGCTGTTTTACTTCAGTGATTTTTTTTTCTCACTTTCTTCTGTATGATTGTTTTGTGAACATGAAAAGGCCTTAGACATTGTCACTTATGTTATAGTGCTAGTTTCAGTATTCCAGTTTCAGTCTCATCTCTTTTAATGAGTGTTTCCAAATTTAGTCCTTTTGAATTTCATTTTAACTTTTCACCCATCCGCAGGAAGTCCTCGGTAATCAGAAAGTGAAAACAAATTGTACATAAATTTTCCATATCATTCGTCGTTAGCACCTCTTATCCAAGCACAAAAATACTAGCGTCAGTGGTACAAAGTTTACCATTGATAAAGCAATTTACAATCACTGCTACCATTGCCTGAGGAGCGAACTTTTCTCTTCCTCCTCCACTCCTCGAGTCGATAATACTCCAAGGAGTTTTAAATGTAGGGCGCGTGGGCCCCCACGGGAGAAACGGCGATACACGCACGGGGACGTCTAGCGAGAGACTGGGCCCGCTCTTGGTTCCAAAGCCAAGAAGAGGAGGAGGAGGAGGAGGAGCGGAGAGAGAGAGAGAGAGAGAGAGAGAGAGAGAGTTTGCCAGGTCGTCCCTCTAGTGTCCGTTCACCGACCAGATATAGCAAAGTTAGTTGGTGCGGCTCTTTTCTGTACTGGGTGCTGTTTCTGCTCTTGGTACAAACACACATCCCCCCCCCTCTCTCTCTCTCTCGCGTGCTTGCGCGCATACACGCTCTCCAATCCACATCGTCGTCTGTGTGTGCCATCTGTTCTTGGGGTTCTACCGAATAATGAATACCTGGTTTATTTCCAGCTTCCCGCATCAGAGGCCGTTTATGATTTCATGCCGAACGGTCGACATATTACCGTCCCATTCAGAATTTACGGCCCGGGAAAACGCTCGAACCGATCTAACACCTTCTTGTAGGCCTGTAAGGGTATTCCCTTTGCCTTTGAGAGAGAGAGAGAATTTCTTTGTGTCAAAGAAAGAGACTGAGTGGCAGAGCACATACTTTCCTCAGTATATGAGAAGTCTGTATCTTTTGCCTGTGTTCGAGAGAGAGAGAGTGTCTCTCTGGGCTCTCTCTCTCTCTCTCTCTCTCTCTCTCTCTCTCTCTCTCTCTCCACATATATGTATGTGTATATATATATATATATATATATTATATATATATATATATATATATATATATATATATATATATTACCACATAGAAATAATTAAAGACTGTAGTTCGTACCCGGGTTTGGCTTTAGCTTTAATCCTTTACCTATCCTTGTGGGTATATTATCATCACACACTTACATTGTCTTTCAACGATTCGGTCATTGTTGCTGGTGGTTGTGAGTGTGTGTGTGTGTGATAGATGTTTCAGAGAAAAGCTTGCTAGCTATCTATGTCTATATATTTTCCAAACTTTATAATAAACAATAAACTCTATTTAAATCTATTGCATTGTCTAAACCAGTAAATATACCTTCAGAGAAGCTTCCAAATAAACATCCAACATGCCCTAACCCAGCAGTATTTGATCATCTCTTAGCCTCGCACGCCCTCGACTTCCAAATGTGGTAACGTTTTGAGTAACCTGTAATATTTCATTTTATCTGCCAATTCGTATGTATACTTTTGATTGCTTTTTTATCCAGGCTAGGCATTTGCATAATTTCCTATCAAAATGAGTTTTCAAACGTTTCTGTCATTTTTCTTCTTGCCTTCATGATGATGATGATGATGATGATGATTATTATTATTAGTATATAATATCGACTGCTCGAAGGAATGACCTACATTCTCACAAAAATGCCAGGACGCACGAGAATTGTCCCGAATGTGAGTTTTTGTTGGCGCTATTCAAGTCAATTAACTGCTGTTACCAGTAAATGAGGGTAATTAGTGGCGTGCAAATGTGCCCCTGTCAAGTTCCGTATTAATTAGAAGTTTCCATTGTTTATTTAATTAATGGAAGTTATGTAGCTTCTTGCGTAATATGGGTATCTACTTATTAGGAAACTGAAGAATATATATGCTTGTTGCTAATTTTAGTTGCATATAGTAGACGATAGATGGGGAGATCAAGCTTCATGTAGATGTAATAAGTACATTGTACTTCCTTATTTATGGTGGTCATGAGATGGCATGTGCGTTATGTATAAACACAACCGTATAGCTTTTCAATTTAGACTCAATAACATCATTCCCATATCCTCCATTATCCTTTTCTTTAAAATATATTTTTTCAAAAGAAATTTGGTTGGTGATATAGAGCAAAGAAACCCATATTGTTCAGAGTAGTATTTCAACTCAACAAAACAGAAATGAATAAAAGTCGTTCATCAAACTGTCTATCATCCTACAATTGACAATTTTGTCAGTCAGGAATTGGTTGAAGCAATGGCTGTCATTATGTTATCCTGAGAACAGTATTTTTTTATATGAATTTAAACATGAAATGTCTTACGTGACACTGTGCCTTGATAGCATGTTTATTATGATAATACACACATATATTGTCATTTGTATAGTAGCAATATAAATAGCAAGGTGAAGGACATTAGGTAGTTACAAGATAGGGAGTGTGGAGTGTGAAGTTGCTTAATTTGCCAGATGTTGGTATTTTGATTATCGATTGAATAGAATAAAGATTAAGAAATTTGGTGAAAGAATTTAAATGCACTATTAGTGCAAGTTATGGTAATTGGAGGACTGGACCGCTGAACGGTGGACATTAGTAGTAACTGAATTTCAAGTTGTACGAGTCTGGTCATTTTAGTTATTTGAGGGTTACTGAATAGGTAAAACAAAGCAAGGATTAGAATTTTTGAATTGAGTTTGATGTGCGGAGGAATTTCTGTTGAAGTAAATATTAGAATGTAAGATGGGGTCGTTGATCAAGCTGTTCGTTATGGATGCGAGGCAGCCTGGAGAGGACCAGAAACAATTAAGTAGAATTAGTGACCTGGACCTTGGGATGAGAGGACCTTAATACGTACAAGCCACAAGATAGCGTAGGTTCAGTATATGAAAGGGACAATATACGTAGCTGTCGAGCCTCAGTAATGCTATATGAAGCGCTTGATGCCTCAGTGGAAGATAGCTGTGCAGTGTTTCAATGTTGATTTAGCAGTTGTGAATAATTTGTGCACGCTTGAAATATTTATCAAAATTTTACTCTTACATACCCCAGAACACCATAGACAGCATACAATAGAGCATATAAACCGAAAAGGTCCATAACACGCAATATACACAGACGGATCTAAATTATAATTCGGGATGGGATATGCTGCAGTATCAATTTCTGTCTACCTGATAGCTCAAGTTTTCACAGCAGAGTTATTTGCAGTTGCATATCAACAGCAAGAATTATTAAAGAAACGTCATTCAATAATATAGTGATTTATAGCGACTCGAAAAGCGCTATAGAATCTATTCAAAAGTTTCAAACCAAAAAATATTGTTCAACAAATGAAGTTACTACTCCATAAGTCATATTATAATGGGAATACCGTAGAAATATGTTGGACTCCTTCCCATATGGGGATCAAAGGAAATGAAGAGGCTGATAAAGCAGCCGAAGAAGCAACCCTTATGACAAGATCAAATATAAATATCCCCAGTTATGATTATATAACACATGAAAATAAGTATTATAAGAAAAAATAGCAAAATAAATTGTTGGAACATGAGAGTTCATCATACCAAAAAGAGACATATATAATTCTGACACGTCTCGGAATAGACCGTACTCTGCTAACACACTGACACCTATACTCTGTTTCTTTTTTCATCTGTCCAGCCGCCTGTGGTGTTTTGTATGGTAACACTGCGTCCCGGGCTTTAGATAGTTACGCTATTTGTAAGTTTAGGTAAATAAAAGGATATCTGGGTGTACATTTGCAACTGAAAAGTGTTTTAATAATTTACTGTATGCTAATTACACCGTTAATATTCGAAATAGGATATTATTATAATCGTTGAATGTAAGCTGAATGTAACTATCTAAAGCTCGGACGCAGTGTTACCATACAAAAACACCACAGGCGGATGGACAGATGAAAAAAAACAGAGTATAGTGAATGATCTACACAACCCTACTCCTGAATACTCCGAGAGTAGAAAAATGATAACAGTCAAACATTTATTGTGTGAATTTCCAAAGTATAATCAGCAGCGAACAACAAGTTTGGGAAATAAATCGATCTCGGAAATTTTGTCGAACTTCTACTTTTGAAATTAATCTCAATTATAAAGTTTTTGAAAAATTGCAATTTAATTGACATAATATAAAAGAAATATGAATAAAAAACGAATCCTTGGGGACATCTTTGTGAGAGCTAATAATAATTATAATGATTATCAGCAGTTAAAAGATGAGTGTTTTGATAAGTATTTTATTGGTTTTCAGGCTGAGCCTCTTTTAAGGAGCTACGGCTGTTGTGATTATATACGGATATATTTTGAAATAGTTTTAGTAACCATAAATCAATCCATCTGATTTTAATATATATTTATGTGTGTGTGATATATATATATATATATATATATATATATATATATATATATATATATATATATATACACATAAATGTAGATGTATATATATTTGTGTGTAAAATGTTTATCAGTCTCTCTCTCTCTCTCTCTCTCTCTCTCTCTCTCTCTCTCTCTCTCTCTCTCTCTCTTCTCTCTCTCTCTCTATACACACACACACACTATATATTATATATATAATGTATTGCCATTTGTTTGAGTTATGTAAACGGGGCGATGAAAAATGGCAAGATTTGTAGGTACAATTATGTGGAATAAGAGAAGAGGCTGTATATGCTTATTTTTGCAGAGGATACTTAATGAACGAGGCAACATGCCACTGTAGGATAAATAGCGAACGGAAGATTTGAATGCGTAGAGAGGAAAGAATAACTTCCTCCTTAGTTACGTAGAATATATTACCCCAAAGGATAAGATTAGCTTGTGTGATAAAATATCCACCGAAGAGGATGAGCACTTTATATGCAAGTGCACGGCCTAGTCTTGGTCGAAAATTGTGGGATTTTGTTGTCTGGCAAATATATGAGATATTTCATAAAGGACGAATTTTTCTTTTGGATTGATGAGATTGCCTTTCAGTGTTTTTACCTGTAGAAAAATCAAAAAAGATCTTGGCGTAATCTGTTGGTTACTGTAAATTTATCAAGTAATATTGATTTAAAAGTGAAGAGGCCGGAAATCTTACAGCTCAGGTGCTCAAGTTAACCACATTTTTATTCGTGGAGGAATGTATGGGGAACAAAATATGATACAAAATAAAAAATGAATACATAAGAACAATTCTCTTTTGAAGCCTTGGCTTTTTCCGTGTCACGGATGCGTCCCAGAGATTCTCTGATAAGTATTTGTGCTAGTCATTTCCAACCCAGATAGATGGTCTCTCATTCTCCGCTGTCCCTGTGGTATTCATTCAATTGTTTCTGAGTTCGACTGAGTTATGAAAATTGTGGTGTTCCCTTGTCAGATAATTGAATGCGAAACTCATTGCCTTCAGCCGCACGAGTACCAACCATTTCTTTTTGTAGAGATGGTAGTGTAGATGACATTGTCAGCATCTAGAAAGATTGAGAGCGTTC
This sequence comes from Macrobrachium nipponense, assembly GCF_015104395.2. Taxonomy (NCBI): domain Eukaryota; kingdom Metazoa; phylum Arthropoda; class Malacostraca; order Decapoda; family Palaemonidae; genus Macrobrachium; species Macrobrachium nipponense. The sequence continues at coordinate 29,107,153 of NC_087210.1, forward strand.
CCAGTTGTGAAGAGAGAAAGGGAAGCATACGTTGCTCACGCTGAATGTGATACGAGATGGCTCCTATGGGGTTACTCTCCAAAATGAGTACTGCGACAAGAACCAAACAGAGATGACCTTTTACTTTTGTCGGTGTCCGTTGTAGGTTTTAACTAAAAGTCTTGAGTATTGGAAAGGAAGGCTGGTCTGAATTTAGGCTTAGGAACTGAGTTGGTTCTTTTTTGTTTCTTCATTGGATGTTTTGAATGCTCTGGGGATTTAATTCTCAGCAGTTGGGGTCTTGGCCTAATTCCTGTAAATTAGATTTTCCTAAAACGTTGGGAGTGGTAACAGCGTTATACAACGTCAAGGCTTATTTATGCGGAAAATTAGAAAAAAAACTCGAAAACTAAAGATTACATAATATATAGCTATAAAGCCAGTTTCATACAGGAATAAAGGTAGGAGTTCCTGGCAAGTAAAGATGGTAACTCCGTCTCTCGCTAATTGGGAAGCAACTCCATGTAAAAATGAATACATCAGCAAAACTATCTTCCAACTGATCTTTAGTTCTTAGGAACCTTATGGGGAGAGAAAATGAAAGAGATGCCTACTTTGGATTAATAATTTAACCTTGTATGATATAAGTTCTCTATGTTCATTAACACGCCAGTGCCACTGTATTGATATCTATGTAATGTGTTTATAGTTTGTACTGTTCAGGGGGGAAGTCGAGCCGCCATTTTATGGAAAAATAGCCTAAGTTGATAGTTATCTTGTTAGACACTTGAAAGAATTCTTATTTTTTCTGCCTCAAGTGACATCCTTCCATCCATACGTTCTTTTATCTTTAATTTCATCCATTCTACATGATTTTCAAAGCTATAAGAAATATTCTGTTAAAATAGCATAAAAATCAATCCATGTGCTTCCTGCTCTAAAAGTTTTAAGAGAATTCCGGCTCCTATTTTAATCACATTTAATTTCCAGCTGTCAAAGGGAAGGAAGTGTCTCGATTTTATGACAGGGGGTCTTTTTTCTTCAGTAGGCGCTGGGGAAATCTCAACATTAGCTCAGGCCTAATGGAAATTGGTATCCTAAGCTGAATCCATTTTGAAAGGATGCGTCAGACCAGATATTTGGCACAGAAAGATGGTATGGAGGCAGGAAGAGAATTACAAACTAAGATTATGAATAACACTGAATTTAAACTCACTTATATTGCAGTATTAAATCCTGCTTGCCTATTTCCTCCAGTGAAAATAGAATGAAGTTACCCGTAATGAGACAAGAAAGAGAAGTTTCATTTGCAGTAAAAATGCTTAGATCCGCCTTGGAAACTGGGGAAAGCTTTATTTTTCCGATTCTTTCTTCGTAATGGAACGAAGGACAGCCATTTCAATGAAGAGATTCGTATCTTTTCTCGATATTTGTGTACTAGTAAAGTATTGTTTATTTTTGCTTATGCAGAAATGTAGAGAGTGAGAATGTTAAAGCTGATTAAGCCAAAATAAAAATCAACCCATTAAGTGAATTTTGTTTTTAAACAGAATGGGGAAATACGTTTTATCTTGAAAAAACGAGAAGCGAGTTCCTTACTTTAGAATATATTAGCATTTTCACTTTTCGTAGTAACGAGTTGCGCCCCCATCTTTAAAAGAGGAAAAGATGATTTGTTTTAAGTGTATAACGCTGAGGGATTTTGTTTTCCAAAATGAAAAGAAACCAAGATGTGATTTTTTCAATGCAGAGGTTTCATTAACTCGAGGGAAAATGAAATATTCGGTATTTTGTTTTGTAGAATGTTATTTAATGTCCTTTTGAAGGTATTCAGCGCCATTCTTTTAGATGATATATGGTTAATTTTTTGTCGTTCAAGGTAATGGAAGGAAGTCCCCAGAATTATAAAGGAAAATTGTCACTTAAAATGAATAGAAAAGTCTGTCGCATAGCTTCAAAGTGATGGAAATTATGGCCTTTCTCTTATAGTGAATATGGAAAAGGAAATGACACACTTTGATAGGAAAACGTTCATTATGATTAGAATATAATGGTTTTATTTTGGGTATGGGCAGCACGAATCATAACCTAGTATTCTTCTCTTAGTAAGTTGAAACGTAATAAGAGAGGAAGTGTTTGCGAAACTGAAATGAAGCTAGTGATATCCCCGAGGGAACAACATAATAAAAGAAAGGGGCCATAAAAATGTATTATAGTCCCGAAGATGCTTAGCAGAGGAAGTTATATTTCCTTTGTTTTTTACTGTGAAAGTTGTACATCTAAGTATTAACAGTAAACGTAAGCTTAGTTTATTCAGTATTATAAGAAAATAACGAATTTTCGTATGAAATTAAGATTGCCCTCCTAGGAAAACTAATAAATTGGCATTGATTACATTATATCTATATATATATATATATATATATATATATATATATATATATATATATATATAGAGAGAGAGAGAGAGAGAGAGAGAGAGAGAGAGAGAGAGAGAGAGAGAGAGATATATATTGCGCGTCGTCGAATATTATATAACGAATTGTTCTTGAACTCATAGATGAAAAATTTTATCCATTAAACCCGAAAGTCTAATAGTTTCAATGTGAATTTTTAAGTAAAATGTATCATGGATACATAAGCAGCGGATAAAAATTGACTTTCTAGTTAGTAAACTTTCAAGTCCTCATATCTTGAGAAGTGCAGGTCCATGTCTCTCTCTCTGGAGTTTTCATTTACGTAATCTTTAAATGAAAAAAAATGGTGGAACCTCCTCACATTTTCCATGTGCAAGAAAATTATACGTACGTAGAAGTCTTCCCATTTAGTAAGCTTAGATGTCTGTGACAGGTGAGAGAGAGAGAGAGAGAGAGACGAGAGACATGATCTGATGGAAACGAGATAGAGAGAGAGAGAGAGAGAGAGAGAGACTGACTGACTTAGTAAGTAAGGTCTTATACGCCAGCCTTTCTCATTCACTCTGACTTCCCTTTCCCAGTTAATTAAAAGTGACTGTCAAGTATGTCTGTCTCTTTCAGCTCTAAAATTCAATTAGCACTTTATTCAGCAGTACCATTGCGTAACGAGCGTTTTCTCTTTCGCACATTGCCCAGCTCTTTTTCGCTTTTGCTTAACAAGTGAATGTTACGTTTATCTGCAAGTAACAGTTTAGTTTTATCCTTTTCGCGTTACATTTGATTGCTAAAAATTTATTTCTTTGGATTGGAACAAGGCAGAAGTAGATTTCCACACGCTAGTATAAATGGTGTGTGTGTGTGTGTGTGTATATATATATTATATATATATATATATATATATATATATATATATATATATATATATAATAGTATGTGTGTGTGTTTAATCTAGTACAAAAGTCTACAGGAATGGTAACTCGAAGGCCTTTTGTAGCCCGGACTCAAAAGAAAATTTGGAAGAGCGAGGAAGGTGTGGACTAGACAGTGAATAAAATAAACTTTATTACGATGAGAATTCTTACGAGTCTAGAATAGAACGGAAAATCCCCAAGGAAAAGAACAGTCGATGGAATCTGTCATCTCCAAGTTATCGATTTCCAAATAGTCAGTGTGAGAAGAGGCCAGTGGAATAATAGCTATCGAAATATTACCCATGAGAGAGAGAGAGAGAGAGAGAGAGAGAGAGAGAGAGAGAGAGAGAGAGAGAGAGAGAGAGAGCTGCCATCTTCCTTTGAAAACAAGAGGCTCCAGGTATGAGTTAAGAGTGAAGCCATCGATCAAACGATCCGAGCCTAGGGTGAATCATTTATAGGAGTGAGGCATAAGATGAAGCAGTTCAGATAAGAGGCTAATAGTCGAACCAAGGACGAAACCCCCCTTCGTAAGAGGGGCGAAGAAAAGGTTTTTATGGCATCTAAACTATACACTTATTTTTAAGCTGCAGATTTGGATATTTGAACTATGTAATGTTACTAACATTTCAAAATTTTGATAAGAAGAGAATCAGACACAAAGACTGTCTTGTTCTTCATATTTCTCTCCCCTCTTTCTCGTTTAATTTTTCTTGAGAAATTTTGCCGCATTTTTTTTATTGGTGAGTGCATACCTGATGTTTGTTAAATGATTGCGTAGTTCAAGGTTTGAACAACATTTGCATCAACATAGATTTTTCTTATGATTATCGTTACTGATTGATTCTGATAGCATTCCTTATTGACGATTAGGGCTCCTTCGCCCACGTCTTATGTCGCTTTTGAGGAACATAAGTTTTATGGTCACATCTCTTCTCGAGAGTTCTGCATTAGTTTAGTTCTTCTCTAAACATTATCATTTCCTTTGATAAGATTCTCTCTCTCTCTCTCTCTCTCTCTCTCTCTCTCTCTCTCTCTCTCTCTCTCTCTCTCTCTCTCTCTCTCTCTCACCCACAATGGTCAAAACGTTGTAAAATGACGTCGAAGACGAATAGTAATTGGAGTTTATTCGCCTTTTCTCCTGTCGTTAATCGGCGTTGAATTTGAATTTTATTAATTTTCAATTTGCCTTATCTAAATTTTCAAATTTCTGTAGTGATGTAGTTTTCATGTGACCGAACATAAACTCTAAAACACGCTTGCGTAAACAAACCCGGAAATGCCGTATATGCTGTTAATGTCTCGCGTGCTCCATTGTTGCAAGTGATGTCGAAACTTCTCTCTCAAGTTACCATCAAGTGCCTGAAGTAGTGAAGTTACTTTCATGTGGTTGTAGGCAAATACCGGGAATGGAATAGCTCTGCAGTCCCCTCCCCAGAGCTGTCTCGGAACTCGGTATTAGTACAAAATAGTGTGGTGCGGTGTTTGTATGTTGGTTTCTTTTCAGTCTTCCTCTGCAGTGTTTGTTAAGAAAATGTTTATTTTTTTCTTTTAAAATTTACAAACTCCTCATTCATGTTTGTAAACCTCCTTTATTCGATGTTAAGAGTGCCTATTCATTAATTCGTCTATCTCAACTTCACCCTTTTCCTCGTAGGTCTGAGGAGGATGGAATTTCATTTGACCTTCTAAATCGGCACTTGAATGATAGGAGCCGTGCAGATGAATTTTACCTCTTTCACAGAATTTCCAAAGGAATTTTAGAAAGTTTACGGGTATTGGCAGATTGGTGTTGTGTACATTGATACGTTATAGAGTGTTTTATTTCTTTTCATATACATGCTAACTTCGAAGATGATAGTGTCATGTCAATCATAAAGTGAAGTTGTATTTTAATTTTATTTTTCCCATGTTCATAACTTTTAGGGGAGATATTCTCGTAGTAATTTTAACTATATTTATTGGACTGTTATGATGTACAGATACGGGGTTGATGCAGAAAAAAAAGATGTGGGGAGGAGGGTTGCTGCAGAAAAAGAAAAGGTGGGGTTGTGGGGGGGGGGGGGGGAGATTGATCCAAAAAGAAAAAAATGTGGGGAGGAAGCGGATGCAAAAAAAAAAAAAAATTGGTGAAGAGGGTTGATGCAGAAAAAATATTTGCGGGAGGATGGTTGATGAAGGGAAAATAAATGTTGAAGATGGTTGATGCAGAAACAAAAAAATGTTGGGAGGAAGGCTGGTCCATGGTGCTAAAAAAAAAAAAAAAAAAAAAAAAAATCTGCCATATTTGTAAGGTTGATCTGCTTTTTGCGACTCTATGGTCTATGGAGCTCGCGGTATAAGGTTAGCATAAAGTTACTTCGTTCACAAAGTGATTTTGGGATTCTCTCTCTCTCTCTCATCTCTCTCTCTCTCTCTCTCTCTCTCTCTCTCTCTCTCTCTCTCTCTCTCTCTCTCATATATATATATATATATATATATATATATATATATATATATATATATATATATATGTTGCTCTTTTATTTAACGATCCCTTCTTTGAATGCTTATAGTATTGGCGTTATTATTGCTACGATGACCCACAGATATATTAATGAAATATCCATTGGGGAAAACAAATGCCTGTCAAAATGATCGATGGGAGTGATAATTTGATTGAAGTACAAAATAATGATAAACACCTGATTTATCTCCTGAATAAATTCAGAATATTTAAAGTGGAATGGGTTATAAGTTTAGAAGACTGAAACCACAGGGCTATAATGTATCACTTCAGAGATAATTTTAGCTGAAATTGAAATGACCTCTCGTATACCAAACTGCTTTGCAGAATTTGAAATAAGGAAAGCGCATGGTGATTTGGAGTTGGAAGTCGTTAAATGTATCAAAGAAGACGACCTGGCTTTATGTAGCGGCCTGGCACTTACATTCGGTTGTGAAAAGTAATTCAGTGTGCTTATTCTTTGTAGGCAGGAGAAGAAAACTGGTCAAGTGCTGAAAGATGAGATGCTAGTTCTAGAAAAGGAAAGAGTTAGACTTAGTTGTGTCAAGACATAATACACAGCAGTTATGGAATTGAAGAATCGCCAAACGATAACCCCCGTAGGGGTGGAGGGGGGTTGTTAGTGCCGTCAGCGCACCTCAGGTGGCGCAATGTAGGCATTACTTAAGGTTCTTTGCAGCGTTCCTTCGGCCCCTAGCTGCAATACTTTCATTCCTTTGACTGTACCTCTTTTCATATTACCTTTCTCCATCTTACTTTCCACCTTTTCCTAACAATTGATTCACAGTGCAACTGCGAAGCTTTCCTCCCGTTACACCATTCTAACCTTTTACTGTCAATTTCCGTTTCAGCGCTGAATGGCCTTAGCTGCCCCAGTGCTTGGCATTATGCCTGAAACCTATAAATCAATCAACCAATCAACCTAACGATAACCTTCGTTGATTATAAGGAAGTTTTTGACTGCGTCCAAAGGCCAAGATTGTGTAACATAAAGGCTTGCGTCACCAGGGCACTCGAGGAGTAGATGCAATCTTAACAAGAGTCATGTCGAGTGAATTTGGGGTAAATAATGAGTTGCTATAGGATATTGTATATAAATTTTGCCGTTTGCATTTCCTATGAATTTTTTGAAAAAAAAACTAGAGCTAAATAGCTAGCTTGGAAAAAGGATTACCTGGTGCTGTTTAAATCTACTAAACTACAAGATTTGAAAAGATTGCTTAATATATATATAGAGATGTGCTACTCAAAATAAATATAAGAAAACTTAAGCAAGGGGAATAAGTCGGCTAGTGGGCTGAAACACCATTAGATTGAGAAAGTATCAATAAGGTTGAATCTCAAATATCCGGAAACATTGGCATCAATCAGACTGGTTCTCTTGAGTTCGTATTAAGGAAAGATGGAAAAAGGCAGATATAAAAATGAATACGATTTTGAACTAGAAAAATAAAGACTTTTTATATTGGAAAATAAAGCTTCAAGAGAAAAAAATACTTTTTTTTATTGGAAAATAAAGTTTTCAAGAGAAAAACTAGGCTTTAGATGACAGGATGCACCGAGAAATGTTAAGGTAAATTAAATCACGAAATAGCCATATGTTGGCATCACCCCTCGGAGATTGGTGAACATAGGATGAGTGATGAGACGAGAGGCTGGAGATTTGTAGAGGATAAACACAGAAAGCCTGGATTGCGGTATTGCACAAAGGCCCTTTGCTTCCCAAGGCGCTCCGGGAGGTGATTTTACAAATTATAAATTATTTATATATTATATGTGTGCATGAATGTATATATATACGCAGAGCTATGGTTCTCAATTTTTACTATTACCTACTTACTCGTCAGAAAAGACTAATGTTAATAATAGAACATTGACGTATATTTTATAACTTCAACGAGGGAGTTATAATTCTTTCTGGCTCTTTCACACAAATGCAGATCGACGCCCACGCACAGCTTAGGATTCGATGGTCGATGGTAATGTCTTAATCGCTTTTCACCAAAAATGGAAATAACATCTCTCACGATTACTTTGAGTATTAGTGTGTGTGTGTGTGTGTATATATATATATATATATATATAATATATATATATATATATATATATATATATACATATATATATATTATATTATATATTTTTTTTTTTTAAACATCCATACATACATACATACATACATATATATTACTTAATCCCGAAAATGTGGAGCGTGATGAATACACAAAGATAAATTCCAAGAGAAACAATGTAGTTCTGGAAGGCCTTTCGACTTTTTGTCCTTTACGTAGTTTGCTAAGTAAAGGACGAGAATTTGAAAGGCCTTGTAAAACCATTGTTTATCTCTTCTTCGTCAAATTTGTCTATATATAGTGTGTGTGTGTTTCTAAACATATACTAAAACTCAAATTAATCGCGAGAGACGTCATTTCCAATTTTGGTTAAAATCAATTGAGCCATTATCATCAAATCCCAAGACATGCAATTCTATTATTAACATTAGATTCTTCTAACAAGTATATAATAGTAAAAATTGGAAAATATCTCTTAATACACACACACCCATATATATATATATATATATATATATATATATATATATATATATATATATATATATATATATATATATTCATTGAATAGAATGGCTTTTTCACTGCTAACCAGCTTTTTGAAATTGCTTCATATTTTCTAATTATTTTCTTTACTTCATTGTTCAGGTTACTAATGGACACATAATGGGGTTCTTCCATTTACTCCAGTATTTTTACACGCGACAGCTGTTTCGTCAACCTTTACGTATTGACGTTATCAAGCGTACTGATACAAATATGAGCCTACATGCGTTTTGTGACGTCATGAGGACGGAAAGGTAGTACAATTGCCAGATACCTAGTTTTAAGTATTTACAAAAGACTATAGTGAAACATAAAATAAGACAAATAAATAAATATGTTAACAACAGAAATTATATAAAAAGTTGAAAGTAAGTTATTATATACACCATTATACATAAATATATAATTAATTACATATATGTTTAATTCACTGAAAGTCAGTGTGCGCTCCTGTCCGCGTGTGGGGGTTTTGTTCCACGCGGTTGAAGGGCTGCCTCCTACACGAGGGCAAGGATCGGTCTGCCTCACGTTGGATGTTAAGGACTGGGACGTTGCATGGCGATGCTGATGCTTCTGATATCAATAAACGATTGTAGTTGCCTTCCTTGTGTATTATTTTGGTGTTTGTGAGAAGTTCTTGTAATGATGGTTTTTTATTGTGGGTATCCACAAAGTGCTGATGAATGGCTCCTTGGTTTCTGTGAGCCTGCATGCGACGTTTGAGTGTAGTGGTTGTGTGTCCGATATAGCATTTTTGGGGGGACTGACATTGCTCATCAGCACAGACAAACTTGTACCACTATAACATTTATTTCCAACCTCTTCTCCGTCGATGGGGCGTACTATTTTTCATTATCAATGAGGCCGTAGGTTTGGTTTGCAGTAAATTCTTGCTGTTATTTTGTTATATGGCGCTAGGGGGGTGGTTCCTCTTCGCAGTATACCAAGGATGGCTTTCCTTTCATCTTCGTGGTGTTTGTTGTATATTATCTGATGGTATATCACTATTTCTTTCTTTGTCTTGTGTGTTGTCCCTCGGGTCGGTTCTAATCTCTTTTTGACAACTTGCTGGATCATGTCATCTGGGTAGCCGTTATTTGTGAGCAGCTGTTGAACTCTGTTGATTTCTTCGTTAGTCACTTTCCACGTCGAAATTTGCATACAAGAAAATTTGCATACAAGAAAAACTACCTCAAGTGCATATATATATATATATATATATATATATATATATATATATATATATATATATATACATATATATACATATATATATATATATATATATATATATATATATATATATATATAATGTATGGACGTACGTACTCTGTATGTGTAAACTACTTCCAACCTAGAATAGCATATTTTTTTTAATCTTGGTCTGGACAAGGAGTTAGCTTATGCAATTAGCTAAGGGTGTCAGTCATTCCCACGTTAATTTGAAATCAATAATACTGGGTGGTTTGTGGGTTCGTTTTTACGCATATTGTTTATTTTTGTGTTTTAATGTAATTATAATACAATTCAATCAGTAAAATGTTAGTATGAACTGCATAAACGTATTTTTGTGTGAAAAAATATCTGAAGAATTGATATGAACCTTTAGGTTTTGTATCTGCATATTATATTTTTAGGTACTGTAGTTCTACAGCATGAACGGTCTTTTTTTCGACCTGATGTAGTTTTACGACCAGGAGCTTATATTGCATAGCCTTCCTCTGCCTCTAGATATCGTAGCCATAATATTTTCTTATTTTATGTTTTAAATTATAGCAGAAAATTTTATACCTTATACAATAGTGTAAAACGTATTCTCATATTCTAGAGTGCTTATTTGAAGAGGCCTGTGTTTTGTTTTCTAATTCTCTCTCTCTCTCTCTCTCTCTCTCTCTCTCTCTCTCTCTCTCTCTCTCTCTCTCTGTGTGTGTGTGTGCGTGTGCTATTTGGCTCACTTTTCCTGATTCTCTCTCTCTCTCTCTCTCTCTCTCTCTCTCTCTCTCTCTCTCTCTCTGTGTGTGTGTGTGTGCGCGCGCGCTATTTGGTTCACTTTTCCTGATACTGTTGATGGATTGAGGATTTAAATAGGATTCATTTAAATTTGGTGTTAATGGTGACACTAATATGGCTATGTATTCAGTAATGATTATATTAGTATATTGCCAGCATCACTACCATCACTACACGATCTTAATCAGCACCGATAAAGATAATATCGGTAGTGATTTGTATTGTAGTGTTGTTAAAATTTAAACGTGGCAGTTTGCTCCCTCCATAAGAAGAGCCATTGTTTGTGAAGTGAAATAAAAGTTTTTTTTTTCGAGAAAGCGTATTGTTAACGGAAAAATGGAGGAAGAGAGACAGCCCTACCCCGCAAGTCATATTTTTGGCTTGTTGGTCCTCTTCGGACTCTTTTGTTTTATGGGGAAATTATCATGAATCCGTCGGATGTACGTCATTCAGATATATTACGGTGATTAGGGAGGAGGAGGAGGAGGAGGAGGAGGAGGAGGAGGAGGAGGAGGACGGAGGAGGAGGAGGATGAGGAGGAGGAGGAGGAGGAGGAGGAGGAGGAGGAGGAGGAGGAGGATGTCGCCGCTAGTCGGTATTTTATTTATTTTTTTCCCCTTCATTTTTTGTCGATATATTAGTTTTATGTTAGCAGAATATATATATATATATATATATATATATATATATATATATATATATATATATGTATGTATAATATATTCTATATATATATATATATATATATATATATATATATATATATATATATATATAATATCATATTAGATTTTAAATCAGGAAGAAATAAAAAAACGTGATAAATTATACGAACAAAGTTACAACCACGAAGGAAAATTGAAACAGTGGAGGAGGTAAGTCCTCTGCTATACGCAGTGCAACTAACTTCTATATTTTAATGTGAGTAGCTATTTCGGAGATATATTTGGATTTACTTGGTCATTTTAGAATAGGAGTATTTTGATATGCTGAACATATTATATGTACTATGGTCATGTGGGTATATTATTTTATGAGTTTTAACTGCATGATTGTTCAGCTGGATTTCATTGTTTTTGAAAAAAAAAAAAAAAAAAAAAAAAAATTCGTGCAGGAAAACGGTTACGTTATGGTTGAATTAAAGAGGGTGGCTCATTTTTTTCATTCCGTAAAAGTTTATTATAAGGTATTTTACCCTCATCCCCCACCTGAGTAAATGATTATTGATTTTTTTTCTCTCCTGTTCCAGCTTAGCATGCAAGATGGTACGCACTCGGACACACTCACACATTAAAGAAAAAAAAAAGAATGGGTGGACATTGCATGCTATTAAGATCTTTTAGGAGTAAGAGTTCTAAGTTTTGTCTTAGTGCTTAATATCTCTCTCTCTCTCTCTCTCTCTCTCTCTCTCTCTCTCTCTCTCTCTCTCTCTCTCTCTCTCCCCCCGTATAGAGAAACGCGGAGGGAATGTTTTCTATTTTTATTTTGCTGGTGGTGTCCTTTTTATTATCTGTTTTATGGTAACAGCTGTAGTAAATTTTCTTTTATTTCCTTATTTTTTCGAGTGTTTGGTTTTTATCTCCTTGGCTTTTCACACACACTCTCTCTTTTTAGTTATTCGTGGGTGAAAACCCAGGCTGCTTATTTCTGAACACTTGCATATGTTATGTATGTCATTGTATTTGTAAACTAATTTCTAGCTTTGTATAGACTTACACATTGATACAAAAGGAGTATACACCGTTTTATATATATATATATATATATATATATATATATATATGTGTGTGTGTGTGTGTGTGTGTGTATGTATATATATATATATATATATATACATTTATACATATATATATACACATATATATTACAAGTGACTTAAAAAAATATAGATAACATCGACACATTTACATTATCATTATCTTGTCCCTTGTAAATACTCAAACAACTTGGCATGTTCATGATTCTCCATTCATCTATTGTCTTTGGTGATATTTTTTCTTCGTGTCCTAAAAGTGGAATCTGTATTATAATAGTTACAAACATAAGATTTATTGAAGGTCAGTTGAACTCAAGCCGTGTTAACCTGAGTACTTGTTTCAATTATAACAATGCAGGAGGGCGACTTCGTTGAATTGTATCCCATCGTGCTCCGATGTTTATTTAATCCTTTGAACTTGCGGAGATAGTGAACTTAAATGAGCAATAACAAGATGCATTGCATTTACACTAACCGATGTCGTGTATTGGATTTTTGGCATTAATTTAGCCATTTATCTGAAACTATTTAAAAATGAATTTGTAGCTGTTCTAAGCGAAATGCGTAATATTCTCAGGTTTTAGCTGCAAGGACTTATAATAGGTGAACTTATCATTGGTGAAAATGATGTTGAAAAGATTTTAAGTTTTGAGAATTTGATAGCTTCGCCTGCAGTGTTGTCATTCTGTGATATTGAGGAAAGAAAATTCCCTGAACTTATTTAAATACTTCGCGCTGAGGTCTATTATTCTCTAATTACGGTGCTTTAAAACCACAAAACTTAATGTTATTTACAATTAAGAGATACACCATACTTTAGCTATAATTCCCCGTTCTGTGATTATGTGTCATAATCATGGGATAGTTAAGTATATCTTAGTTTAACCAGACCACTGAACTGATTAACAGCTCTCCTAGGGCTGGCCTGAAGGATTAGATATTTTTACGTGGCTAGGAACCAACTGGTTACCTAGCAACATGACCTACGGCTTATTTTGGGATCTGAACCACATTATATCGAGAAATGAATTTCTAATCACGAAATAAATTCCTCTGATCCCTCGTTGGGAGAGCTGATAATCGAACTTGCGACTACCGAATCGGTAGGCGAGCACTTGACCCACTCGTCCAACAAGGAACTTTCATGGGATAGTAAGGCAGTATGGTTTTATTCGCTTAATCTGAAATACTCTGCAAACTCTTGCCAGTTACAAGCTATCACTACTCAGTTCGTTAATTCGCAAAATAGGTCTCGCCACAATATCAAAGTATGACGTAAGTATGTAATAATGAGCCAACATGCTAGGTCTTTCGGAGCAATTCATATAATGGGTATTTACGTTCAAATTCTTTTTCCTTCAAATTTTCATACAGTCATGAATAATAAAGATAAAATTGTAATGAAGGTACTTAAGTCCTCGTAAAGTAAACTCTCTCTCTCTCTCTCTCTCTCTCTCTCTCTCTCTCTCTCTCTCTCTCTCTCTCTCTCTCTCTCTCTCTTTTCGTTCCAGCAATAAGTCCTTAGAGCTCTGCAGCTCTGTGACTTGTCCCCCACAATCAGCGAAAATCGTTGAACGAAGTGGAATTACGTGATACTTTACGATTTCTGGTTACTCATGTCAACGATTACGCAATATACTTTATGTTCCTCTGCGCCCAGAGTTACAGTCTAACGTTCTTTTTCTTTTTGTGAAAGGATTTCTAATCTAAACATGCCAGAAATGTCCTTTTTTAAGGAATTACTTAAAACGCTCTTACCGAAAAGTTTGTACTATAATTTGTTAAGGCACTTTTAAGCATCTGGAAGATCAGAATGACCAAATTGACCCTCAGGGCCCCAGATGTCCTACTCTTAATGTAATTGTGTTTGTGTGTGTGTTGTGTATGTATATGTGTGTGTATATGTGTATATATGTATATGTATATATATATATACGTGTGTATATATATATTATATATATATATATACATACGTGTGTGTGTGTATATATATATATATATATATATATATATATATATATATATATATATATATATATATAGAGAGAGAGAGAGAGAGAGAGAGAGAGAGAGAGAGAGAGAGAATATCTTAATACATGCCTAATTTTCATCTCTTTAATCAAGAACCACCTCTTAATACAACCGTGGAGTCTATATAATAATTAATTATATATATATATATATATATATCTTATATCTATATATAGTATATAGAGAGAGGAGAGAGAGTAGAGAGAGAGAGAGAGAGAGAGATAGAGAGATGACCGGAGAGAGAGAGGAGAGATATAATACATGCCTAATTTTTTCTCTCTTTAATCAAGAACCTCTTAATACCCTTTGATTGAGTCTATAATATATTTATATATATAATATATATATATATATATATATAATATAATATCTTTCTGATATATATGTTATATATATTTGGTATAATTTATATTTATATATATTTGAGAGTTTCATTAATGGGATGAAAATTAGGCATGTGTTAAGGACATTTAATTCGGCTCAAAGGGGAGAGAGAGAGAGAGAGAGAGAGAGAGAGAGAGAGAGAGAGAGAGAGAGAGAGAGAGAGGCGGCAATATGTTAAAGATGAAGCAACTTTCGAATGAGGATGCGGCAGCGTGGAGAGAGAGCGTAAGAGAGGGAATGACGGATGAGATAGAATAAGAATAAAGGTAAAGCAATTAAGAAGAAAATCAGTGTTGAATGTAGGGAAAAGAAAAAAGAAATGCGAAAGAGATTTAGGTGAAGCGGATACTGGGTAATATTATAAAAGAGTACGGTAACGATCGAGGAAGAGTCAGCGATGCTTTGGTGTTAAGAGAGACTCAGGAGATGGTAAAACTAAGGAAATGGTGACGACACTGAAAGGGTAAAGAGGAGATGAGCTGTATGATGAACATGGATGTAGTTTGATTGAGATATTTGTAAGAATGATGGTCTCCGTTTGCATGTTGCTAACTATTTATATGAAGTAATAGTTCGTCAAGCGTAAGTTAATCTTGGGTAAAATATTATCTCCGTTTGCATGTTGCTAACTACTTATATGAAGTAATAGTTCGTCAAGCGTAAGTTAATCTTGGATAAAATATTTTATATATAGACAGTGCGGAGCAAAGAAGAGGAATATGAAGTTCTGCCTACGCAATAAAAAAAAAAAGTCCTCCTTTGAATTTGAAGCTATTTCACTAATTATAATTGAAAAGGGTTTTCCATGTGAATTAATATTTAAGCAGATTTTCAAGGGTCGGCTTAACCGAGAATAACGGAGATTCTTTGGTTTTAGATAAGGAAATGCAATGCAAACCTTTGCGAAGTATGATTAAATTTGATAGTAGTTTTTATGTATACATATAAACGCACTAAAGCTCCATTGATTTCAAGTAGGTTGTTGTCATTTATGGAAGTGCATGGAAACATTGGTTGTTAGAAAATTGCATTTATTCTAATAAGCGTGAAAGCAATGAATATGAGTTGGTTGCTAGTATTCGTTTAGCGTACGAAAGCTTGCATATTGATAAGGTTCATTTATATCTGGAATCTAAAGGCAGCAATTTTCTATTTTATATTCATATTAGCGTATCAAACTATTAATTGAATATAGGAGAGTTATATTTGAAAGAGCATGATAGCGTGAAAACAGCTGTAAGTAATTGAGTAGGTGAATTCTTCTGTGAAATTACGATAATAGGAAGTCTGCAAAAGAACAATTCATGTAAAAATAATGCGATTATCTTCTTAAAGGAGGATTGAAGGTTTTAGAAATGAGTAAATTTCATGCAAATGCTCTCCCTTTATTAAGATCTATTTATGTATTTTTGAGAAAGTTCCAGCGTAGTAACTGAAGTAAAGATTGTACTTTTTTTAACGACAATCTGAGTGTTATGATTGGTTTCATGGAAAATGTAGTTTCTAACATCAAGTTTTGAGTACTATGGTAAGAAAATTAGTTTCTGTCTGAGTCGAAGCAGGTTTGAGTCAATTTCCAAAGCTATACAACGAGCAAGTTTGCGTAGCAATCTGGTATTTATCTGTGGAAATAAAGAATCTAATGACAGTATTCAAATGTATAGCCTTTAGGCGTTTAGAATCCATATGAATGTGACCGGCTGAATTGTGTCTGGATGTTTAGGGATGTGCGAGACAAAAGCATGGTTATGTGAAGATTGATTTTATTTTCTGGTGATACATAAATTTCTCTTTGCGTGATTTGAAACTTTGGTTGTGTGAGTGACATACTTTGAGAAAGTCGAATACCAAAAGAGAATGAGCTAATTTTCTTGTCAACTTGGTGTTCTCTCATACTTTAAACATACATACATACATACATACATACATACATATATATATATATATATATATATATATATATATATATATACACACACGTGGGTTCTTTGCAGTGTGCCTTCGGCCTCTAGCTGCAATTACTTTCATTCCTTGTACTGTACCTCCGTTCTTATTCTTCATCCTACTTTCCACCCTCTCCTTATACTCGATTCACAGTGCAACTACGATGTTTTCCTCCTGTTACACCTTTCAGACCTTTTACTGTCAATTTTCATTTCACCGCTGAATGACCCTCATAGGTCCCAGTGCTTGGCCTTTGGTCTAAATTCTATATTCAACATTATATATAATATATATATATATATATATATATATATATTATAATATATATATATTATATATATAGTGTGTTTGCATTTAAGTCTCTGTTCACTGTGAGGGCATTTACTCTTGAGAATTGGGCAGCTGCAGAAAGATTACAGTAAAACGGTCACCGCCACAGGCATACTATCTTTTGTTAATTTTTGGATGAACCTCCTCTGCATTAAACTTCCACAACATTACCCTCTTCTCGCACCTTCGGCGAAATCTTAGCAGCGCGTCAGATACCAGCCGTCATTCACCGCTTTAACTTGCACGCACCCATGCAGTTCCTGGATATTAAGCTCTCTCTCTCTCTCTCTCTCTCTCTCTCTCTCTCTCTCTCTCATGATGAAAATGTAAACCGGTTTGGGCTGTGACTAGCTTTCGCAATCCCAGATCATATTTTGTATGTTGAATGACTTGTAACGAAGTAGTAGTAGGTCTATCTATCATTAAATGGCATCAGAGACGAAATGTAAATAATCAAAGTTTCTTCTTCTTCTTCTTCTTCTTGTGGTAGGGCATAAGGAAGTAGGTCTATCTATCATGTGAGAGAGAGAGCCAATAAATGTCTTTCATTTCGGCCCCTCGCAGTATCGGCCTTACCCCCTTCGACCCCGTTTTCCCAAGCATGTGTCTCTGCCTCCATGAAACCATTAACGTGTCTCCAAACCCTCGCTAACATGCGTGTTTGAGTGCCAGTGCTCGAGAACGACCTCCTCCTCCTCCTCCTCCTCTTCCTCCTCCTCCTCCTCTCCTTCCCTCCCCCGCTTCCCCCTCCCTCACTTCATAGATCTCGTATTGCAAAAAACGGTAGTAGCCAGTCTCTCTTTCTCTCTCTCTCTCTCGTCTCTCTCTCTCTCTCATATTGATTGCGGTTGTGACCGAGGTTGATTAGTGATGATGATAATGTGATAATGATAAAATGATGATTCAACCACTCTTCAATCTCCCTCTTATTGATGGCGTCTATTCTCTTCCGTGCTCCATTGATTTTCTTAACGTTATTTTACTTTTTTGTTTCCTTTCTAATCTCGTGTCACATGTGTTCTTATTTCACTCGGAAGAGCTTGGTGTCAAGTTTGAAAGTTCCTTGATTTGTGGGGATTTGTCGTCCTGTACTTTGGCCAAGTTCTTAGACTTGAGTTGTCCGCCCAATAGGAATGGAAGAGGCTAGGAAGAAGGATAAGAGATAAGAGAACATACTGAGAAGTGAGGGATTAAGGAGCGGACGGAATACAACTAGTTAGAAATGTTGATTAAGAGGCGGCATAAGCAGGTGACGCTGTAGGCATTAAGACATTCTCTCTCTCTCTCTCTCTCTCTCTCTCTCTCTCTCTCTCTCTCTCCCTCTCTCTCTGGAGAATTTGGTTCTGTGTATTCTCACTTATTATTATTCGTTGAAGATGATCGATCATTTTCTTGTTAATTTTATTCCTGGATTCTTTAAGTTTCCAAATTATTAATATTTATCAAATGTGATTTAGACATACGTTACTTTCTGTAATGTCAGTTCTATTTTTTATTTAAGGCAGCGGTGCTCTGGCTGTTTCTCTGTTGCTTTCTTGTAACGCCCTTGTCATCCTGTGAGAGAATCATATTTCTAGCCAATTCCTTCTCATCTTCCTCCTCTTCATCGTCTTTACTATAGTTATTCCCTTCCATTTTGCTACACCTCCAATTTCCTCCTAACTTATTCTCCACTTCATTCTCGTCCCATTTATTCCTATTTTGCTTTCACCAACCTTTATTTATTCATGATGTAATTTGGATGATATATATATATATATATATATAAAACATTTATATGGATAAGGCGTAGAGCGTTGTCCTGTTTTGAGGAACAGAGAATATGCTAGAAATATTGAAAGTATTATTGTATCGGAATGGATCCGGTTCTGGCTGGCGGAGAGAAATGAAATTACGATTCTGACGCGCACGCAGATTTATTGAAATGCATTTCCCTATACCTAGGGAATAACTTGCACTGAAGGGGAATTATAAACAAAAAGGGCGTCGTCACCAGTGGGATTCGAACTTGTACTTTGAGGGAAATATGGAAAGTGCAGTGACTGCGACCACTGAACCATATTTCGGCGTCAGTAGCCTAGACGTTGCCAAGTTAAAAATATAAATCCCGAACACCACCTGGAAGAAGTGAAACATGGTTGCGGATTCTTACTGGTGTCGGCTGTAGTATTAATAATTAAGGGATAATAATACACTAAAAAGAAACCTCATTGAGTAAGTTTTAGGAAAAATATTTTTCGGCAAGAGCTTGAATATTAGTCATGGCGTGTATATGTTTGAAACATTAATCTCCAAGTTAATGTGCAATGAGTTTAATTTTATGGAAGGTATTTGAGAGACGGGGAAAAGAGAAGTGGGGCCACTACTAGGATTTTTAAAATGTGACACCTGTCACTAATGAGGGTAAGGCTCCGCCTACAAACACCTGTCAGGTGCAAAGACCTCTTGGTTTACAGCCTTTTGTATATCTTGTCTCACTAGCAATTGTATAATGAATTTCTACCACTTTGTACCAGTTCTCCGAAGACGGCTTAGCAATAAAGCCGAGAATGTTCAGGATCTGCAACTTTGTCATTTCTCCCCGTTGGTTTTTGACTAATTAAATAAGTTGTGTGATTAAAAACACCCGCAAAATATACATACATATATATATATATGTGTGTGTGTGTGTGTGTGTGTGTGTATGTATGTATGTATGTATGTGTCATGAATGTTTCTGTATTGCACACTTTTCCTGGTGCACAAACTGCCTCTCTTAGAACGAAACGTGAGGAGGGAAGAATACCGTAACTGTTTGATCTATTGGAAGTACCTAGCGAACAAATGTGAGTACTGTAGATAAGTAGTCGTAATGAGGCAGTGGATCAGGGTCTGGTGGTGTAGGGGAAGAGGTGAGAGAACTCCAGAGTCCCGAGTGGGCCTGAGATACATACAGATAGCTCACGCAGAGCCTGACCTCGGGTGGCTACTGCCTTTCGCCTTTACTCGTGGTACATTGGAATGTTTAAAAGACTGGGAAGTTGAGGAGATTGACCCTGAATGTCAAGGGTTGACCTGCACTGGTGAGCCCTTAGAGAATTCGGTAGTCACTGGAGACATTTCCTCCTACTCTTTTTCTTGACAA
>NC_087210.1:29132162-29174662 GCF_015104395.2 Macrobrachium nipponense
CATATTTCCGGCGTTGAGTTTTGACTTGAGTATCGCCTTGAGGTCCTCTGCATATATTCTTTCCTGATCGTGTCCTTCATCTCTTGTGTTTTATATCCCCTCCTTCCATTATTCCCAGGTATTTTGTATCCTGTCTCATCTATGTGTTTGATGTTTGCTCCCATCTGGTAGCTTTATCCTTCAGTTGTCGTTACTTTTGCCTTTTTGTATGTTGACTAAGGCGCATTTTTCTATTCCAAACTCCATCCTGATGTCCCCAGATACAATCCTTACATCTGGATTAGGGTATACTATTTCCTTGATGCTCTTACCATACAGCTTGATGTCGTCCATGAACATCAGATGGTTGATTCTGTTGCCTCTTTTCTTGAGTTGGTACCCGGCATCCATCTTCTGTAGTACCTTTGTCATGGGAATCATGGCTACTACGAGAGTAGTGGGGACAGTGAGTCGCCCTGGAAGATCCCATCTCCTGATATTAACCTCTGCTAGTCTTATTCCAGAGCTTGTAATATTGTATTCCAGTTGCGCATTGTATTTTTGAGGAAAGCTGATGGTATTTTCCCCTCTGCCCCATATATTTTCAGGCATTCTATTAGCCATGTGTGTGGTATCATGTCGAAGGCTTTCTTATAGTCTATCCATGCCATGCTTAGGTTGGTTTTCCTTCTCCTACTGTTTCTCCTCATTACCATTTTGTCGATCAGGAGCTGGTCTTTTGTGCCCCTACACTTCCTTCTGCAGCTTTCTGTTCTGGTGGTATGGTGTTTGTCTCCTCTAGGTAGTTGTATAGCCTTTCACTGATGATACCTGTTAGTAACTTCCACATTATTGGTAGGCAGGTGATTGGCCTGTAGTTACTGGCTATATTTCCCTTACTCTTGTCTTTTTGTACTAAGGATGTTCTTCCTGTGGTCATCCATTTGGTGCTTGGTGATTTGAGATACAATGCTGGAGTTGTTCTGCTATTCGTGGGTGTAGGGCCTTGAAGTTTTTGAGCCAGTATCCATGGACTTCATCGGGACCTGGGGCTTTCCAGTTTGGCATTTTCTTTAGTTGGTGTCTGACTGTGTCTGTCGTGATGTCTGTGAATCTTTGTTTTATTCTCCCTGTTTCTTCTTCCTTGACTTATTATTATTATTATTATTATTATTATTATTATTATTATTATTATTATTATTATTATTATTATTAAAGTGGATGAAAACTAGTTTGTGTTGAAGTGGTAAATTTGGGTAAGGAAGTACTGGATTATGCACGAAAAAGATTGAGATATTCCTTGGGAATTCATTTATGAAAAACAAATAGACTAAGAAATGGATTGTAAACAACAGAAATGTGTAAGGTGAATAATTTAGGAAGAAGGAAAAAGTGTATCTGCTGAGAATGGTCGTGAAGTACCTGAGGAGAAGGAATACACTGGTAATAGAATAGGGCACAAGTTTGCTGTTGAATCATTATAAAAGTTATCTCTGAAACTGTAGATAGCGTTTAGGAATAGATTTTTGAAAGATATGAACGTAGGAGGCAATAAATGTTGAAGACCAATAGACGCAGAAATGGGAAAGATTTGGAAAAATATATTGGAAAAAAGTACTTAAATGTTAATGATATAATTGGGGCTGGGGGGAGAGGAAGTTGTACAATTGAGAGAAATGAGTTTGTGGAGACGTAAGTGAAAGTAATGAAATTACAGTCTGTTGTCAGGTGAAGAGTTGTTGTCGTTGTTGTTGTTGTTGTTGTTGTTGTTGTTGTTGTTGTTTTTATTTTTTGGATAGGTTAATTGCCTGGCAACGGCTGATAAAGGAATTTGTGAAAAGTATATTTCGGTTCTGCCTGGTCACATTTAGGGCATTTGGCGATAAATAGGTGTACAAATATAGCTAAGTTGCGTACGATTTTCGTACAGTGTGCTCTGTGCATGCGTGCGAAAGAGAGATTCCCTTAATTTCTCGAGCTTCGTCCTTAAGCCCGCACAACGCATTGCTTGTTTGATTCATCTGTTTTTATAGTGTTTTCGATGTACGCATCAGGATGTAAAAAAAAATACAATACTATTCTGTATGTATGAACGTTTTAAGGTTAATGAAATGACAAGAGAGGCCCAGTTTTTACAATGTTCACCTGAGCCACGTAGCCGCAATTCTGATTGTCTCATTAAAAGTTTTCTTACACATTCATATGTAAAAAAAAAAAAAAAAATTTATTACATGAATCAGCTGTCAGGCGAGTTTTGCTCTAGGGGAAGATTTTTATGGCCCAACAGTATTTTCACACTTTATAAATGATCTCACTTTGTAAATAATTTCCCTCCCATTCAAACGAAATTGATCCCTTTTTCCAAAGATACCTTGAGCCAATTTTATTTGAAATTGATTACGTGGTTCAGAAAAAGAATTTCGAAATATGAAACGTTTAGGAAAACACGCATCCATAAGAAAGACCTCGATATCGTCAAGGAAGAATGATAGTATTTTTGAGAGAGGGGAAAAAAGTATGGTAAGAACCATTCCAATCAGAAATGCTATCAGTACAAGACATTTTCTTTTCCTGTGTAAAACGACAATAAAAATATTTAAAATGGATCATGGGAATGAGTCTCCTGTGGAAGAAAGCTCAAATAATACCAGTGAAAAGGACTTGCGCTAAACAGGAATATCGTAGCGGTTAAAAAATAAATCTATCATAATCCCAAGAATGAGTTCTCGAGAGCCACGAGGGCCACTTAACCGAGTAGTGACCCGAAACTGAAAATTCATCTCAAGCCAACAAGGAGTACGTTTTTTTCAGTCAGCTGCCATCTTCTAACTTACGCATCTTCCAAAACGCAGTCGACGAAGTTAGCTATACGTCTACGTATTATTTTGTATAAGCTCAATGTATGTTTTTTTTTTTTTTCCTTCACTTTTTTTTTCTTTAAGCTTATTAGATTCCGAGCACCAGTTTTGTATAGAAGAGTGGAGATTTACTTTTTTTCCACTTTTTCCCTCTTTGCCATCAAAAGGGGATGTTCCTGGAAGAAACTTTGGAGAAGTTGTCCTAGAAGTGAGATTTTTCTTGTTATTTATCTCGTCTTGCATAACGAGAAGAGCAAGAGAGAGGGAGAGAGATTTTCAATGGTCGTCTTCAAGGAAGTTTATTTTGGAGGTTACGTTGGTGACCTTATAAAGAGATTTGGCAAGAAAAATGGTCGTAACCTAATACTTTTGGATAGTAATATTTTACAATGCATAGAACATTGCACAGTTTTTTTTTTATTTTAGGGCCCTAGAGATCAGAGAAAAGATCGAGCATAGATATTACCTTACTTCACTACACTCCATTTGCTCAGCATATTAGGAGGCTTCAGTAATGCCTGGTGTTTTCATTCCAGGTTCATTGGTTTTATTGATCTTGCTAACGACCTGCATCGATGTTCACAGGCTGTTGTTTGAATTGATTTCTCATTTTGCAAATTATTGTGCTCTGTTGGGTTACCAGGTAAATGCTGATAGTATGTTTGGTATTGTGCTTGTCTGACTGTACAGCCGCTTGAAATTGGCACAAAAATTAAATATGGATAAAGATGTTGAATAGAATTCGCTTTGTGGAACCAATCCTAACAACTGTTTCATTATGCAACTGCGAGGTTTAACTCCTGTTACACCTTTCAAACTATTTTACTGTCAGTTTCAGTTTAAGCGCTGAATTACCTCATGTGTCTCAGTGCTTGGCCTTCGGCCTGAAGTCTGTATTCTATTCTGTTCGAACACTCCACTGCGCCGTATATCATGTCGGAAAATATAGACCATTTTCCTCTTTTTACGTTGAAAAGTTGTTCTTTACAATTATGAATTCTTTTTACTTTATTTTAACTCTTTACGGAGCAAGTAAACCCGAAGTTGTCGACTTACTGGTTCTGTTTAGGTTTTTTAAACAAACTTAAAATAAGACTTCTGCTCTGTTCCCTTAGGGCTTTTTTTTTCTCTCTCTCACCAGACATCGCAGTGATAACATTCCTATGAAAATACGGTTCATTTTACTCAGTCTGAATAGACTGCCTTGATAGAACATTTAATTATCCCTTGTATCAGAGAATTGCTGCCATAGTATGTTATAATAATATTTATGGTCATCAGTGGTGGTTGAAATTATTTACAAGTTAGTTAGGGCTTTTAACTGATTGCTTAACAATTAATGATACTGATATTTAAATTCGCATATATATATTTTTGGATATACTATATGTATATTCACACATATATATCAATTGAAATATTGTGGTTAAATATACATTTTGTGGGGGGCCAAACAAATTTACTCCTTGATAAAAGGCACTTGAATAATTGTTTGATAAAGTGGTATTACTTGAATTTGAAGGTCATACTTGAAAGAATTGGATGTGCGTTAATTTTCCTGAGAATTGATGGTATAAAATATATGTAAGGATTTGTCATTTTCAGGGGTTTTGTATCATCTGATTGTAGTGCTTTGTATGAGAAAATTGAGGTAATTTATGCTTGAATGGTGGTTGGTAGTAATTTAAGTGTCATTTTATATATATATATATATATATATATATATATATATATATATATATTTACTTATTTATATATATTATTTATTTATCTATTTATTTTTTATTTATCTATTTATTTATATGGTAAATGTCAACTTGAATAACGTTTTGTTATGAAAATCCCAAGCTTGCGTATTTTCAACTTTAAATCAGTCATTTAATCTTTTACATATTGTTGGTTTAGTATTTGATGATCTGTCATTTTTTTCTCCATTTTGTTTGGGAGGCACTTTGGGCTTTCATGCATCTTCCAGAATCTCTCTCTCTCTCTTCTCTCTCTCTCTCTCTCTCTCTCTCTCCATCTCTCTCTCTCTCTCTCTTTCAAATCCTTTTGGGAGGCTTTTTATTATGTAAGCTCAGCCGCCTGGCGCTCCTTCTTCGAACTCATCTTGAAAAATAGTACGGCCGGCACCTCCTCATTGCCTAAGCCTCCATTGAAAACGTTCCCTCGAAGAAAACGAAAACATTATGAAAGATGCAGGATGCGGACTGAATTTCTTCACTCGGAATAGACGAAGTTCTGTATAGAATTTGTGTGTGTAGCCTTTATACATACATACATATATATACACACATACACGTTTGTGTTTGTATCCGTATCTATTTATCTGTATTATATATATGTTTGCGTTTTCCCTTTCAAAAGGGATGGTTTTAGGTGTTACCATTCCTAATCTCGAGTAGTATTTCTATGTTAGGATTGCTCACCAAATGGTGTGTGTATATGTGTGTGTGTAAGTATGCATGTATATATGTATGTAGTTGGGTAAAGACGCGAAGTGGATTTGAAAATGACTTATTCATTTAGTATGCTTGTATTCGTGTTTCAGACTGTTATTTTATACTGGGGCATCTGTAAATTTGCAAGTTTTTTTTATTAGTTATTTGTTTTAACAACCAGGTTTGCAAAAAATTGAAATAGACTTTACTACAGAAAATTTGTCAATCTGAAATGCACACCAGTGTGTATAAGAATTATTGTATACCAATGTGGAATTTTTCTTTCGTATGTCGAAAGTTCATGTTTAAGGACAATCCTGCAGTAAATGGAAATTTGTATTTAGGATAAGACATTTTTTTATGTTTTTTATTATCTGTAATTACTGTTCACCCTTTACTTGTCGGTGTTGTTACCTGTAAGTATGCATGTTTTCTCAGATAATATTTTTTTTGTCCTCACGTGCGGGTGTGTTGTTGGTTCTCATGGTATCAATATGTTTCCCACGTTCTTGTTAAATGTGAGTGAGCGTGTATGCTCTTCAGTTTCCTAGTTTGTATTTTGTCTTCA
Organism: Macrobrachium nipponense; assembly: GCF_015104395.2. Classification (NCBI taxonomy): domain Eukaryota; kingdom Metazoa; phylum Arthropoda; class Malacostraca; order Decapoda; family Palaemonidae; genus Macrobrachium; species Macrobrachium nipponense. The sequence continues at coordinate 29,138,009 of NC_087210.1, forward strand.
CGTGTATATTTAAAGCCTATTTTCAAGTAGCCTCGTTGGTGTGCCAAGTGTCTGCCGAAGATTAAAGACTATTTAGCCCATGTAAACAGAATGTTTACTCGACCCCAAAAGGTAAATAGCATTCTCGCCCTGGATAAAGATTTCAAAAGGAAATTCTCTGATTTCTTTGCACTGAACATACTCACTGCAGCGACCCCCTCCCCCTTCCCCTTTCCCCTTTCCCCTTTCCCCTTTCCCCTTCCCCTCTCCTTGAATTACTTTCCTTCCCCCACTCCAATTTCCGCGTCTGCAAAACTTCTTTCTTGTGTTCTCCTTTCAAGAAGGGAAAAAAATAACAAAGTAAATTGTGATCTCTTTAGGAATTCATGTTAATTTTTGTCTCAAATGCTTTTTGGCCTTTTCTAGTTTTTTGTGCGGTTTTCGCTTTTCTTTCTGTTGTGCAAAAGTATTTGTAGGCAGCTTCGATTTTGTTCCCTAAGAAATAGGTACTCGTGGTGCTTCGTTTAATTTGGGCCAGGCTGAATTATTTTCATTATATCCGTGTAAATTCTTTCTTTATATGTTACTATATTTTTTCCTTTTGATAATTATATGTATTATATCTATATCCATATCTATATCTGTATCTATTATATATATATATATATATATATATATATATATATATATATATATATATATATATATGAACGAATTCAGTTAATTCTCCTTTATGCTCACAAGAAGTGTTCGTCGCTTTCGCATTCGGGTATTTGATCTGGCTAAAGTAGCATCTTGATTCCGTGGAACTTATGAAAGTTGAGAGAGAGAGAGAGAGAGAGAGAGAATTTGTCGCGTTGATTTCAAGGAGCTATTGGAGTGACGCTTTTGATGGCCTTGGAATTGGTGCCTCTTAGACGTCATTGATTATTGGGCGCTCTGGTTGATTTATCATTTAAGACGAAAGGGATCTTGGAATGTGAAGTTTCCAAGATCATCCCTTTGAGTGGAGGCGATGCCTCTGACGGAGATGTGGAATTGATATACCGTCTTATGAGATCAGTCTCGAAATTTATTGAAAGCTAGGACACGAATATGCTCATAGTCAGGATGCACAATTTAGAATATTAATTGTAAAAATCTGTATGTCCAAGTCATTCTAGATTAATTTAGATTTTTAGCAAGGTCGCGTGGGATTTCGTTGGAATAACGCAAATAATGACTATACCAATAGTACAGTAGTGATTGCAGTAATAGTTGATGTTTGATGTGAAGGGTTTTTGCATACCTGAGAGTGACTGTATCATACTTCAGAGAAATTTTGCTCCTTACTTTTTTATTTACAAAAACTGCCGGAATCTTTATTGTCAGAATCTTTGATTGCATTAAATGCAGGTACAGGCAGTTGCACCGACAAACATCCTTTAATCGTTATATCTGTGTTCAGCTGAAATTTCATCTCGTAGAATTTGTATAAATACCCCTACTGTACTTTTATTTTATATTCATTCTTCGTTTAATATAAAACTAGTCGGTTTTGAAATGTCTAGTCAAATTAACCGCTTTTTAGTAAAAATTTTACCGTTGAAATGTTTTGGCTTTTACTCTTTTCAACTGCAAACTAAATATCTATCGATGTTTCCACATTTCAAAGGACATATAGATAAGGAATCATTCAAATTCATGTAAAACTGACATTATGTATAATCATTTTAAAATACTCTGTCAAACTTCTGATTGACTTTCGCTCCTTCTCTTAGAATCTCTTTACATCAAGAAACTGTCACCTTCCTTAACCGAATTACCTCCACACCATTACATATTGCCTAACTGCCTATTACATTCTTCTCTCTCTCTCTCTCTCTCTCTCTCTCTCTCTCTCTCCTCTCTCTCTCTCTCTCTCCCCTGACATTATGTATTATCATTTTAAAAAACTCTGTTAAACTACTGATTGACTTTAGCTCCTTCTTTTAGAATCTCTTTAAATCTCTCCCTTTTTTTTTATTCTTAACATCGCCTTTTGACTATGCTGTTCTCATCAGTTAACAACTAAGCCTCTTGACAGTAAGTCCAGCCAAACGCTTTCCCTGTTTATTATTTTTTCAATAATTATTTTTTGTTTTGCTTTTTGATCTTTTACCTCACTGAGTTATGTAGTGTTTTTTTTTTTTTAGCTTAAAGTCGTAATCTGTATTTTCCTTTTAGCCTAATGACTGTTGTATTACAAAACTAGATTTCTTATTATTAGCTTATTTTAACATACTTTTTAATATTGTGAAAATGAATTCTATTTATTGCCCTGAAATTGGAAAAGGATTCCCAAAACGTTGGTATAAATGAAAATAAAGAAATGGTCTCCAGTCTTCTGGCTTTCTTGTTCATTATTCTATAATATATAATATATATATATATATATATATATATATATATATATTATATATGTTTGTGCTACACTTTGTATAACGAGCTGCACTGTAGGTTATTTAGACCTGCGATGTTATACGCAAGTGTGTGGTATACTCCCATCCTCGTCTGCGATTGCGATGATAATTTCTAAGTCAGAATCTCTCTTAGTATATAGGCGGAGATGTTTTCAAACTCATGATGATAACTTAACAACGGTATATTTGCAAAACTACATCTCTTGAGTAGAAGGCAAGAAGGTAGTTAGGAGAACCCTGAATTCTAGGGAGGGAAAGTTCTAAATGTACAAATGGCATTTGACCAATAGTATTAGGAGAAGCACAAGCTTAGGCTTCCAGCCATACCATAACATACCAGGCAGACGAACAATGTGAGAGGAAGTCTCGTAGACGTCTGGGCTATAGGTCAATAGGTTCTCAGGCGAAGCACTGTGACCTCTTTGACACAATCATGGGATATGATTATCACAGGCAAATGCAAACTAGGGCTTTGCTGATTCAATACATCCAGCCTAGCTTGCGTCCTGTTTATCAACTCTTATTGCACTCCTTGTTATCTCAACAGTGACCTCTTAGGTCATTAGAGTATTTTATACATATGGAATATGTATAAATGTAATCTTTACACACACACACACACACACACACACACACACACACACACACATATATATATATATATATATATATATCTATATATATATATATATATATATATATATATGGTAATTGTATAGGAAAGGGACGCACCAGTTTCTGTGTTAAACAGCCCAAAATGCTAAATTAACAGTGTTTCAGTATGTTTAGATCCGCGAGGAAAACCCTTTCACCCACTAACAATCTTTGGGGACCACAGGTGGGAACCGGGGATGTTGGGTGGAGTAGGCAAAGTTGATGAAAAGCTGGGGAATGAGTAGAATATCACTGAAAAGGAGCTGCTGTCTCTGACATCAAAATAGGCGGAGTTCCCAGCAAAATTGGCGACGAGACGAAACTTAATAAAAAAAATTTATCGGTCATTTTTTGCACATTCCTGATTTCAGCATCAGCGTTGCGGAACGGCGCTTCTAGCCTTATCCGCATTTTAAAACAGTCTTGGCAATCACTTTTGTTCTGGCAAGCGGGAATTTTTGCGCTGCGCGTGCTTGCTACAGGGGTTGTAGGGGGCTGTAAAATTACACCCTTTTCTACGGCGTCCTTGTGTAATGTACGATTTATCACAACGGAATAAACATTTATGTCAACTCTAAAATAGATGAATTACAGGAGGCACAGTGTTTTACTGGTAGAATGACCCCATGGTCTTAGCAGTATTTAATTAACTTTTCAGTGTTATAACTATACAAAAACAAAGATCACCTTATTCTATGACAGCTTTCACATCGAAAAGGTTGAAAGTTTTCAGGTAAGTTTGCCACATGGAGCGACTGCCATGATGGTTAAGAACAAAATAGCCGTTCAATGAAAATTATCCATATTCATTGTCTAAGAATGGGTCACAGAGAAATAGGGAAGTAAAAAGGGTTTACCGTGTAACATACTGCATTCGTCACTTGTTTTAATTATTATTTTTTTTTTTTAGTCCTTTCATGCGCGCGCAGACGTTACTCTGTAGTTGACTCGGTGAGAGACGGAGCTCCCACGACCTAGTGTTTTTTTTGTTTTTTTTTGCGCGAGTTTTTACATTTTAAAAGTGGCGTTTTTTGGGAATAATAAGCGTTTCCTCACTTGATGGCTAGTAGCTAAGAATTCTATGCAATATTCTCCGTAACTCTAGGTAACTACTATTTTTTTTATAAGCCCATGCGCTTCTTGCCTATAGAATTACCATATATATATACATATATATATATATATATATATATATATATATATATATATATATATTATATATATCATCACGTGTAGATAGATGATAACTATGTAGTCAGATATATATATGGTGGGTATTACCATATACGAGTATATACACTCTTGTCTTTGTGTTTCTTTAGTTGATGCGACCATGTCTTGTTAATAAGACAAAAGTACTTTGCGTCTCAATTGTAATCAATTTTCCTTCGTGGCTGTATCTTTATAAATAAACATAATATATATATATATATATATATATATATATATATATATATACATGTGTATATATATTGTTTCATGGAATAGACTTTGTTTGATTTTCTTCAAGTAATAATGTACATGTGGCATTTTAATTCACTGGCATCAATTACAGTATCTCAAGTACTTCTTCAAGTTATCAAGGCTGAATCCTTGAAGGGATAAACGAGCTCTGCTACTATGCCGCTATATTTATTCGGTTTAAAGCCAACAGTTATTTCAACCATTAAACCAGTGATCTTCATTAGGGATACACTAGATTTAAAGTGGAACTACAATCCAGTATTCAGTAGAATATATCCAAGAGATTGAACCAATATCAATCACTTTCTAATAAGCGCCTCAGTGGCGTGATCGGTATGGTCTTGGTTTGCTACCTCGGTGGCCGCGAGTTCTATTATCGGGCATTCCATTGAGGGGTGAGAGATGTGTATTTCTGGTGATAGAAGTTCACTCTCGACGTTGTTCGAAAGTCACGCAATGCCGTTGGCCTCGTTGCTGGATCCATGCAACGTAAAAACATCATACAAGCAAACAATAAACTACTATGAAAGTTTAGTAGAAATTCCTCGGTCAATAAACTGAAGAGTAACAGATTTCATATTCAAAGAAGCTTCTGCTTGGAATGCCCTGGCTCCAAAGAGGCCCCCCAAAAGTTTTTGCCACTCTGCTTCCAGTTCATTTCATATCAGGAGGCTACCAGGCTGCCTCAGAATTTTAATCTGAAACCACACTGGTCCCAGACTCCCTGGATCCCCATAGGCAGCAGTGCCATTCATCACAAGGGGGACCATCAGTATTCAACGTAGGTCTTATTGTGAGGCGCTCCAGCCTCCTCCCAGTTCAAACTTGCAAACTACGCCTGTCTCAGCATCCTTGGGTCCCGCTGGGGAAACTATGTTCCCAACCACCGGAGCGGATTTCAGGTTTGAGGGGCTGAAGACTTCCAGCAGTACTCCCCTGCTTCTCTGCAGCTTTGGTCTCCCTCCCTTAAAGGCTGGAAGAGGTACTGGAAACGATGGAACTATTGCCAGTTAGGTTATGGGTGCCGAATGTAAATTAACCCTTAAAAAAAGTAAAAGATGGGATGTGAAGCTGCTTCATCATGCAGAGGAATGGGAGAATACTGCTGGATGTCTATACACACACACACACACACACACACATTGATTCTTCATCATGGAGAGACCATGTAATATATATATATATATATATATATATATATATATATATATATATATATATATAGGCAGAAATCCAAGCGCTTTAGTCTTTATGAAGACATAGTCCTTGACAATGTCTTAGTAAAGGCGAAAGCGCTTGGATTTTTGTCTCGTTTTCCTCTGGTTTTCGCTTATTTAATGAATTCACGTGTATCTACTGAAATTTATAGTATGTATATATATACATATATATATTTATATTTATATTTACATTTATATTTACATTTATATTTATATTTATATATGCATTATAGCTGCTTCATCAAGGAAAGAGGAACACCACAGCTGCAGGGGAATCCGAGAGTATTTCCGTTTGTCTGCTCGCACATACACATACATCCAACAGTACACCCCTACCACTGCAGCTGTGGTGTCCCTTTCTCCATGATGAAGCAGCTATGTATATTTATGCAGACTTAATGTGTCAAGGAAGAAAAGCGATTTCGACTTTTCGTATGGTCGTTTTGGTACAGTTTGGATGTTCGAGGAAGTAGGGACTGTTTACTGCAACCACTGTCGTAGAGTTTGTACATATATTGTTCTGATATACATACTTAATATAGACACTTGTATACATACTTAATATAGACACTTGTATCATTGTTTTGATACTTTATGAATGCGATTGACATTATTTGCGCCTATCAAAATATTTTAGTAGAAGTATAATAAGTATGTCACTTGTAACAAACAGTATTACAGACAAAAAATATATGTGATGATTCCATGTTATTTGACATGTATGCAGTCCTACGCTCATTATATAATTAGGACTACAGATTTTGTTCGTAGATAATCCATTGTAACTATCACCGCAGTCGAACAGCGTTTTACTGGGTGTTCGATTTTAGGTGTGGATTCCGTTCTGTTCCCTGTTGTAGATTACCTCGAAGTGGAGGCGTACAATTTACCTAAAAGTTTTCAGCGTTTTGGGTCCGTAAAATGGAGAGAGAGAGAGAGAGAGAGAGAGAGAGAGAGAGAGAGAGAGAGAGAGTCTTTGGTTTTTATACCCACTCTGGAAGTTAGAGCAGTTAGAAGACAACTGAAGCTTTTAGCCCTTTCGTCCATCTTTACACTCGGTAATTAGGTTAAAATGTAGTAAAAAAATTTCTCTTATTTGTAAAAATAAAGAGGATAGTGTACCCTTCGGTGAAGGCAATAAGTACTAGAGGTTAGGTTTACCTCAATCTGGTTCATTCTGTTTATCTTCTTGTAATGGAAGATATATTGAATTACTGCGCCTCCTGCTAACCCCTCCTGCGGTAGGGTCTCTCTCTCTCTCTCTCTCTCTCTCTCTCTCTCTCTCTCTCTCTCTCTCTCTCTCTCTCTCTCTCTCTCTCTCTCTCTCTCTCTCTGAGTTACATTTTTGTTACTGCACATTAAATCTGTTAGAATTATGCCTTTAGGTAATGCTGGCTTTCATTGTAAACCTGATGTAGTACTATAGGTGTAATGTCCAAATTGTATTTTACTATCGATAAATATTTTTACAAGATTTCAAAGAAGTATTGGTTATTGTTGTTGTTGTTGTTGTTGGTTGGTTGGTTGTGTGTGTGTTTGCGCTTTTTTTCAAAATGGAATCATTTTCCGGAAGTAGCTATGAATGGAAGTATGTTAGAATTTGTTCTGAATTTGGTACACTAAAATGACCCCCTATATGGTTCCTGCGTTGCTAATGTTGTATGTTAATGAGATGCGTTGAAAATTTCATGCGTGGTAAGTTTAGAATTTCAAAGTTTGCAAATTCCCAAGTTACCGTAGCCGGCTCCTGTCTCGGGCTGGAGGATGCTTATCCAAGATCATTAGCTTGTTTTCTTTGATGCTTTGTGCTTTGTAACTCTGTGTGTTTTTGTAGTTTTAGTCTGTTTCTGTAGTTTTACAATGAAGTGAGGGTTTGTTTTTTAATGAGACACCATTGTAGTCGGAACATGTTCGGAAATGGAGAAGTTTAGTTTCCTTTCTTATAGTGTCCCTTGATACATTAAATTCCTTGGTGCAGTGATATTTAGATAGCTGAGTTTGTTAATTTTCGTAGTAAGACCAAGCAAAATAAGCAATTGATTGCCAGCAAGGTTTTTGCTCAGATTAATAAATGTTCTCGGGAGTTTTGATTCTGAAGTGATGTCTTTCAGCTAATAAATGAGAGTGACTACATTTCGCCAGAATGTATGAAGACTCGGTCATGTATACGCTGCTGTGAATATTTATTTCAAGTTATATCTTTCATTGGCAGTATTATAGTGGATCTAACTGTTAAGTACGTTTGCCATTAAATTTAGGGCCTGCATACTTCTCGCCCATAAGCAGTAAGTGCTTCCACGGAGTTTGGTCTTGGGTAGGTCATTTCTCAAGTTACCGCGCTGAAGCAAAGGAAATTATGCTTAGAACTCGAGAGAGAAGCAGTGAGGCCGAGGACACAAGAGTTCCCGAAGCCATTCTGGTGGCAGTTTAAGTGCGTCGTTTAAGAACTCTTTCACTGGCACCATCCAGTTCTCTCTCTCTCTCTCTCTCTCTCTCTCATTGTGCGTTCTTGGTTAATTTCGAACCGATAATATCCATTGAGTAAGGACTGTCTGTTAGGGGCTCTGATATTTCCTGTTCACTTTGCATATAACCAACCAAAAGATGAAATCCCTGAAATTTTAACATCTAGGTAAACGTTTCAGGAGAAAGTCGGAGTAAATTTTAGCTAAAGTTAACTGATTCCATGTCATGGCATTTTTGTATTTTCGAACGCCATTGAAAAAAGATGCCACCAAAGAGGGGTATTAATTCAAACATTTCCTAGTTCGGTATGCGCTTAAAAATGTGGCTTCGTAAACTCGGCGTTTTATCTGCTTTAGTTACATATGAACAGCAAATATATAAATTGTGATATTTTGGACGTTTCTGTGACTTTAGGTTTTTAAATGATCATGCATTTTTGAGGCAGCGGCTTTGTATTATGGCATTTTTAGCTGTGATAATGTCACCTCTAAGATTGGTATCCATATTGTGTTGGTTGTGAATTTTAGTCCACGGTCAATCATGTTGAAAGTCTTTTTTTTTTTTAACCTTTCCAGTCTTAGTTTGTGTTTTGTCACTTTTGCATTATCTTTCATACCATAGTTGTGCATTTTAACACCAATTTTCCAATTGCGTCGTTTATTGGTCGTTTTGTTTACGTTCATATTATGCTGTTACATTATTTGACATTCCCGTAATTTTTGCCTGTGTTGTGTTGAAATGGCTTTATATTTGAAAGGAACTATTTAAAAGTTCCTTTCACCATTAATTTCTTTCTTCGGTTTAACATGTTTTTGTTCTCTTTCCTACATTTTAACATTTCTGTGTAAGATAATGCATATTTTTTTACCTTTCCCTATTTGTCCATTTCCAACTTGTCAATTTTAGTTCCACCGTAACGTTTTTATTCCCACTTTTCCTTTTCTGTAGTTACTGTTTTAGGATTTACATCCTTAATGCGTTGGTGCATTTGTGTGTTTCCATTTCCTACATGATTAATGACCTGTTATTGTGGGCTTTTCTTGAGGGCTAATGATGTTGGTGTCAAGGGACCCCATTAAGGGTCACTGTTTTCGTCCAGAGGCTACGGATAGCATATCTTGGTGGTAGGGGTGTGCGTGTGTGTATTTGAGCGAGCGTGTTTACGTGTTTTCTTGTTTGTACGCCTGTAATATGTACACATGTATGCGTGCGTAGGTACGTGAAAATTGATATGTATTGGCATACATTTTCTTTATTATTCTCGGTTTCTTTGAAAGTTATTAGCCAAGTGTTTTTGCTTCTGAAATGTAACGTAGATATTCCAGTTTACTTACAAAGAGTTTTGAAATATTTTACGCTACTGCTAAAGAACATCGTAAATTAAAGGCCACATAACTTACCTTAATATATATATTCCTCGTACGATACAGAAATAAACAGACCTTTACTGCTGCTATGGCCTCATTACCTTCCGTAAACTAGTGAAGGGCACATTGGTACTCACCTGGAACAGATATAAATAATTGTTAATAGTGTGTACTGTAAATAATGTATATTTTTGTAAAAGAAATTTTAATTAATACTTACTAACTTTGAATGGCAAATTGTAAAGTAAGAAAGATTCGTCTGCAAAACTAATTGACACTGGACAGAATGTATACAGTTGCTTATCACAGTAAAATATGCGGGAGACGAAGAAACATATGGACGAAATCATTGTGCAGAGATATGATGATGATAATGATATGTATAATAATGGTGATAATAATATCCTTTATTTCATCTCAGCCCATATACATGGAATATACAAAGTAAAGGCAATACAATACTCACAATCTATTACACGCATTAATATAGTAGATAAATATTATAATCGGTAATATCCACACAGTTGCTGAAGAATTAGAAGAAATAATGTATTCAAAGTAATGGTAATGACAGTAACAATATTGAGAATGAATACTTGACTACGAGTTATGATCTAATTAGAAAGCGATGTCGGTTCATTAACGCCGTTGCATCCAGCGGGCACCAGAGTATCGATTATGATTGTAATGGCGAAGAGCGAAAAAACACACAGTACTTTAACTCAGCACGCATCGGTTAATGTATAAGCTGATTCTCTAAGGTTAAAAGCAGTAGTCTATATAATGGGAAAACAAAAGCTACTCCTAGTATTTTGTTTCGTAATTTTTCTCCACTCTGTACTTGCTATTCCGTTTTAGCTGCACTACTGCTGTGAACAAAACGCATAAGTTGAATAATCCAATACTTGTAAATTTGCGTTTTATTTCAGTACTCTCTCATTTGAGCTGAACTTTAGAAATATGGTACGGCTGCTATGGGATATGCCAAAAAGCCATTATCACGTTTGCAAGTTTTCGTGGAAAACTCTTAACGCAGTATTTAAAAAAAAAAAAAAAAAAAAAAAAAAAACTTTAAGTGCACATCCATCAAGGTAAAAAAAGGCGTACCCTTCGTTCTATAGCAGCAGAATGAAACACCTGTGTTATATTCAGTTAAACAGGCCTCATCATTATGCTTTTACTCATGAACATCTTAAGCAGTGTATAACAGAGCATAGCTATAGTTATGCAATTTCTACCACCGACGGTTCCGAATCTTCATCTGGCGTACGATTTGCCTCATTATCACATTATGAAAACCTCAGTTCTTTACCCATTAATGCTTTGGTTCTCATGATAATGTCTGCAATATAATCAGCAATTAAGTTTATTAAAAACAATCTTGCTCAAATACTTGTAATATTCACTGCTTACTGAAGGGCTTTAAAAACTTAACCCTCTTAAATGATTGTTTAAACTATTTCTTCAGCAACGAAAGTTTTCATACCAAAATTATATTAGGAAGCCGGTATAAGCGTTGAAATATATTGGAATATCCTTACTCTTATAGGCAATAAAAGAAATGAAGATATTTATAAAGGAGCTATAGTTGCGACTTTGATTAGACCAAATGTATTTATTCTTAGTTATTCTTTATTCTCAAAAACATATCATCCTCAAGAAATGGCAGACACTGGAAATAATGGATCTAGTAGTAACAAATTAACGTAAACTAAACCCCGAGTTTGTATGGACCAGTCCCCTAATACAGAACACACCACTCTTGGTTGAATATATTTTATGTCGCACTACAGTATTCAACCAACAAGGAAAATAGAATTTTTGACACAAGGTAACGTTAGAATCTTCAAAACAAAGTTTGTTGACGATACTAAATTTGTTGGAAGGAGTTGTAATAATTAATAAAATAGGGTCTGGTCCAGTTTAACTGTCAAGTTATAGTCAAAGGTGCTGCTTCGTTAAGAGCTCGGCAACCCTACTTTACATCCTATATAGGGATAGTTCTATTAGTGCCCCCCATGTTGCAAAGTAGGCATGAATGGAGATGTTTGCACCGTCCCCTTGACGCTACCTACACACTTTCTCTCTCTCTCTCTCTCTCTCTCTCTCTCTCTCTCTCTCTCTCTCTCTCTCTCTCTCTCTCTCTCTCTGCCAACTTTCATAACTTCCACGGAATCAAGATTCTTCTTTAGCCAGATCAAGTACCCGAATGCGAAGCGACGAACACTTCTTGTGAGCATAAAGGAGATATAACTGAATTCGTTCATACATACATGTGTATATATACATTATATATATATATATATATATATATATATATATATATATATATATACAACATTATATATAATAATTATATATGTATATTATATATATATATATATATATATATATATATATATACCCAACCTCTGTAACTATTATAACAATTAGTCTTAGCTCAGCTTTGTCGTTTTCTCCCAGTTTCACTTTTAGAGAGCCGTCTGCTTGATCTCTCTTATTTTCTGGATCTTTTTATTTTGCAGTCCAACGATTCTAGCTCCTCAGAGGTTCACCGTCTTAAGCGCTCAGTGACCGAAAGTGGCTCATTGCTTTACCTTGACAGCCTTATTTTCAAAAGTCGAATACACTTCACTTTACAACCAGCATAGTACCTTTCAGGCCTCATGATCAGCGTTGCCGCCTGCTGCGACAATGGACTTATTATGCCCTTCGCTTGTATCTGAATCCCTTTTCACGTTTCCTAGACATTTGGTTTTTTTTTTAGGGCAATATGTAGACATGTTTGTATCAGTAAAAACACGAATATACTTTTGCTTATCAGTTTTTACTTTTAAATGAACCCTTTTCCAATGAGGTCTTTATGTTGACCACAGCTTCCCATTTTGTGGATTCCCTGTGTCGTACGACCAGTTTTCATCTTTACTATCCATTTTGTGGATTCCCTGTGTCGTACGACCAGTTTTCATCTTTACTATCCAAATTCAGAGTATTAAAGAAAATAGTATCTGGATTCACTCTAGAAATTTGGCCGTTTCAAAGTAGATTATAATGTATTTGACAGATCCCTCTTTTGAGAATATTTATTGTACATCATTCGTTGATGGAACAATTCTTAGAATCATGGAAGGGCCAGACATAAATAGTACTAGAAATATGGTATATTTTATTTGTATTATCATGAAGTCTCACGTGTTAAGTTAGCGTCCAACACTAAAATGCATGGCAGCTAGTTATCTTCACCTTTGTATTTTCTAAAATAATTTTTCGAGTCATTAGCAGTAATGGGAAAGTGTTTTGATATAAAATATTTTCTTTTTTGTGTCACGTGGCGGACAGCAAAACGTTCCAAAGTCCTTGTGATTAATAGGGTCTTTTCAAGTAAAATGTTATTTTCTTAAAAAAAAAAAATCGTGGTGTGGTTCCAAAGAAGTTGCAGAGTCTTTAAGAATAGTCTTTCTTTTAAAGCAGTTGAGGAGGTGATTAAAGGTAATTGTCGGAGATCGGAAACTTTTAAAATAATGGTCTTCCAGAGTAGTGATTCTAGGAATCTTTGCAACACCTGACTTTCTCAACGAGAGAGAGAGAGAGAGAGAGAGAGAGAGAGAGAGAGAGAGAGAGAGAGAGAGAGAGAGACTCGTGGGCTCAGGCGTTGCTCATCACGCAAGTCAAACAGGAAGTGTATGTGACTTCCATCTAGAAAAAGGTACCACTAGTATTCTCAGGTCTTAATGTCTTTAAATCAGTTATTTGTTTGCTTGTTCTGATTATTGTAGATAATCAGCTGTTACATACTGTTAGCCTGTAATGCGTTGTTAATATTACTTTTATCGTTGCTGCTGCTGTTAATCAAACTGACTCAAACCCACAATTATTAGGTAATATGAGTGACTATGGTACAGGATGAAGGAGAAATAAAGTTTCCGTCAGAAGCAAAAAAAAAAAAATGCTATGATACTGTGAGTTGATACTTTGGTCGTGTGATTCTTACTTCTAAGTGATAAAAGGGCCAGTGAAGATATTAAGCAACCACAGGTGCCATGAGGCTTACCTTTAAAATGTACCTTTAAAATGATATAATATATGGTAATAAAGGATCGAAACAACATATTGTAGTACGAAGCTAAATCCTCAGGTAATGATGAACTGGCTAAACAACTTTTGTAGTGTGAGACTTACATTTATTAAGAATTTGTACGGGTTAACAAAGGTATGCAAAGAACTGCTTGGAGTGTAAGGCTTAATTCTAAAGTAATATTTATCAATAAAGGCTAAAAAAAAAGGAAAAAGAAAAGTAAACGTGCCAGATTTCATCATATGGGTTTTCTAGCTCAGTCTTGATGGCAGTTGGTAGTAAGCATTTCGGTTCAGTCACGTTTTTTGAATTGACGTGCAGGGAAAAGAAGGTGATGGCGGGTCACGTGCAGCTGTCGCTGTTGTGTTTGGAAGAAGCTTGTGTGTATATATATATATATATATATATATATATATATATATATATATATATATATATATATATATACACACACAACACACACACACATACATACAGTGTACATATATATACATACACATATATATTAATGTATGTAATATCGGTTTGAGTGTTGTATGCGCTCAGAAATGTTATGATTTCAAAACTGTATTTAATTATAACATTTGATGGCAGTGTTGTTTTGGAGTTGCACATCTTAGTTATTCGCTTATTTCTTTTATCGATTTGATAAGGGAAAACGTAGACATTTGGCTCTTAACTAAACCGCATGATCTTGAGAACTGGCAGTAATCGTTGAAATGAAAGGCCATTTGGCGCCAACTGAATTCTCGTCTGATCCCGGTTAGAGTCGAAATAGAAAGGGCGCGGGATGATGAGGAGTTTACTTGTGGTACCAAATTTCCTTACAATATGGGCAGCCATTTCAGCATTTAATGTTTTTGGCATATATGTATAAAAATACTTTAGAAATGTAGGTTTTACTTTCTTGCTCTTTACTAGCGATACAGCAGGAAATGTTAATCCTTGAATCTTGTATGCGTAATCAGACGACGTTAAAGCCATTATTGAGCTTCTGTCTCCCAGGTTGATGAGCATGCTTTATCTTATAAGAATCCAGAATGCAAACTTCGAAGGATTATCAGGTTTTATATACAAACTTTCCTTAAATAATAGAGCTGCAGTTTGTAACGTGAAAATCTGCCTATTTTAGTAGCGCTGCAGTTTGTAACGTGAAAATTTGCCTATTTGTAGGATATGTAGTCATAAAAGGTACTTAGGTGACACCAGTGTCGCAACCTGTCGTAGGCTGCAAATGCTTCGTTTGGTAGCGAAATTGTTGCCAGCTTTGCTGCGTCACGCTCCAAGCGTTGAACGATGTGGGACAGTCGTCAAACAAAGAAATATTTGTTTGGCGATGAATTCCCCTGATGATTTCCAACTATCAGGGACCAGCCATTTATTGACGCGTTTTGTTTGTAGCTTTTAATGTACATGAATAAATCGATTCATTTGTTAACAGCACCGTTAACTTGGTAGCCTGGGATAGGAAAAGTATTTATTGAAAGTTTATGGCACCAGTGTACTAGAGATAGTTCCTCTTAGTGAACGATTTGTTTTCGTGCTCGTCGACCAATCTGGTGGTCCGAAGTTCGATTCTCTGCCCGGCCAAACCGGAATGATAAAAATTTATTCCTGGTGATAAAAATTCATTTCTCGATATAATGTGGTCCGGATCCCACAATAAGCTGTAGGTCCCGTTGTTACGAAACAAATTGGTTCCTAACCAGGTAAAACATCTAATCCTTTATTCCTTGTACAGTTTAGAAATGAACTGTACAAGGAGTAGAGTACAAACACAATAATGTGTGTCTGTGTGTATATATATATATATATATATATATATATATATATGTATGTATGTTGTATGTATATATAGTAGTATATATATTTACATATTTACATATATCTATATATATTATATATATATATATATATATATATATATATATATAAATATATATATGTGTGTATGTATGTTATGTGTGTGTGTGTGTATATATATATATATATATATATATATATATTTATATAATATCATATATATATATATATATATATATATATATATAACTACTTTTTCTTAGTAAGGAGTAACTTCACTGAAAAAAGGAGCATGGTAGTAACTGCTGCGTTCGTCTTTTAATTGTTGAATCAGGAAAAATCCCCTTTGCAATAAAACACTCCCACATCGTATACCTAGCAGTTCATATTCTCCCAAAGAAGTTTCCCATCTACACACATTATGCCACTCAACTTGATCTTGCAAGCGCAGTCACTACATTTTCTGTCTTTCTTCCCAAAAGTTCAAATAGTACACCCTTTCCACCAAATAATACACCCTTTTCACCAGCTTATGGACCGTTATATGAACAAACTACGTTAAACCTCTTGGATTCGTCATTTTCCAATGCTAAATTTTTTTTTGTTAGCATTTTCAACCGTTCCTACCCCACTCTTCAATCCCCGTACTTCATTTAAACATCTTTCATTTTTGTATACTTGTATTTGCCTTCAACGTCCTTAGAAGTGGATCTGTTGCTGGATTGTTTTTTTATGAATAATTGTAAATCTTGGTGGAGTGGGTTTTTTTTTTATTGCATGATGTTGGCTTTGTTTGGTGCATCATTTTTTCTAATAAGTACACTATTGCTCTAGGGGAGAGAGAACAGTAGTACTCCAGTTGGTTAAATTAACATGAAAACTTGGCACTCGTAACATGTGAACTTTCCTCCTCAAAGTTTTTGACTTTCGATCAGGAGATTGTGGAGAATACTTGAAGATCGTAGAATATGATAAAGAAGATGCTTGTATTTTAATGTAACTCTCTCTCTCTCTCTCATCTCTCTAGCCTCTCTCTCTCTTCTCGTCATTAATATAATATATATATATATTATAATATATATATATATATATATATATATATATGTATATATACACATATACATGCACACCAACTTTAAGGTATATATATATATATATATATATATATATATACATATATACATATATACCATATATATATATATATATATATATATATATATATATACACATACACTACACACACACACACACACACACACACACACATTCATATACACAAACATATACATACATACATACCAACTTTAAGGATCGACTCCAGGACAGGCATCGGTCAAAATCACATTCATGTTTTTAACAGCGGAATCATGAATGAACCCGTTTCGAACAGTTTTCATCAAACTGTGCATAACCCTCTCAGGATTCCTTCAGTGTCAATCTAAGTCATATGCTTTTTTTTCATCCATTTGTTATCACTCATTCTTAGCAAATGACCAAGCAGTCTGACAACATTGTAGTCCATCGTTCCATCAACGTTAACATTTTTACGACTCAATTTATGTACCCAAATTGTTCGCCATATCAGTTTATGTAACATCACTACGCAAACGGTTCAAACTTCAAACTTATTTATTTTTCCGTCACGTTCAAAATCTCTCTTCAGTACCATAAAAGAGTTGGCTTGTGTGTATGAATGTATTTCTTTGTTCATACCCTAGGATTATTCCTGGTCATGCACTGCACAGGCCCAGTCCAATTGGCCTGAATGGAAAATGAAACACTTAAAATTCAGTGAAAACCTGGTTTATGTTTGCAATGATCCCAATTCCACAGGCGAATAATGTTATTGCGTCTCTTTGTTCAAATGTTCTGTAATAGGCCTATTCTTGTTTATTCTTGGGGGAGCTGTAAAAGATCAGAGTTAAAGGTCGGCCTATTAGGAAGAGGGGAAGAAAACGCTCTCTCTCTCTCTCTCTCTCTCTCTCTCTCTCTCTCTCTCTCTCTCTCTCTCTCATTCTTCCGGTGAATTGGGGCAAGATGGAAATGAAAAGAAATGAACTGCCACTGAAAATTCCAGCCAGTAAAAGAAAGTTAGTCCCTTGAGAAGACCCGGATGAAGTTAGGGAATAAGATAGAGTCGTTGGCCTTCTGGTTTTGGGGAGTAGGATAATGAAGGGAGAAAGAAGGGGCAGGAGGAGGACTGTGGGCTAGATTTTGGGGCGGAGACGCTTCGACTTAATGATGTTCTCAGGAAAAACGTAAGGCGGAAGAAATATCCTGATGGCTTGTGTGATGAGACGGATAATTTGGTGCCGGAAGTGGCAGGCTGATTGCCAATTTTTCATCCTATTTTTAATTGTTGGCCTATCCTTGTTCGGAGAGTTGACCTGAGAAATCTAAAGAGCTTTAGGCCACACACACATGCTCGAGTTTTTATTATTATTATTATTATTATTATTATTATTATATATTCATTATTATTATATATGATCATATTATATAATATATTTAAGAGGAGAAGGTGAAAGGAGATAATCTCGCAAAGAAAAAAATGCATAAAAAAATTGAAGCAGGATTTATTTGTCATAACGGTAAATGTCTGTCTGTCCTTTATTAATGTGGGCATTAGTATAAATACGAGTGAGAAATGTATAAATCTAAGCAAAGAAAATCATCCTAACATAAAGATTGGAAACCTTCCTTATCCATTTTTTCCCCGGGAGTTGCTTCAGATATCGTTCCTCGCAGTGAAAAGAGATGGCGCGCGTGACCCCTTTGATAAGGGCTTTCAAGAAGCCGTTGATCAGAAATTTTTCATTTTGGGGTGGGGTGGAATGGGGATGCTGCCGATAAATTCTCTAGGATTTTCTTCCGGTCCTCCAACATTTCCCGTCCCACCCTCCTCCCTAACCCCACCCCAACCTCAACCCCGACCATCAGAGCCGTGGGGAGAACGGCATAAAATTCAGCCAGACCCGGAATTCATTTCCTTATGCAGAAGGCAGAGTTTGTTCCAGTACTCGTCTTGACGTGGCTAATCTTGCCTCAAATGGGACACGTTTTTAGTTGCGTGAAACGACTTACATATATTTGTTAAAGCTGGGAGACCACCTCATTTTTTATTTAAAGACTTGGCTGCATTTACCTGAATGTAACTTAGATGCAGCTTATAAGTGATACAAAACTCAGTTTTGGAAATGGATGTTGCTTTTATTAACCTGAGAGCAATTTAGAGGCAGCTTTAAATGATACAAAGCTCAGTTTTGGGAATGAATGTTGCTTTTATCAAAATGAAAGATGGCTGCTTATGCTGGAAATGAAACGTCACTCGTTTTTATGTAAAATTCGATGTTGATGCTTTTGCCCAAAGGGAGCACAGCTAATGTGCTGATAGTAGGACATGCTAGGCGTTGAGTAAAATGTGTCGTGACTGAGTTGAATAAAGTGGTTCGTGGCTGCATGTGTGAAATAGGATACGGTTGGTGTTGAGTAAGTGGGTTTTGGCTGGTGTTGATTGAATGGGTCATTTCTTTTGTTGAAAAAATAAGTCGTGACAGATGTTTAATACATGGGCCATGGCTGCTAGTATTGGAAATGGAACCTGGCTGGTAGTGAGTGGATGATCGTGTTTTTGTGTTTGATGTTGAATAAAATGGTCTATGGCTGGTGACATTTGAAATAAGTCATGGCATGGGTTAAATTAATGTATCATGGCTCTTGACTTTAACCAGTGGGCATGGCTGCTATTAAAAATAGGTCAAGGGGCTGGTGCTTGAAATCGTGTATAATGAAAGAGTGCTCTGACTTCTAGCATTGAAAAGGAACGTGAAATGGGTAGTGGATCAGGATGTCTCAAGTAAAATGGGACGAGGGTGGTGTTGAATGATGTAGATCATGGATGATTGCACTTGAAATGGAACATGGCAGCGTTGAAGACATGGATTATGGCTTGGGGCACTTGCGTTGAATCAAATCATTCATGGCTGCTTGCACTTAATTAGGACACCTCTGTTGTTGAATAAGCGGATCAGTGCTGCGGGCAATTGAATTGGAATATCTGGTGTTAAATAAAAGTAAGTCATGGTTTCTTCCACTTAAAATGGGACAAGGCTGGTGTTGAATACAGGAGCCAGCGCCTCAGTGGCGTGGTTGGTATGGTATTGCCGTCCCACCTCGGTGGTCGCGGGTTCGATTCTCGGCCATTCCATTGAGGAGTGAGAGATGTGTATTTCTGGTGATAGAAGTTCACTCTCGACGTGGTTTGGAAGTCACGTAAAGCCGTTGGTCCCGTTGCTGAATAACCACTGGTTCCATGCAACGTAAAAACACCATACAAACAAATAAACAATACACGAGCCATGGTGAATAGGGATGCCAAGAGCTGAATAAAATGCATCATGGCTGCTTCCAATTGAAATGGGATGTGGTTGGTATTGAAGAAATCGAACATGGCTATTGTTCAATAAATGGGCCATGGCTTACGGCACTTGTAGTACGACGGATTGTGGTTGCTGGCAATTGATGAGGTGAAACCTACAAGTGTTGAATAATGTGGGTCATGGGTGTTGGTACTTGAAATAGGACTCTGCTGCTTGCTCATGAGTTGCGACCTTAATGTGTGAAGTAAAAGAATTCATGGCCGTAAGTAGTATGGGTGCTGAATTGAGTTGTTTGCTACATTCAATAGGCTAGTGAAAATTAAGCTTATGAATTAAAAGTGGCGTCACTGTTTTTGTTATTAAATGTACTTATGATTGGTGCTGTTTTATTGTGGGGATGATTTTGTGATGGTCAAGCATTTCCTGTGTTTACAGTTAGGGTTCAGAACAGTTGCAAATTACTCTCTCTCTCTCTCTCTCTCTCTCTCTCTCTCTCTCTCTCTCTCTCTCTCTCTCTCTCTTGCGAATTGAGTTACAGTATATGTCAGAGTTGAAGATGGTCAAAGGTCAGAGATGCAGGTTCTGTTACTTTTCCCCATGTTTTTCTGATCGCTTATCATTTATTTATTGCATGGTCTGCTTAAAGGAGAACTAGGTGAAAAAGTTTACTCTTTTGTTATAGGCATTTTCCGTTTATATTCCGCAGTGACAGAGTCGACTTCCACGACTTTCGATGTATATAAAATATACGAACTAAAAGATTGCTTTTACTGTGAAAGCGTTTTCTTAAGAAATGGAGAATTGATCAGGTTTTGCGCAAACGCTTTACATGTTGGCATGAATGGAAATATTGGTTTGGGGTGGGGGGTGGGGGTGGGGGTTGGGGGTGACTTCCTAATGAAAACTACTGAATGAAATTTGCCGATCAAGCAGATCACTAAGTTTTGGAAAACTCAGAGTAAGAGACCTCGCCGGAAAAATAAAATCGAAAGTGTTCTGCGGCGGATAAATTTTAATGTAATTATGAGTACGTCATATCACCGATGCCTTATAAAGTTATGGCCAACGTATTAATAAAAACTTACGAATAAGAATATGTAATACTCTACTGAGGTAAAAACCTGAAATATAATGATTAGTTACTGATCGTCATTATGTACGTAGTATATTGAAATGCAGGCACCGGTAATTGAAAGTATCGCCAAGAGTCTGAGGAATCTAGTCATACTGAGAAGAAACAAGTGGAATAAGCCTGGAGGAAATAGGATACCGTCATCTGATCTTAGCTGCTGCATCTTTCATACTCAAAACTTCCAACTCCAAGTGAAGATAAGATTAACGCAGGACAAATGAGTAATTGAAACCATAGCTAAATGTTAGGACGAAAGATGAGACAAACTTCAAAATCATCATTAACAGAGTTTATTATATATAATAACATATTTAAAATTGTGCTTACTGTTTTTAAACAACATTTTTATGGACAAGACTATGTGCTGATAAGCTATGATTGTTGATTGGTTTCTTTCGTCAAAACGGTCTTTCGTTAATGAATGTTTTTATCTTTTAGTTTTAATTTTGTTTCATTTTATTACTTTTGTTTTTTATTTCAAGGAATGCAATTTGGCTCATTGTTGCTGTTTTATTTATTCTAAATACTTGTGGACATCTTTATATTACTCTTGATTTTATATCCGTTGTTATGTTTTTTATGCACAGGTACCTAATTTTAGTAGTTTCACATTTTTTATTTATCTAAAATACGGGAAAGAAAATGGCTTTTAAATGATGCAACGTTCATACGCTACGGACCAAGTAAGGATGTCCCAGAGGTCGTTATCATGTACACGCTCACTTGGAAATGAAGAAATGTGGCCCCCGAGGTCCTCTTCCTTTCACCTTCGTGGGGAAAGCTTCAGAAATCTGAAAAGTCTGCAGTATAAAATAACAACCACAAGGTGTCGTCTCTCATTCAACGAAGGTTATATCGCTGCCGCCTTCAGGAACCAACAGCTGTAAGGCGGAAGGGTGCTTTGGGTGAATGAATATATGTTTACGTGAAGTAATTTTATAGTAATTTTGAAAATTTCTCGGCTGTGCAATGTAGGCATTACTTTAAGTCTCTTGGCAGCGCCCCTTCGGCCCCTAGCTGCAACTTCTCTCATTCTTTTTGCAGCGCCTCTATTCAAATTCTTACTAATATATTTCTTTCCACTCTTCTCTTATCAATTGTTTCAAAGATTAGACATTTCTACTTTTAATTTCCCTTTCAGCACTGAATGACCGCATAGGTCCCCCATCTAGTGTAAATTCAAGTTTATGAAACAAAACTGTTGAAGAGATGAAAGCATCGACCGAGTTACTAAATGTTTGCAATATTGCTTATGCTATTTTAGATTTTGTTGCAAATGTGTCTCTTGATTGCAAAAAGTCTTCAGTTTTTGTTAAGAACTCTTAATGTGTGTGTGGCGGACAGTAGGAGAATCGGTAAGCTGCAAAATATATGTGCTATTGTTTTAGAATCACAAGTTAATCATTGTTGGTATTATAAGTTTTGTTAAGTTTAATTTGTGTGGGACCAGTATTTTCATGAGATAAGCAGACGTATGCCTTAGTTTATTCTCTCTCTCTCTCTCTCTTGGTCTAGGTGGGTGTAAATTAATTTCCTTTTATCCTTTATATGTAGAGTATATTTTTTGTAATGTAATGTTTCCACCATAAGGACAGCTGCTGTCATAACCAAAATGCAGTATCAGAATTTTACATCTTTTTATTACCTTTTGTCATCAGTCATTAAAGGATTGTTCAGGACCTCTTAAGCCATTTTTCTTTCTTCGCTTCCTGCTATTCATTTACAGTCTTTGGTAATATACTTAGTAGAGAGGTAGTGCTGTCTGTGTTTGCACCTCATGTGGTGCACCTTTGGCATTACTTGCTCCATCCGCTTTTTACACTTTAACTCTACCTCCTTTCCTCTTATCTTACTGTTCAACCTCTTCCTGTTACTTCTGATAGCAACTGTGGAGTTTTCTCTCCCAGTTCCTTGTACTTTTATCTCCTTTATTTTGTGGATCACTTCATCTTGCTGTCCAGTCACTCCAACTCCCTCCGTCCCATTGACAGCCTTCATTTCAGAAGTCATCACTTCAGATATATATGATTTACAATAATGATTTAAAATGGGATAATATCGCAGGATACATTAACCTCAATGAAACATTTCCTGTGTTTAAATTGCAATTATTTGCTCATTCGCATAATGAAAGTAATCCCATTTGTACCCATTCCCATCTTATATCTTATTCATTCTGGCCATTCCAGTTTTACCACGTATGTCTCAAGCCATTCCGTCGCGTAATTCGTATACATTCATTTCAGCATCTGTATGATTCCAGTCTTTTCGTGCCTGTGATAAGTTTCGTTTCATCATCCCTTCTGGATCTGCTCTTCCTTTCACTCCTCTTTTGTCCAATTTCTGCTTAATTTCAGTTCCTCCATTGTTAACCTGCGCGCAATTTCAGTTCCTCTGTTTGAAGCGTGGCTTTGGTTTCACTCCTCATATGGAATCTTATGTTCTTCCCGTTCTCTTATTTTCAGTCCAAAGGGCGAATCTCAAAAATGAATAAAAATTAATAAATAAATCAGTTCGATCTTTATTTCATTTTCTTTTCATGAAACCATTTCCAAATCATTCTTTTTTGAATTTCTTGTTATAGATATTGAGTAACTCCCACAACTTTCCTTCAAAATCCATTAAAGGAATAAAAATCATCGCCATTACTTGAAAGGAAATTCCTGTAATCTTTTTTACGCTGAAGTTGAATTTTCCATCAGTCAAGATTAGATCGATTTATGCCTTCGCTTAGATCCAAAGGTTCTTTCTTGGCTTGAGCTCTTGGGTTACTCTGTTTCCTTTTTTAAGATTGATATAACTTCATTTTCATAGATATACTCAGATATTTTTTTTTTTTTTTTTTTTTTTTTTTTTTTGTTCATTGCATAGTCTACTTACGAAGAAGTGAAATAGTTTTATTGTTGGAATTTCACAGCATTTTCTGTGTGCTTTTTCGGCATTTCTTAATGCATTTTTTTTTTTTAAATATTAATTTTGTTTTAGATTCTGCAACGTTCCTTTTAGCCTTCGGAAATTTGCAACAAAAGAATTTATTTTGTTTTGGTATAAATTACAGATTTTTGTTTTCGAGTTCGACTGTCATTTGTATATTTTGGATACTCACGGTGAGTTTAATGGTTTGTTTATTGTTTAACTCTATTTTTTTCCCAAAGATTTGTGTATTTGTTATTCTAAGGCTTCTCTTACTTACGTACGCCTTTCATGGTTAAATTTCTCGGTTTTCAATTCTCATTCGTTTTATTTCTTACGTTATGTAGTATATTGCAATTTGCCCTATTTTAAACTATTATTATTATTATTGGAAAAGCTGTAACGATTGACCAGCCTACTGAGGAAGCTTCGATAGAATCGAATGCCTTTATATAATATATATATTAATATATATATATATATATATATATATATATATATATAGTATATAATATATATATATATATATATATATATATATATATATATATATATGTATAGTGTGTGTGTGTGTGTGTGTGTTTATGTATGTGTGCTTGTGTAAAGAAAAAAAAAAGGCAAATGGATTCACTAAAACAACCCATGAAAAATCGGAGTTGAACAAATGACCAAAAATGAAGTCAAAATTGTATTAACAAGCGGCTGTTGAGGAACAGAAGAGCAAGTTACATTTCTAAGGTACCGTATCACGATCAGGAAGGCTCAGCTGTGAGTATTTTTCAAGATGTCGAAAACTTATTTAATTTCGACTTAGTTTCGTTTTCCTCGGTTGTAATGCCAAGGCAGCTTTTGCTCCTAGATTCTCCAGCATTCACAACAATCTTTCCTAAAATGAGCACAGGACTGGAGCTTATGTCTTTAATAGGTTTTTTTTCCCTTCAGTTTCTTTTCACATGATTCATTATGGTTTATAATAGATATGGAAAGAAACTAGCCCATCCCGTTGGTATTTTATTTCAATCTCTCTCGGTTTCGTGTGAGCTGGCCCGTAAATTTTACAAAATCTTAGATATTCAATAGTTTTCAAGGTACTCGACCATCTTTTATATACCTTTTATCTTGATTTCAAACCTCTCTCTCTCTCTCTCTCTCTCTCTCTCTCTCTCTCTCTCTCTCTCTCTCTCTCTCTCTCTCTCAATCAATTTTCATATTTTCAAGATTACACAAATAACCATCGATCAATGCCGACGAGTCGTCGTCGTCTTCGTCTTGGGGTGGGGGGGGTCCGGGTGGGTGTAAGGGAAGAGGGCCGGGAATCCGTTTACCCTTAAAACCGAACTGGCAACAGTACAACCCCAATACTATGTCAGTGGGAATCCCCCCGAACCAGTGTCTGCAGTACGCTCCTATTTATGTCTAGTTCGCATGATGTTGATTGCAAGTAAATTTGTAGGTCTGCTGTTTCTTTTTGTCTGTCGCATGGTGAATGGGACTTATTTTACTTGTTAGGTGTCACAATATACACCTTTTTCATATTTTTTTATTTTATTTTTTAATAGTGTAATTATGATAATGAATTTTTAAAAGCATTGTAGTATAACTTATTATCACTTTTGTTGTTATTTTTAACATTCTAAGTTATGTTTTGCTAGAGCTTTTTTTTCCAGGTAGAGAAATGACTTATTGATTCGGAGAAAAATTTCCAAATTTTATGTTCTCCAGTAAAATTATTTGTTATGGAGTTTTGTAAATACGGTACCATGTCTCATCAATACTGCAACTAATTGTATCCAAGATTATCGCATGTCTATTATTGAACTGTAAATTGATACTGATTTACTTCATTTCCAAGGGAAAATATCCCTGCATATCTTGCATGCAGCTGCCATTAGTATCTTGCTGTGTGAATTTTCTCGATGTAGTCTTTGATCGAACCCCAGATCTTGTTACCGAGAACACATGGCCTTAACGCCAAGTTACGGCTTGCTGTGATCTTTATACTATATATGTTTCAGTAGAATAATGTATCAAGTATGTCCTGAAGGTATATAGTGTGTGTATTTTAGTTTTCCATATTTATTTTATATACTCTCTTCCTTATGAAATCAGCATTCGTTTTCTTTTGAACATGAATTGTATATTTATCATCTTTTTTCTATGGCTATCTGTTATCTATTTTCTGTATACATTTATCACCATTTACTAAGTAAGTACTTATGTTGAGATCCGTTGTATGTCTTTTTTTGTCAAATCACAAATCAAAATGGAGTATATTTAATGTGTGGCTTATTATAATATATATCTATATATATATATCTATATCATATATATGCTCTATATATTACCACTATAACGTGTATGTGTGGGGGTGTATATATATATATATATATATATATATATAATATAATTTATATATATATATATATTAATTATAAATATATATATATATATATATTTTATTTTATATTTAATATGCCTTTGAGGTTTTATTTCTATTAACTTTTCGTATCGCTCTGTAGTGTATGAATTTTTTCTTTTTGTGATACTCTTGTGATACTTTAAAATGGCGTATTTTGTTCTCCATGCTTCCGCTCTCTCTCTCCGTCCATCACTCCAGTTTTTGATGGCCGCAAGGCGCCATTCATTCTCTTATCCGTAAGTCTAACGCGTAAATGTTTATGGGAAGATTTTTGTCAGACACTTTCTCGTGAAGAAAGAGACTCCCCCCACTCCCCCCATTTCCTTTGCTAAAGCCGTTTGTGAGAAAGTGTTGTATCCGAGACACGTTAGGTGTTTTTACTGCCCTCTCTCTCTCTCTCTCTCTCTCTCTCTCTCTCTCTCTCTCTCTCTCTCTCTCATGCTTGTAAATGCATATACCATATACTACTTTCATACGTTCAGTCCGTCAATGATTTACAGTCATTCCGTTGAAATCATATTACCTTTTATTTTTAATATTTTCAGTATTTTGTTTCACAATCCCACAGTATTTGTTAATTAAAACGTATTGCATTACATTTCTCATGTCTCTTTACTGTCCGGCCGGAAAAGGTAACTTTTTTTTTTCCATCGTCCCCTAAATTTCGTTCGTTTTCCCCATTATGCATATTAGCATGAAACACCATACATCCATTTCCATGGTTCCTCCTTGCCATTCGTATTCTAATGTAGTATTTATACGTACGTATATACTTCCCTCAGCTTTAATGCAACTCCCCCCCCCCTCTTCCCTCCCTCTTACTCTGAATTCTAAATTTGTATATTCCCATTAATCTTCAGACGTGCACATAATTTCAGAGGTATAGTTTCGAAGATTAATCTCATATTCATATTGAGATATGTGTTTGATTTACAAAAATCCGAACAAGATGATTAATTAAGTAGGGGGCGGCAGAAACATTAAGAAAGGAGCTTGTATAAACTGTGGAACACAAAGGAAGCAGAAGGGCAGATTGATGCAAGTAATCTCCCCACGACGATTTGATTCATTTGTCAGAATTCGACAAGTGAATAAACTGGATGGTTGGGGAAAGTGATCGATTGACTGATTGAATCATTGGACAGTGCTGATCAAATTGGTTGATTCAGTGAACTGCGTCATTTATTTACTCTAGGTAATATAAGACGGCTGATGAAGTCATCAGTCCGTTGATTAGTATTCATTACCGAAGAACAACATTTGAGATGTCTGTTGCCTGGAGGTCCTTGGCCGTTAACGCTGGTGTTTGGTTTACTGATGGAGAGAGAGAGAGAGAGAGAGAGAGAGAGAGAGAGAGAGAGAGAGAGAGAGAGAGAGGAATGCAGCAGTTTCCGAGAGAGGGAGTATGAGGCGCGCGCACACACACCATAAGACTAACAACCAATTACTTCAATAGGGGCGAACTGAATTTTTAGGGAACGCACCCATCTCGTTCCATGACAGGGTCGTGGACTGAACGCCAGTCATTCATTTAACAACTTATATACAGAGAGAGAGAGAGAGAGAGAGAGAGAGAGAGAGAGAGAGAGAGAGAGAGAGAGAGAAACAGAAACATTCGCTTCGGTTGGTACAGTTGTCTTTGATGTTAGAGAGGATGGCTTGAAGTGAAAATCCACCAGATTGAATAGTGTCGTTTTCAATCGTCTTCTATCCGTGATTCAGCGAAGCTTACTGGTTTTCCAATGACGTTTCTCTCGGAAATTTACATGTCAGAGAAACTCCAGCCTACGTTTTTCTTTTACTCTTATTTTTTTTCTGTTTGTGTGGGAGGAGGTAACGCGTCGTCTGAGGAGTGACAAATGGTAGAAACAGCTGGAAATATGCCTATCCTATCACGCAGACGTATATATGCATATATCCATATGTATGCACGTATACTCTATATATATATCTATATATATATATATATATATAATATATATATATATATGTGTATAATATATATGTATATAAACGTATATATGGATTTACAATCACCGAAGTAAAAAGATAAACTAAATGAATATAATAAAATAAATCTACTGCACAATCTTGAGATAAAAATACAAGATGTGTTGCTAAGAATCAGTAGAAATTAAACGGGACAGGTTCCTGAAATCAAGAAACACATCAATTAAGACCTTACATTAATTGCAAAGTGAGGCTTTGTATCTAAGGCCCCGTTCACACGGTCGAGCTTTGGTCGACGAACTTTGTCCGATGTGACCTCAGAAGCGGAGAAACAGCAAGAAAAGTCAGAACTTTGCCGCGGTTTCTCCGCTTCTGACGTCACATCGGACAAAGTTCATCGATCAAAGCTCGACCGTGTGGATGGGGCCTAAGGCTTAATCATGGCGAGCTTTATAAAATTCGTTGGCCCTACAAGTATGGAATGGAAAAGAATCAGTATTTGTAGAATGGTCATATTCTTAGTGTTGTCGAATGGTGCTAAATGCAGGTTTGCTTTATGGTGTTTCTTCCCTACATATTATATCCCAGTAAGTTGGAAGATGTGAACCATGAATTACCGCGTGGATCTTTTGAATTGATGATCACTTTAATGTCCAGTGTGGAATTCGTTCATTAGATTTGTTAATTTTTTCATTATATTAAATGGCCCATTAACAAGAAACGGAATGAGAGAGTACGTAACCTCTCTATTAGCAGTGATAGTAGTTTTAACTAGACCTACCAATTGCAGTGATTTACATCTTAAAATTGCTTACTTGTCGTATTTTCTGTTACTACAATAGTATATAGACATGAGAAAGAAGTGCACTCAGATTTTCTTGAGTTTAAAATGGCTGTTTGTCGACCATTGTCGTCATACCACTTTCTCTAAAATTTGTACCGCTTTTATCTGTGATTGTAAATAGATCCTGTAATAACAGTAGAGTTATCAACAATATGTTTTAGCTAACTAAGGAAAAGGCCAATCACGCGAGTTATTTACTTTAGGATATTGTTACGTTTTGTTACTAGCTTCGTTAGAAATGTTCTCAAAACTGATAACCGAAAGATTAATTCTGGGATTGGAAGTCGTTGTAATTGCAAACGGAGATAAAAAAGATTATTAAAAAAACAAAATGGTGATGTGCAATTGAAGAGCTGCTATCATGTGACCTTTCGAGTTAGTATTTCATTTATTGATTTTTTTTTTTCCCGCTAACCAGTTAGTATGCTTAAGATATTTTTCCTCAGTTTTATTCAGCCACCCTCATTTTTTTTTTTTTATTAACTTTTATCCTTTGCTTTATTAACAAAATCTCCCCATTCTCTAATCCTAATCGGGCATTCTTAAAACGATGTAAAGGTTGAATAAACGATATAAAGTAATAGAAAATTAAATAACTTATGGCTAAGTTCGGATCATTGTAAAGTGAAGTTAGCTTTCAATGAAATTGTGAAAAAAATGTGTTTTCGGCTTTTTATTTTTTCGTTTTTCTTTTTAGTTGACATACATGGTGATTAGGAAACGCGAGGTATATGAAATACAGTTACTATGTCAGTGAGAAGTGCTTTGTATAAAGTGCAAGACTATACAACAAAATACCGCCCAAAGTAAAGATCATACAAGAAGAAAGCAAATTTAAAAAAGAATTAGAGACTCCTATTCTGCAGGAGCTACGATACTGAAAACACTTAAAAGACAATTATAAACTATAACTCACAAGGGCCTTGTGGAGGACTGTACATAAAACCAAACAAAGTGCACTTGTTTATACGCAATCAGATTTGCAGCTATTTGGGTGGTATCCCATCGCTTCTCCAATTATTCGTGAAGGGCTAGAATTCTAGCAAATCATTCATTCGGCTAGATTATTTGCTAGTAGATCCTTTTACCATGCTCTATCAGTGGCAAGTAACCTGAACAGCCTCTTGTAATTATTATTATGAAAGTTTTTGCATCAACGGAAGTATCGTATATGTTCGTTAAGCAGGTGAATCATTGCTATTTTCATTATAGAGTATTATTTAATACATACTAATAGCAGTAAAATTTTTCAAAATAGGCCGATGTGGTATGCTTCTCAATCGTTGTAGATCAGCGGAAGCTGATGTAATGACGATACATAAAATGTCTCAGAGCGCCTCAGCGGCGTGGTTGGTATGGTATTAGCGTCCCACCTCGTTGGTCGCGGGTTCGATTCTCGGCCATTCCATTGAGGAGTGAGAGATGTGTATTTCTGGTGATAGAAGTTCACTCTCGACGTGGTTCGGAAGTCACGTAAAGCCGTTGGTTCCGTTGCTGAATAACCACTGGTTCCATGCAACGTAAAAGCACCACACAAACAAAAACAGAAAATGTCCCAAAATCCAGCGCAACTTATTTCAATATAACTTTCAAGTAAGTCATTCAGCCGTGTAGTGCTGCTTCGTTATATACCGTAAAACAAGCATTTCTTTTTTACCTTACCTTTGAGAAGGTTAGCTTTAAGGGAAAGGGGAAAAGTAATAAGAGGACGTAATAGCATACGTCGCCAGGTAAGAAAAGATTTCAGAGTAAGGAGAGAGGCTGTAATTGCAACTGTCATGTCTGTCTCTTTTTTTTTTTTTTTCTCCGAGGATTCCATCTTTTTATCCTTCGCTCTGTGATATTTTGCCGTTAACATCTCTTCTGTCTTCGTCTTGATTAGAGAAGTCGTTCTACTCATAGAGTTGTACACGATGTGTTGTATTACTTTAAATGGGAGCATTCTTTAGTGTATCTGGATTGGACCGCACGTATGTAGGATCCAGTGTACATTTTCTTTTTATAAACGAAAGCTAATATTCTTCAATTGAAGCTGTTAATATTTTTAAAAATCACTTCTGTAATAATTAACGGTCATGCAGTGTGAGTTCAAAGTATTCATTATTTTCGTTTGGTCGGGACCGAAGCTCAGTATATTACTGAACATGTTTGTTCGTTTGTCTGTGGTCGGTTTCAAGTCTTGAAGTTGTACGGTACTTGAGTATGTATGTATGTATGTATACGAGTCGTAAAGTGTCAAGTTACACTGTGCCTGAGAAGAGCTGGTAGAGGTGTGTATAGTGAAAGACAGCGCAGCTTACAAAGATTTGCACTTCATTGAGAATGTATAAATGTATGTATGTATATTGATACATTATATTTTTTCTTTAATTTTTATATATAAACATGAAAATGAAACATTCTTAACAAACAAAAATCCTGGGAAGGAAGCTTTAATTGCTTTAGATAGAAAATAAGCGAGGAAAGAGAAGACAAATAAGCAGTATATAACAATTACAAAGCAGTCAAATGGCGTCATATTGGGAAGCAGATAAACATTTTATTAACAACATTACAGTTAGAAAGCAACCTTGAAGTTCTTGAACATGGTAACCACGCCTTGAAATACAATAGCAGCCCCTCTTACTTTATAGCATAGTCTTCGGTTACGCTGCCAAGAGACCGCTCTCCACTTGGAAAGTCAATAGAATAAGACTTATCTTGCCGGCAGTATGACAGGTGGGTGCTTCAACGGGATGAGGATGGTGATACTCGGCAAAGCGAGTAGCGCATACTATACTATAGTTCTGAGAGCTCAACCAATGAAGTTCCTAATGGAAGTTCCTTTGTGAAATGGAGCTGGTTGAACAGTATGTTAATCTTGTTGTGGTCTAAGTCTTTATTGCCCTCGCCTCCTTGAGATCTCGTGTAGATACTGACTTTCCAGGCAGGAAATCAATATTCAAGTGAGAGCAGACTAGAGATTTGACGTATTTGCCGTGACTTCTATGAGCCTTACATACAGGTTTGAGTTGTACCGAATACTTTTATCAGTGAATTTAAGACTTAGATAAGGAGTCTTCCCAGAGCGGTACCTTTTGAAACATTGGTCGTGATAGGTCTTAAGATCAGTATCAAACACCATCAGCAATAACCCCCAGGCGTTGGTCGCTTAAAAGTTTTTAGCGAGATAAGCAATCAGCTCTCTCTCTCTCTCTCTCTCTCCCAAAAACAACAACAACCACCACGACCTTGATGTGTACTGCTGTGTCCCGCCGGTATTTACCAGCATACTGTGAAACGCTGATCAAGACTGAATTGGTTATAGATTTGTTAGGGGGCGGGGCTGTAGACTAACAATTAACCTGCAGAGTCTAACTTCTGATACAAACAATTAACCTGGCAAACTTCTGATGGTAAACATCGACCTGATGCGTGCTTTTTGGTGTTAAAGAAAGAAGTGGCTGTTACTTGAATTATTTACTGAAATAATAACCGAAGAGGTAGATCAGTAATCCCTTTACTGCTCAGTGACAATTTTCCAGTTTCGAAGGAAGATGGCCATTTAAACCATTTGTTTGTTTGTTTGTATGGTGTTTTTACGTTGCATGGAACCCGTGGTTATTCAGCAACGGGACCAACGGCTTTACTTGACTTCCGAACCACGTCGAGAGTGAACTTCTATCACCAGAAATACACATCTCTCCCTCCTCAATGGAATGGCCGGGAATCGAACCCGCGACCACCGAGGTGGAACGTTAATACCATAACAACCACGCCACTGAGGCGCTATTTAAATTTAAACCATTTTGGGGAATAAATGCATATATGGATGGGATAAGTAGGTAACTTTAGATGACTAATATGTCTTTTAATCAGTTTTCCCCACCTTCCATCCCTGGTTCCTTAATAGAATGAGCGTTAAAGTGAAGTCAAAGTTCTCTTATAAGCTAGGTGCAACGGGGCTTCTCCTCTCGCCCATAGAAATTCTGTGTGGTACGTTGAGGGAAATTCGTCTCCCCCCTTTTTTTTTTGGGGGGGGGGGGGCGCATGGAAATTTATCCCGCTAAAAGTTCCTGAGCCGCAGTGGCAATAAATTACTAAGATACATTTTTCTGTTATGCCTCTTTCTTGACAACAAATGGTCTTTTGGGGTTAGGGTGGACTGGGCCGTAGGTAAGTGTCATATTTCCCAATTTATAGGTGGGTGCTCTGCCACAAATCAAGTCTCTCTCTCTCTCTCTCTCTCTCTCTCTCTCTCTCTCTCTCTCTCTCTCTCTCTCTCTCTCTCTCTCTCTCTCTCTCTCTCTCTCTAAGTTAGCGTAATTTTTCCTTACCCCATTTACTTCGGCAAGTTAGCAGACTGGCATTATTAATAATTGTATTGATGATAAATCCTTAAGAGAGTTGAGGTTTGTAGTCTTTATGGTATTTTTTGGCCGGGGAAGGGGGTTGGGGGCGATTGATACCTTCGCTAAACTTAAGTTGAAAAGGGGTATTTATCCATCCATGTCTGTGGTCTGTTTGCTGACTGCATAGAATATTAAACCAAATTATTGATGACTTTCAGGAAAACTTTCTGGAGGGATTTTTTGACTGTTGACCAAGGAAAGGTTGAGAATATTTTCGTAGATGGATTCGAGTCCAGCGGCACAGATGGGTTAGTTACATTTCAGTGTGGATTTCAATTGTCTCTTCTGATCTCTGTATGCTATCATTTGAGGGTTTTATCATGACGGTAGGAATTATGGTTTGGTTTTAAAATGATTAAACCCTCGGCGTTTGCACGGTATTAACTATCAGAGTAATCTTGTTAAAATTATTTGAGAACTATTATTACATGTAACTTTTGTGTGACTTTTTTTTTAATACTTTCTTACTTTTTCCCTCAATTATCAGTTATTGGCTATTAGCATTCTCTACCCTTGTTTCCAAAAGTACGTTTCCAGTGCATCTTCCTTTCTTAAGCTAATCATCCTCACGTCTCTCACTTACGTCACTCTTGTAGGTCAGCATCATCATTATCCTCATCTCACTTTTTCTTTTCAGTCTGTTTTTCAAGCGAAAGCTCTAGTTTGACAGCTTTTTCCAAGCGAAAGCTCTAGTTTGACAGCTTTTTTCAAACTCGTTCCGAACGCTTATTTACCCGGCCTTTTTCTTCAAGGGCAAAGCTTCTAGTTTGACAGGCTTTTTTCAAGCGGAAAGCCTCTAGTTTGACCGCTTTTTTTCCAAGCGGAAACAGGCTCTAGTTACAGCTTTTTTCCAAGCGAAAAGCTTAGTTTTGACAGCTTTTTTCAAGCGAAAGCTCTAGTTTGACAGCTTTTTTCAAGCGAAAGCTCTAGTTTGACAGCTTTTTTCAAGCGAAAGCTCTAGTTTGACAGCTTTTTTCAAGCGAAAGCTCTAGTTTGACAGCTCAGCGAAAAGCTCTAGTTTGACACCTTTTTTTAGCGAAAGCTCTAGTTTGACAGTTTGATCGTTGTTGGTATCTACGACTTATATCTTATTGATGACTTCAAAATTACATAATGATGTCTGCCTCTTTCCCGATAGGAAAAAGGTCATATCTTCCTATAAATTTGAAGCATTATGTTTTGAGTATATGAAACTATCATAGAATTGCTTTTTGTAATTGTATTACATTCATTTTTTAAAAATATTTTACGTGTTGGAAATCTAGAACTATGAGAAGTTAGGCAGTGTCAAGATGAAAATGCTTCGTATAACTTTGATGAAACATGATAATCTGAAAATAGAGACTCATTTGCTGCAAGATACACTTACGACAGATGAAAACTAAATAAATTTAATTGCTGTTAAATTATTCCCAACCCATACATAGAAATGTGAGGTAAAAGGGCAATATTTTAAATATGGTCTCAAGTGAAATTGTTTCAATGCGGTGGCAATAACGAGATACAAATTTGACCTCGTGACTCCACCTTAATTGATTTTGATGGTGACATATAGCAGATTCTTGAACCATTCCTTCAGTGACCGTTTGATTAAAAATGATTTCTGTTTGTCTACCATTATGTTACTCTCTCCAATAAAGTAACTGTGTTGGTGTGTCTATTTGTGTGCCTTGTTAACAAAATTGATCTATTGGAAATAGAATTCCAGTTTCCGACGTCGTTTAGCCTAGACTGTGGCCAGCCCCTTTTCACCACTAGCCCCAGTAAAAATACATATGCATATGCTTATGTGCATGGGCCGAGCCTCGTAACTTGACATAACGTTCCTAAAAGGTCGGGACAGCCCTAGCGACCCTTTCGTTTATTCCTGTCGATTTTAATAACGCCAATTAGGAAGTCCCCTCGTGCGCGTACATTTGATTAGCTGACTGAATCCGCGCGGAAAGGTTATATGGCAGAAAATATACGAATGAATGTTTCCATCAGGATCTTGACGTTTTTTGTTGTAGGAATCTGTAAGAAATCCGAAAAATTGTTCTAACGTAGTGATGTAGAAATATGTAAGAATCCTAGTCTTGAGCAATATGATAATTTAATTAATATTTTGTGTCATGGCCTATATGCCACGCCTTTGCAGAATCTCATGGAGTTAACTCAGTTGCAAAGGTATCAAGTGAAACATGAAGCAAAGTAACAAACATGGATGAGTGCCTAACTCTCCCATTCCTGTTATCCAGAGGTATTATTAGTTTGTGTTGAATCTATTCATATAAATTTTAAAGTGACTTTGGAGAGTCCCATTCATATTCATCGCCATGGCAGAGACTATTGTGAGGTTTTAATCTATTTCATATTTTTTCGAAATTGCCTTGATTCAGATTGCAATTTTGTTTTGCTCTTTTCCTTGTAAAGTCGCTAAAGAAAAAATCCCACCAAAGAATGAAGTACTAATATTTTTATTTATTTATTTATTTAGTTTTATACAGTGGGAAGGAACAAACTGAACTGAGAGGTTTATAAGCAACAAATATTTTTGGCTCAATTAAGAAATTTAAGTGGAATTGAATTAAGAATTAAATTAGGATGATGAAGGTTCCCTTGTGAGATAGACCTTCCTGCAGCACCTGCAACATCTTAATTGCTAACAAGTGAGAAGAAAATGTATTCACATCTGTATTAATATACAGGGAATATAATGCATGTGATCTATGTATGTTACGTATATGCACATTATGCATAATAAATTTCTATATTTTTAGTGCGGCTCATGTTCGTTTAAAACTCTCTCTCTCTCTCTCTCTCTCTCTCTCTCTCCTCTCTCTCTCTCTCTCTCTCCAGGATTTTCACTCGCTGGTCGTCAGAGCAATTTCCTCGCCCTGGGGATCCCTCGCTAAAATAGAAAGAGAAAAGGGGGAAAGATGAGTGAACGTGTTTGTGAGAACTTCATTTTTTCTTTTAAAAAAATCTTGTATGGTTGTAGGTAGGTTGTTTTATTGGGGGCTCGCTATCCGAAAATTTGGTTTATATGAGTGCCTCCATTTTCATCTTGTTTGCGAGATGTTTTTTTTGTATTTTGAGTTTTCATCTTTCTTTTCATCCTCCTTGTAGAGGTTTTGGTTTTTGTAAGAATTTCAAGGAAATTTATACATTTCAT
>NC_087210.1:29179662-29197162 GCF_015104395.2 Macrobrachium nipponense
TTCTCTCCATTGTTCATAGCCCTCCCCGTCTTATGTCATCTATGAGTTTATTTTGTTCATTGATTGCTTTCTCTTGTTTTCCGTTTTGCGTGTTCTTCCTTATTAATGTAAAGTCTTTCAAGTTATCTCATTTCCCCTGCAAAATGCTCCTGCCGTCTACCACGTATCCTTCTTCCTATTGCTTGGATTTTTTACCTTCCTGTTTCGTGTCTCTCAGGTTTTTTTGTTGTTATGATTCCGATATACTTCTGTCAGTAATCCGAAAAGTGATCGATACAGAGTGCTGTGGGATGGTCTTCTTTAGTGCAGGTCAGATGAAAGAAGGATAAGATAGAAAAGAAAATGTGTGGGAACTAATCAATAAGGGGGTGGTACACAGCTTCGAGTTGTGTGTGCGTGTTATTTGACGTAATATAGTGTGGTCCTTCTTACCAGGGAAACTGATCATTCCAGTGAAAAAGGCAGCAAATGAGGTATTTTTCAAAATTACTCGAACAAATAAGAATAAGAACGGAGAACTGCGTCAAGATATCGGAGTCATTGATGATCAATTAATCACTATGATATGGGAAGAAAATGAGGAAAAAATATAGACAATTGTAAAGAAGGGGATAATCAGGAGAAGAAAAAATCTCATTAGGAGAAGTGTTTTGTCTGTGTTGACCGTTGTTTTAAAGGGATCCGCTTAATAGTCGTCACAGTCTCATTTGGGAGGAGGAACTGAATCCCTCTTTATTGGCCAGAGAGACATTGCGTAAGAGGGTCGGGTGTGAGCGGGTTGTGGGGTTGGGGGGGGGGGGGGGGGGGGGGGGGGGGGGGGGGGGGGGGGGGGGGGGGGGGGGGGGGGGGGGGCATGATTTGATGAAGGAGGGCTGGGCGTCTGCTGGTCGCAGGGTCAAGGCGATGTTTTTGGGTCATGAGATCTCAGTTCTGGTTTTCGGTCCCATGTACGCCAGCTGTTACTCTTTTGTTCTGTAGGGCCCTGCCTGCTATAAGGGCGATGAAAGCAAACGGCGTTGTTTCAAAAGAGCTACTTCCAATATTTTGTGAGGGGAAACGTTTTGGTTGGATATTGTCATGCTTTTTTTTTTCCCAATATGCAACATGCGTTTATAAAGTAGTCTACTGCAGTTCATATTGGTATACAACTATTATTGATTTTAGAATATAATAAAGTTTCTTTGCTGTACGACCAGCTGCATTTGTGTTAGGATTATGAAACTATGTAATAAATCTGGAAAATGTAAAAAGAAGTATTATTTATTATCGCTTTATAACTACCAGTCTTCTTGTAAACATTTTGTTTCTCATCAAGTTATTGTGTGTGTGTACATATATATATATATATATATATATATATATCTATATATATATATATATATGTATATATATATTTATATATATATATATATATCTTTATATATATATACATACATACTACATACATATACAAATGATATAATATATATTAATATATCTATATATATGTATATATATTAATAATATTATACACACAATTATATACTTTCACACACACTTAGGGCTTGAGTATTCATGGACAAGGTATTTAGGTAACGTGTATGATACCTGGGAAATTTGTATTTTAGTGTTGTTAAATGTGGAAGACGGAAAAGATGCAGATCTGAATGATTAATTAGTCAGATGTGTTAAATAAAACAGGAGGAAGAATGTAAGTTGGCCGGGTGAGGGAGTTCATGAAGGAAAAAGTTAAGTATATCTTAGTTTAACAAGACCACTGAGCTGCTAACAGCTCTCCTAGGTCTGGCCCGAAGGATTAGATATTTTTACGTGGCTAGGAACCAATTGGTCACCTAGCAATGGGACCTACAGCTTATTGTGGGATCCGAACGACACTATATCGAGAAATGAATTTCTATCACCAGAAATAAATTCCTCTGATTCCGCGTTGGCCGAGCCGAGAATCGAACTTCGGACCACCGGATTGGCAGCCGAGCGCGACAACCACTCGTCCAACGAGGAACTATGAAAGAAAGACAGGAGGAGAATTGGATGACGTAGTAGATTCCGCCCTGGGATGTTCAAAATGTGATTGAATGGCTGGCCAGGAATGAAAACGAGTGTCCGCTGTAGATGTTGGGGACGATTCCGAATGAATGAGGTATTTGGATGGTATGGTAATACATTTATAATTGGCTGGTCTCGGTGAAGAAAGATTTGTTTTTATCCAGTTAAGACCGTTTTGTTCACCAGGAATGGGTATGAGAAATAGCAGAAAGATAATCAAAAGAAAGACGGTGAACTCAGGCAAGGAAGGTGTCTTACTCTACTATTTAGAGTAATGAGATACTAGTTAGGTTGTGTTATAAAGGTGCAATTTAGTATGTGGTGAGCATGTTAGAATATAGAGGTAAAAGTGACGGATCTGGAGTAAAAATATATGAGACAGTAATATATCTTCATGGTATGCAAGGAAGCTTTAGGTCATGGGGTTGAATTTGAAGTCGGGAAGTTGGAGCAAGAAATATTGATTTAGAGGTGAAATAATGGAAGCATTTAGGAGTAAATATGATAAATAAAGGGAGGAGAGGAAGAGGATGTTACTCACAGAACAGGCTATAAGCAAGGAAGATAAGTTCCTGTTAAGGTCCAAAGGTTCCTGCTACCTCAAAGGTTTTAGGGAAAAGAGGAATATCTATGAGAGTAAGAGTTGGAATTCATGTAAGGATTATTGAGCCAATTCTTTTTCATGGAAGTAAATTGTGAATTTTGAATTTAATGCAAATAAAAAAAAACTAAAAAATAGCGGGAGTTGCCGATATACTTTGTTTTGTGAATCAGTGTCTTTAAGGAAGTCTAGTGGGGGGGGGGGGGGGGGGGGGGGGGGGGGGGGGGGGGGGGGGGGGGGGGGGGGGGGGGGGGGGGGGGGGGGGGGGGGGGGGGGGGGGGGGGTGGGGGGGGGGGGGGGGGGGGGGGGGGGGGTGGGGGGGGGGCTATAGGTAAGTGAAGAGTGTATGAAGACTTAGAAAATGCAGGGTAATTGAGGTGGATGAGGTGTTACCATAGATATATATCTAGGTAAGTGCATGAGAGCTAAAGGTGAGTAATGACTGTTGGTGTGTGAGGTTCACCGCAATGCTGTTGAGCCTTCTTTGTAGATGTATGAAGCAGCTCATTTGATAGTAATCTGTACTGCAGGTACTGTGGTCAAAGTATGAAAGTGACAGTTTTTCTGATCAATCTGTTCAATTCGTAATTCTCTCTCTCTCTCTCTCTCTCTCTCTCTCTCTCTCTCTCTCTCTCTCTCTCTCTCTCTCTCTGTCACACACACACATTAAGGATGCTCTTTCGAATTACATTGGTAGAATGTAGATACTAGAGATTCGAGTTTTTATCTTTATTTTAGTCAGTTACGTTATTGGTTAAATTGCCTTTTATATAATATATTTCCTTTGCATATTTTGTCGCTTTATACTTGTCTTGTACACACACACACACTCTCTCTCTCTCTCTCTCTCTCTCTCTCTCTCTCTCTCTCTCTCTCTCTCTCTCTCTCTCTCTCTCTCTCTCAAAATAGATTTGTAATACTTCCCACCATTTTATCAGTTGTCGTATTGAGAAGATTTTATTTTCTCATATTGCATGTTTTCTGATGAGAGGGGATTCTTTCTAAATAACAAGAAGAGTCATATGTTGCAGAGAAGCCTTATTTTTATCATTATTACTCAATGTTTTCTTCCATGTACAATTGAACTGTGGGCCACTAAACATTTTTATCATCTTTATTGCAAATCGGCTTATTCAGCGTCAGGAATCTGTCAGGTATACAGCGGTTAACTTTATAAATTAAAACTGCATGATTTCTTTATATTTTATTTATTTATTATTTTTTTATTTTGCTCTACGCTCCAAGCCTCAAGTAATGTAATGATGTATAACAACATAATTTTGTAACCTCCTTATGCAGGTATCTTTCTACTTTTAGATTTCTTTGTTAATTTTGAAGAAAACATGAGAAGGGCACGGCCTTCCGCGTAAGTTACAAGTTCCGTAGATCTAAAGTTATACGTATATAACACCCCCTAAAAAATAGTACAGATGAACTAATATGAATCTATAATGGAGACTACAAAAATTTGTCACTTACGTATCCAGGTGATTATGAATCACATCTTAAGTAGGCACAGATCCACTTCTGATAGAAAGCGACTCTCAGAAACCACGCAGAATTACCAATCACTGAAATGAGGCGATAAATCTCTCTCATAATAGACGGTTATTCTGAAAGTCTTTCATGGGCGATGGAAGGTAAGCTCGTGAATCTCCTGCTAAAATGGATTGGATAACCAATCACAGCAATCTCATATACTATAGGAGATTGGCCGATTAAACCTCCGATTAAAAGATCTTAAGGAAAGAAGCACCAGATGCAGAAGAATACTTTTAATTGAAGAGATTGGATGGCCGGCGGAACTTCATAGTTCCTTTTCTCTTGCATCTTCGATGGCCAACGCGCACCCTCTGAACAGCAGTAATCCTTAATTGCTCATTACGTTCATTATTTTTATGTCATATACAGATAAACTATGGAATTCTCTCCTTGCTCCGGTTTTTCATGAACAGTAACCATTCGACTTTGTAGAAACGTTATCGGGTTTGGGTACTATCTTTGTCGCGTCGATTTTTATGGCAAGTCTGGAAAAAAAAATAGGCTTCTTGTTCCTTCTATAACGACTACAAAAAGCTCCGTCTCAAGAGGCAGGCTGAGAAACTAGGAAGCGGAGGAAAAGGAAGAATGATGTTAGCAATTGGTCATGGCGTAGAGCAGCTTTTTAGGCAAGAACTGGACCGCAAATAAAACATTGAGCGCCAGACTTTTCAGCTTACGGCTGGGTGGGCATATGTGGTGGTTTGGTGTGTGTGGGATGGGGGTTAGGGGGTGGGAATTATTGCAAAATAATTGAAGTTTCGAAGCAAAATCGCAAGCGCCTCAGTGGCGTGGTTGGTAAGGTGTTTGCTTCTCACCTCGGTGGTCGCCGGTTCGATTCTCGGCCATTCCAGTGAGGAGTGAGAGAAGCGTATTTCTGGTGATAAAAGTTCATTCTCGGCGTGGTTCGGAAGTCACGTAAAGCCGTTGGTCCCGTTGCTGAATAACCACTGGTTCCATGCAACGTAAAAACACCATACAAACAAACAAACAAACAATCGAAGCAAAATCGCCAGCAGGCCAAGAAACTGAAAAGCAGCAAGCTTATGTAAAAAAAAAAAAAATTCCTTAAGTAAACCAAATAAAAGTTTACTCGTGCCTTTTTTTTTCTTTATTAATTCAAATATGCTCGAAACGAAAAAATATAAAATAAAATTTCCACGAATTAAAGTTTAATGGACTTTTAATTGGGAACTTGACTATTTATTAGCTGCTAAAACTTTTAAATTTCACTCAAATTTTTCCAAGTATAAGTTTAAGCGAAAGGCTGAAAATAATTCTGCCTAGATGATCTTTGTTGAAATTAACTGACGGTGAGACTGGGCAATCCATTAAAGACTTCTCTGGGATCAGAGAATCGATGGACGATGAAGTTGGTTAGTCAATCAGTTTGGTAAACGAGGCCGTCAGGGGAGTAATGGCGGTTATCCTCTGTAGAGGATAGAGCCGTCTCCCTAGGGGCACGAGAACTTGGAAATGGCTGGGT
Source organism: Macrobrachium nipponense (assembly GCF_015104395.2). Lineage (NCBI taxonomy): Eukaryota > Metazoa > Arthropoda > Malacostraca > Decapoda > Palaemonidae > Macrobrachium > Macrobrachium nipponense. Next base: position 29,185,335 of record NC_087210.1, read on the forward strand.
CCGATAAGGAACGCATCGCTAAAATAACTAAATCTTTCTTACAAGGAAACGACTGAGAAGAATCACTTCTCTCATATTCTCTGGAGATAAGAATTTATACCATTGCGCGTTTGATCGTGAGTTCACTCACATTTTTTGTTGTTCCAGTGTGCCCTCTCACCTCCAAGTCGTAAATAGGAAGGTCTGTCGCCCTTATTATGTTTTCTTCCACGTCTTTTCCTCCTCAACCATTTGATAGAATGATCGGTGAGCTTCTCGTTTCATTTACATTTCTTAAATTTGATACGTTATATGGTGTTTCCTTCATCTACTTTCATTTTCGCTGCTTTTGATGTTGAAAGGGCTGACATTTGCCTTTAATATAAAATTGTGTTTGTAATCACACACATGTATTATATATGTGTATTTATTTAATTGTAATTATACTAACTAGTAAATACGGTCATAACCTTTCGATTTCTTTACACTGTGGATATTCTGGTCACTACAATGCCCAGTTCCAAATGGAAGAATATGAAGAAATTCTGATGCCCATAGCAGGATTCGAACCCCACATGTGGGGTGTATACACTCGTGTGTGTGTGTGTGTGCGCGCGCGTGTGTATATATATATATATATATATATATATATATATATATATATATATATATATATATATATATATATATATATATATATATTCCCAATATCACATTGGTTGGTTTACGGTAGTGTTGGAAGAAAGCTTACATAAATTTACACTTAATTTATGGCAAAATATCAGTAACTGGACTCTCAGCTGACAAGGGAGTTCAAGATTTTATTTGACAGCCATGTGACATCTCACACAAAAACATTTCGATAAATTCATAGGATATGAATCAAGTTATAGCTCACAACATTATAGTATATTTTTAGCTAAAGTTTGTAAATAAAAATAAGAACCAGATTTTGATGTTTTTCTAGGTAGGGGTTTGTCACCACTGTAAAGCCAAATACTTATCATGTATCCGTCATAATTAAAGATTTTACATACATAACTTTAGTTTTGCTAATCGTGATTAAATTTCATTTCAGTAATAAGAGCTTCCTCATGAGCCATGTGTGCATTAATTTGCCTTGGAGGTAACAATACTATACTCTAACATTGGTGTATATTTCATATGAGTAACTTTCGGCCCATATTCATCTTAGATGGTGTTGCATTTCGTTTCTTTCTGTAAAGCGGTAAATAGATTTTTAGGAATAACTAGTTATGTCTAGTTTGATAGGATCCAGTGTCGTTTTTTTTTTTAAGTAGATGTAAAATGTGATCAGATCTATATTATTTCGTACCCCACCACAAGTACCACAAGTATTAATACCTCTTGTCCTTCTTATTCTAGTTAATAAATTTTGCAAAAATTTATCAACTGTAATTTAGTGGTTCATATTTAATGGATTCGTCGTATGACAAAAAAAAGAAAAAGAAAAAAGAAAAATTGTGATTATGATGCATAGATGTGTAATTATATATATATATATATATATATATATATATATATATATATATTATATATATATATATAGATATATATATATAATGTAATACATGTTAGCTTGTATACCAAATATGTTTACTATTTACTGCTCTCTCTCTCTCTCTCTTTTTTCCAAAAGTTATATGGTGTAAATTAGTACTCAAGTTGCTATTAGGATTCCTCCAAGTAGAGCTAATTTGAGCAAAGGCTAAAAAGGTTCACGAATTTGACTTTGCACACTGAATAAGGAAACGCTTTCTGTTAGTTCTTTAGTCAAGTTTCTGCAGTCGGTTGTTTAATATAAGGGGAGGTCGGTCACGTTGCTGTATATACTTGCAGTGGTTCCATTGTGTATTTTTCTCGTTCATTTGGTTGTGTGCGAGATCAGTAAGGCTATATTATAATTTCCGAGCTGACGGTAAATATCTCGAACTGATATTCTAACCCAAGTTTGGCGGTGAGAAACTAGCGCTGTCGCCAATTTCGATTGGTGTCGGTGATAAAAGGCTACGAATTTCTACCGTCGGTTTGTTTTTTTGAATTTGTGGTCTGTACAGATGCCGGACAAACGTGGGTCGAACGCATAATTTTCTGAGCCCTGGAAATGCTTGGTTATTCATTTACTTCTTGATGTTATCCTGGTAAGAAATTAAAAACCTCTGGATATGTATACGGATTTCATTTTCAAGTGTCAGTAGAGACAGGCAATAGGAAGATAAAACTAGGGAAGAAAAAAAGAGAAAATATGTGAGGGAATTAGAAGCAATGAAGGAAACGTAAAATAAAGGAAATAAAACGCTCGGTCTTTTCTTTTTGGCAGACATTTCCTGCGACGAGGCAACACTTGACGAATTGATTAATCTGTCACACCACTACCAGCTGTGTGTGCGTATGTGTTGCGACTACGTAAATAATCGTCTTTATTCACTGAGTGTAGAGTGACATGTTCACGAGTGGGCCCTCTTTTTGGAAATCCCCAGCTTTCAATTTTAAGCAGAACCTCCATGAAATGAGGAGGTCTTGTCCGTCTGTCGCTGCCGCCAGACCACTGCCGCTGGGGCTATACCGCCGCCCGCCGCGTCAGTAGGGCGCCGCCATCCAGTCGCCTGGCTTTGATAGTCTATGCGGTTGTGCGAAGGACAGTGAATATGATGAAGGGTGGAGTGAGGAGAAGGAGAGAAGGAGGAATGCATAAGCAAACAACAGCCTCAATCAACACTGGAAAGAGGGAAAGGTCAAATAGTTTGGAAATGTCTGGAGAATCCTATTGCATTTTTATGTACCTTATATTTGGGTGTCATGTGTTGAGGGAGTATTCAGAATTATAAATGATATGGTAAGAAGAATAACTCATTATTATTAACTTGTTTGATTAATATAATGGTGGATTTTTATTACAAAGTTGGAAAAAAACCGCAACGGGTGCTTCTGATGAATATGATAGACCCCGAATGAATTTGTAGAGCATTGTTTGGTATATTTTTATTTTTCTTAGTTTACAGCATTCTACATTGTACTCTTTCAGAAATGTAAGTTTGCCAGTTTGCTCTCAAGTCGCCGAAATTCAGAATTCTATTTTGGTTTATCAGAATCCGGTAGATAGCGCCAAATATGATTGATTGTGCTTCCTCCTTTTTATTTAATTAATTAATTTATTTCAGTCGTGAATCTGATCTGAGTCTGCGCGAAAAACAAAAGCAGAAAAAAGAAACCATTCAGTATTTTGAGGCTCTTTAAAACCATCCGGACTTGATTCGGCCTTTGTACACATCGAGTATTGACGGCCGAAAAGGTCCGAGAAGTGTCAGAGCCAGAGGGATATTATCGCAAGTCGTTATTTATACAAGAAGGCGGTGCATTTTATCTCGTGCATTTCTTTTATACGTCGTCAGTATAGTGACTGTTGTCTGTAGTAGAAATGGTGGTTTGTTGGTGGGTGTTGGGGTGTAGCGCGCGCGGGCGGGGGTGGGGGTGGGGGGGAGGGGGGGGGGGGGGGGGGGGGATCACGGAGTATTTATGACCGCCCATGTGCTTGCGACTTTGAGTAAAGGACTTTGCTGCAACTTTATGACGGCTCTGCATGTTGTTTCCTTGTTCCTCTTCCTGTTCTTGCGTTCCCGACTATGGTGGTAACTTTCCTTGAATTGTTTGTGTCTGTCTATTATTTTTTTATTTTTTTATTTATATGAAACTGCCTTTCGCATTACTGGATGCAAAGCAGTTACACTATGGAAAGATTATTCGTATAATCGTTTACTCATTCCCAGTGAGGAATTCTCAAATGAGTGTTATAAAGCGACCCAAGTGAGACTGAGAGTTTAGTCTTGTGGTGAACGCTTTTTTTGTTGCCGGTTTGTTTAGTATTGATTATTATTAGGTGTTTTTGTCTTTTATTCATGAAGATGTTCTTATGAGACTGTGCTTAACTAAAGTAGTCACGGAAGGAAGAATTACTGCGTAATGTTATATCTTTTGATTTTGTTTTTTTCATTCTTATTCTGTGATTACAGAAGTTTTCCAAATATCCATATAGAACTAAACCTTTAATCTGTAATTTCTTTTCTTTCGACACTGAAATTGGTCTTCAAACAAATCATAATGGACCTTCATCTTTGTAATAAATATCTTAAAAATTAATTTGAAGCTACAAGTTTCATTTTACCTCCATAGTAGTTTGCCAGCCGTATTTTTAAATTGCATCCTCTCTCTCTCTTTCTCTCTCTCTCTCTCGATCTCTCTCTCATCTCTCTCCTCTCTCTCCTCTCTTCTAAATCTTCGTCTCTCTCTCTCTCTCTCTCGTGTGTGTATAGGTATTTATGATTATTTCTCTCTCTCAAAAACTTCATAATTTGTATATGATATTATATATATATATCTATATATATATATATATATATTAATATAATATATATATAATATATTACTACACACACATACACTATATATATGGAGGTATTTTGGATTATCTATTGTCTATCTATCTAATATAAATTACATGTATGTATGTGTGTGTGTGTGTGTATATATATATTATATATTATATATATCTTTGTATGTATGTAGTATGTATGTAGTATGTATGTATGATATATATATGTATTTGTATAATTCACACGTCCATATACATGAAGAGATGGAGTGTTGATTTCTGAAAGGATTGTTGATCAAAGTTTTAAGTAATATATGGGTAGGGAAATAGGTAAATAGTAAGGAAATTGCCATTTTCAAGGACCATGTAAGAGAGAGAAAATTTGTATCCCCAAGTCTCTTGGTTCCCTTCAACAATATAATTTCAGAGCCATCTTTGTCCGATTCCATTATCGCAAATGAATTTCGTGACGAAGTCCTTGTCCGAAATGGCCTCCGACTTCCGATTCAACTGCTCTTCCTTGACAGCCATTTCCTCCTCCTGTATCCTGAGGGGTCGTGTAAGACCTTCCTCTTCAAGTCGAATGGATGGAAAAGGATCCATAGTCGGAAAATCGCCGTGATTTGGCTGCTATCTCTTCGGTTTATTTGGGGAACTTAAATTTTCAGTACTTGGACTCTCTCTCTCTCTCTCGTTCGTCCCAAAGAATGGTCTTACAATTTGCTGATTCTCTCTCTCTCTCTCTCTCTCTCTCTCTCTCTCTCTCTCTCTCTCTCTCTCTCTTTTCAATGACCCATGTGGTTCACTTCCCAAAATTGTCCATGGAGTGGAAGTAAAAAGCTTCTGGGAGGCTCCTCAAGCCGCATTCTAATGTCCCTTTTTATGTTTTTATATTAAACAGAAGTGTATGTCATTTTTACGGAAATGGGAACGTTTAAAGTAAGTTAATCTCTCTCTCTCTCTCGTTGCCATGTCAGAAATTCACGAATAATGCAACTGTGGAACAAGTGATTATCCTGTTTAAAGCATTACAAGTTATGGATCCGAGTTTAAAGAGACAGAAATTATATGGGGACGAGTTTACATGCCTTGTTTGTGTGTTGCTTCTTAGAAAGAGATGGTTAGTTCGTCTACAATCATGCCAGTTTGCTTCTTACCTTTTTTGATCGTCGCACAATGCCATATTCTCTCTCTCTCTCTCTCTCTCTGGTGTGGTGTAAGAAGCCTATAGGGGAAAATGTAGGCTAATAAATTACATACACAATTTTTTCCTCTCTCTCACTGCTGTGGTGTAAGAAGCTTATAGGGGAAAATGTATGGCTGTAAAATCATGAAAAAACGAATACTGTTTTGGCCCTTAGCCCACTATTTCGTCCCTCATCCAGTGACGCGACACGATTTGCTTTCAAGTGTTTCTGCCGCTTCATTAGTTACGAATGTTTTCACAAAATAAATAATTTCTACTAAGGTTTAATAAAATCGAAATAAACTAAGTAGGTGGCTTTGATATTTGTAAGTATCAAGAAGTCATGCGTGCGTGTGACAGAAAAGTCCATTTATGTTTTTATATGTAATAAAACGCAATGTTTTTGACAATGTCCGAACCGGGGGATTCTTTAGTGATGTATGTGTGTGTATATATCTATATATATCTATCTGTATATAATATAATTATAATATATATATATATATAATATATAATATATATATATATATATATAATACACACACATATATACATATACGCCACATGCATACATACACATTTATGTTGGCGTGTGTTATGTGCATCAGACAAGAAACTTCATTAACACGTCATTTTTCATTATTTTTTTTTTAACAAGCGTAAAGGATTGGAAACTGCCACCCCCAACCATTCGTTAATTTTGTAATATATTTAAAAGATATGCTCATGACTATAAGGTTTTTTTTTAAATAAGGAATGAAAAGTGTCTGTTGCGCTGGACAAATTGGTGAAATACAGGAAGATGTTCCAGTTCAAAGTATGATGTGGAAACATAACTGCTCCGGTTCCGAATGATTCTTTTTTGACCTACTTTCGGGGAGAAGACATGTTAAAGCTGAAAGTGTACCGACAGGATATGAGCGCAAATGCAGGAAAAAAAAGTTTGCATGACTGTGTCTGTATGTGTGTATGTATATTTATATATATTTTGTATTTTTAATTATGTATATTGTATAATTTTAGGATTGGACACGGTAACTTCGTTATAATACGCTCATTTGAACGATAATAAGCGTATATCCGTCAATAAATGGTAACGTACCGACATTAGAGGAATTCATTTATGCAAGGATGCAAAATCACACGTAGATTTGTCAACTTTGTCAAATGCGTAGAGAGAGAGAGAGAGAGAGAGAGAGAGAGAGAGAGAGAGAGAGAGAGAGAGAGAGAGAGGATGACCCCATACATCATCGACGGAGTCGTTATCCTCCATTGTCAGCCTCTTGTGTATTCATATTGTCGTCCGAAGTTCGATGAAAAGGGAAACCTAGCTTTTATCACAGCGATGGATAGAGTTATATGGCATGATAGGGAAAAATTCTAATAATTGAGGACGGGGGGAAAAACTATAACAGAGTTGAACAAATTGGGTATTTTCTTATCGCCACAAGAATATATCATATAGCAAAGACTAACTGTAGTATTACCTAACTAAAAACTTTACCTTTCACCTGAAAAATGCATGGTATATGCTGAAAGCGGAAAACGACGAAATTGATTAGAAAGAAGGAGCTTATAAGTGACAATATCAGGACATTGACCACTCGGAAGATCTCTGCTAAGGCTTTCTGCAGAAAATTTGAAAAGAAAATAAAGATGTTCATTGTATGGCTTGATATCGAGGCAGCATACCTAATTTCTCTATGACTGCGAATACAAATAAAGTTAGAGATGTAAACATGATTATAAATAAATTTATCCATAAAACACTAACATGTAAATTTTACCAAAATGACCTTGAGTCATGGGTAGATCGTTGGTATCGATGCGGAAACAAGCATATAGAAAACAAATGAAATTATGTCTCAAGAAATGACAATTTCTAAACTAACGGACAGGCCGGGATATTGATATATACAGTATCGAAAACATTTCGGAGACATTCAAACGAATCATTGAAGAAAGCACTTCAGACAAGAAAATAAACTTCAACACATCCACACGATTAAGTGAACAAATACTTCAAGTGTGGTCATAAAATATTTTATTATTTTATATATATATATATATATATATATATATATATATATATATATATATTATATATATCTATATATACACACATATATTCATATATGCCAATATGCAACTTTTGTCACTCATACACCCGTGATTATTTCGATTCATAAATATTGAGTTATAAATATCGTTTAATATCGCATTCATTATAAACCTGGTAATAACTTACCCCTAAAGGGAATTATAATAGATAATTGCTTCTGTGCCGGCGCGGATTTGAACCCTGGTCTGGTTAGAAACTAAAATAAAAATAGATTTTGTCCCGAGATGAGCGATTTTAGAAATTTTAACTTTGATTCTGAAGAGCTAAATAAAATATCTTTTGTATTCGATCAGCTGGTAGTAATTTGTGATCACGTTATGCTCATGTACGTCTTTTTTCTATGAATAATGTTGTATGATGAAAGTTGATACGGCAGTTTACTATAGTGTTGAAAAAATAGTTATCAGGCGTCTGTCGTCAAGAATTATGTTGAGATCGTGAGTAGAGCAGACTCCAGCAAAATAAAAGGAAGGGCTTTGGCTTAGTAAGGTTGGTTATTATGCATTTTATAGTTAAATTATAAGGTCAGAATATTTTGAAAGATGATTCTAAACACTGAATATACTTGAAAATTTCTGGGCCGTATTGCTATGTAGTTTCAAAATTTGAATTTTACAATCGCTTAGATTTTGATTGGAATGCATTTTGAATTATTAAGCTATTTTTTCTGCCTCTGTAGTTTTTCATTGATTTGTATAGCTATCTTTCTTGTTTTCATTGTACTTTGACTACCGTATTAGGTTCTCTTCCCATTTTTTTATTGTAACAATTTAATGGCTAACTTTGCATTACTCTGCATAATTTAGAAGTATTCCTCTAATATTTTTGTCTTAATCGTCTCTGCGTGTTTGTTGCTTTTTCTCTTCCGTATTTTTAAATTAAGGAACTCCTGGCCCGTTTTTTTCTCACATATTTGATATTTCGTGGTAAGTTATTTCTTTTTCTCGTACCGCTTAGCATGTTTTACTACGCAAAATGTTGTCCAGCGTACTGATACTAAGTTCTTATATGGTGAGCTTACTCATATGATAACTAGCTCAGACCTAATTTAAACTGGAAATGGGGAGGAGCCTCTAATTTAAAAAAAGGATTCACATAATTTTTCGCCTGAATGACGAAGGATTATATGAATCTATTGAAAGCATAAACGATGGGACGAATTTGCTTTCATGTAAGAGAAGACACTGGTTAGATTCTAAAAATGCCTTCTTTTTAGACCCTCTGCTGTAAAATAAATGTCCCAAGTAGACAGTTATGAACTCCTCAATGTCCACTCTTTGTTGGGAAAATTGTCCCAGTATCTAAAACTCCGCTTTGTTGTTCACAGACAGAAGTTGTCGCCTGCATGTCTGGCTTAAGATAATGAAGTCATATGATGCTCTCGGAAATTTGTTGTCCGAGTCTATCTATAGTCACTGATGACGATGTGTAGAATAGAGACAACATTAAGTGCCAATATAAACATGAGAGGGAAAAACTCGTGCATATAATCGGTATGGAATAATTGTAAATGTACATATATATGCTTGAGAGAGAGAGGAGAGAGAGAGAGAGAGAGAGAGAGAGAGAGAGAGAGAGAGAGAGAGAAATGTCAGGTTAGAATATTTTGCATTAAAAAAAATATGAATTTACGTCTTTGTTTGTTGTATGCATGTAATGTTTCTGACGTGTGTGCGTGCATGCATGCATGCATGTATGTATGTATGTATGTATATATATACATACACACACACAGGTATACATTCGTCATTTACCCTGTGTGTGGTGAATACATAGAAAAACGTGTTATGTCAAGAAAGATAGATGAGCCCCTTGTTCAGTATTGTCCAATTAATGTGGACAGATACCGCCGTGAGAGTTAGCGTTGCAGCTTGGACATATTGCTGTAGAAAGCACAAATATTCTGCAATACAAATAAGTGCGTCCCAAGCAGAGGAATGCCAAGGATGGGGGGGGGGGGGGTGGAAGGAAAAGCCTTGTAAATGGCAGGTGAAACCCGCCTCCTGACAATACTGGTAGTTTCATTTTCGCTGATGTTGGGATCGTTTAAAAGAAATTAGTATCATCGCTTTGTATGGGGCATGGGAATTTGAGTCCCATACACTACTGTCATTGCAGTAGAAGACCGGAAAAATTACACACACACACACACACACACACACACACATATATATATATATATATATATATATATATATATATATATATATATAACATAAATGACATACATATATACATACAGTGTTTGTATGTCTGAAGATAGGCTGCTGTTGTATTTCATATTTACTTCCTTTGCATGTTAGACAACGTTAAACTGTTCCTTTATTGAGAAAAAAGTATCATTCCTGACGACTTTGCGTTCGAATTATAATTTCTGGCACCAACAATGGTTTTGAAGTAGTCTGTGAGGTAGTTTCTTACCCTCCGATATACTGAACCAAAACAAACCGATCAAGGCGATATGACTGTGAAATTGATAAGTTTCAGAAGTGCTCAAAGTATGGAATATTCCATAAAAGAAGAAAAACCGTTAAAATTTTTTAAGGAAAATAAATAGAAATTGAGAAGAAAAATCAAATTGTGTTTGTGTACAAACATGAAATGTGGATTCCATAAGAAGTGCTACATAGGAAGCTGCAGTATACTCTTTCCTGGAAATGACAGATTTAAGGTTTTTGAAAACGTTTTTGACCAACTGACAACCATTTTGGCCATACATTTCCAGTCTTCAACATCCGGGCCCCTGGGATCTTTTGTTTGTCCAATGATGGATATCATTTTTTTCTATATTTCTTGCGGTCTGTCTAGTCTTGTGGAGCATTGATGCATTTCGCCAATGTGCCTTTGTTAATTACAGCTGTCATTAGCCCTCATTCTGTTCAACCGCAGTCAAATGTAGGCCTTCTCAACCTCCTCTCTCTCTCTCTCTCTCTTCTCTCTTCTCCCCTCTCCTCTCCTCTCTCTCTCTCGCTCTCTCTCTCCTCTCTCTCTCTCTCTCTTCTCGTTTTTTATTTTTTTTTTATTTTTTTTTTTTTTTTTTTGCGCGGGCGCGTTGTCCAGTGGCCTTCGCAGTTCCAGAGCCTCGAGACTGTAGTCCTAAAATCCATACACCCATCCGTCTTTTCCACTTTCATGTAACAGAGTTTTTTATTTGATCTTTGTTGGTTTCAGAGAACAAAGTTATGCTTTCCGTCATTCAGTGTATCTTGAACAGAATTGCTAAATACCTCATTCCAATTTTCCGGTTTTGAAATTCTGGATGACCATCGTGTCTATTTTGGATGTAGTTATTCCACGTAGAGCCATTTTTCAGATTTTGAAGTCAAAGTTATCGGTTGTGGTGCTTATGAAGATTAAAAGTGACACTTCCCATTATTACTGTGTACTGCGCATTCATCATTTTTAGTGGTAAAGTTATCGGCTAATCGTAATTCCAATTTTGAAAACATTAAATAGTGGCAACCCTTCCTGCTTTGACGAGCTAACTTTTTGGCAGTTGTTCCTGCTAGTTGGATTTGAAACTGGGTAATGATAACAACTTCGGTTCTAATAACTAATGTTTTTGCTTCAAATAATTAATGTTTTTCAGATGATGAGCAGTTATGTGGAAGTTGATCAAATTGTAAATCTGCTTTGAAAGATTTACTGGTATTATTATTTGATCATGTAATGACATTGAAGTTCATTTGGACAGAGATCAGGGAAAAAGATTTTTTTCCTATCAGATTTATTTGTATTAACACTATAGTGGATTTAGCATATTCAACTCGGTGCGCGCACGTATACTTACTGTATATTTAACCATACTCATGAGCTGCGTTAAAACCGTATAGTTAGACTGTCTTTATTTCTACCGTTTTCCTATTTAAATGAAAATATGTGGTTTGAACAAGTAACTATTTTTCAGCTAAGTATCCTTCACCGTGATTAAAATGGGGTAAAATGAAGAATAAAATAGAAGGGGAAATGATACATTTCTTGTGGCTGTTTATCATCAAAAAGATTTAAGTTGAAAACATCTCCCAGTATCTTTGTCGCCGTAACCTTGAAGTTCCTCTTGTATGTCGCTGGTTATGGATGTTGCAGTTCGAGTTACACTAGCGGAGGTCGTTCTCCCTTTCTTGTATTCGATGACGTCAATGTAAACGGGT
>NC_087210.1:29199662-29239662 GCF_015104395.2 Macrobrachium nipponense
GCACCATAATCAATGACGAGGTTAGCAAGTTGACCTCGTTGTGATTTGCGGTGTCGCGGGTTCGTTTCCCGCTACCGGACATCATGGTTTCTTTTAAGATTTTTTGACGTTGGAGCTCGAGGCTTTGTAGTGATTAACGTACCCAAAAAGTAATGTAATGAAGGATTTTTCCCTCATGCCACGAGTCATCAACTTGCGTAGTTAGAGAAACGAGCTTAGTACTTTGTTCATTACTTAAGGACGCAGGATCAGATGTTATTTAGCTCATGTGTTCTTTGTTGTTTCCTTCACTTCGTTTGCATATATACTTTCACGTTCTTCTGTTCTTTTCTGCTATTCTTCCTCACAAGGAGACTTTACTTCCCCTCCAAGCTCTTCGCTGTTTGTGTTACGAATAGTCATTCATAATCGTGACAAGAAGATCTCTTCTCTTTTGGTAATACTACTCTCGTTAGACGAACGACTTAGATGGACTGAATCAATGTCAGTTCCGCTTCACGTTCTAGAGTAAAGATTTGGCTAGAAGCATCTTGTCTAGTTTCATATGACAGGAAACTAATTATATAAGTTTGTGAGATTTATTTTCTTTAGCAGACTTTGAGGTTTTATTTATGATTTGGTTTTAAGCGAATGCCTTTTCATTGATGTAATAAGCTTAAGCCTCGTTAATCTTAAAAACTGTGAAACTGTTATTGATGCGAAATTTTTCTTTGTAATCTTATTGTCCATGATTTATTATTTGCATTATATGAACTATGGCCGTTACATGTTGAGACCTCATTTGTAGTTGGAAGTATATATTCGTTTTCCTAGATATGGCGGTAATCTTTATGTTAATTAAATGAAACAATCGAAGATCTTTTACAGTTTAATTATTTGTTGTTGTTATGTTTATTTTATTTTTTTTATTCTTTCTTTTATTTTGACTTCCCTTTTCACTCATCATTCCATTTCTTTCATCTCTTATCTCACCTTCCAATATTATTTTCGGCTTTGTATTTAATACCTATAATTTCTTAACGCTCCGTAGCTTCTTTTTCTTGCTGTTTTTTTTTTATGTTTTTCCTCTTCCTCTTTATCTCCGTTTCCTTTACTACGCTTCGTCATACCCTTCATCACGTCATCCTCGTATTCAAACCTTTTCCTGGTTCTCTCATTTTCTCATATCTTCTCAAGATTCCTCTTACCACCTCCTTTCTCTTTCCTGTTATTTCACATCTTTGTCTCCTGGTACTGATCTGTTTCCATTCGCTAATTATCTTCATTTACTGCTTCTCGCCCTTCCATGCACCACTAGCAGCAGCACTTCTATATTTTCTCCACTTCCTCCATATCGATGCCATTACGCTGCTGCTGAAACTTTATAATGCTTCTCACCACCTCGACTCTCTCTATCGCGCCTTCCACTTCGATTAATTTTGCTTGTCGCCTTCGTCCCTTATTCTTTTCTTCGCCCCTTTCTCTTTTCTTCATTGGTCGTTTCTTTTTATCCACACCGTCTTACCATCTTTTTTCCCCCCTCCATTTCAGGGAAGATTTTTCCCGTAGGCGAATTCTGCCTCCTTGAGTGATTGATATTCCCGCCCTTAACGAACTTTACGTCGCCCAAAAATATAGAGAAAATTGATTGACTAGATCCTCTTTTGATAAGTAGAGCTCATGTATTGATTTACACTATGCATCTATGTAAATATGTGGATTTTTTCTGCATCTGTCTTGTCTAAATATGTCGATTTTTCTCTGTATCTCTCTGTCTTTTTTTAAATATATGGATATTGCTCTGTATCTATCTGTCTATCTGAATGTATGGATTTTTCTCTATGAATATGAGGTTCGAGAAGATTTTTTTTATGATATTGCTATATAACGAAGATGATGATAAGATGTGAAATGCAGTTTTTTTTACATCTTGTAATGACGCAAGTACAAAGTAGGTAGCCTAGATACATTTGTTTTTAAGACCTGAGCAAAACTGTAATGATTTTCATTACAATTTTGCTCTGGTATTAAAAACAAAACAGTATAGTACATAATGGCCGCTGGCATTTTCGCTGAAACTAAAAAGCCGGACTCTTAAAATAACTGAAAAGTGAGCCTCGTCATCAAAATGCCATTAACATAAAATGAGAACGTCTCTTGTTTTCTCTTGTTCATATGTAGAATAAAGCTGAATTTTATGCTTTGTTATAATGTTTAAGCGTCAAACAAAGACTTGAGCGCACACAGTAATATGAACGCATTGAAATATATTATGTTGTATATAAATTTGAAAACTAAACGTAAATGGTCAAAAAGTAAATGGGCTATAAAGTAAAGAAAGAGTATGCCTATTTTTTTTAATAATAATGAAATATTGAAGAAAAATATTAAAACTTTTTATTCTTTATAATGAGCTGAAGCATCAGGAAGACATTTAAGTGCAAAAAAAAAAAGAAGTTTGAAAAATTTGAGACGGGATTAAGGTGGAAAGTTACTCCTACTTTGTTGTGACGTCATAAGTAACGGAATGATGGCGGTCGTTTGCCTTAAGACGATGTTAAGGGGAAAGTAATAACGGCTGTTTAAAAAGGACTTAGTTGCGCTTCAGCAGTTTGCGCTCAGCTTACGAAGAGAGAGAGAGAGAGAGAGAGAGAGAGAGAGAGAGAGAGAGAGAGAGAGAGAGAGAGAGAGCGTCGTGTGAAATGAATGTTGACGTTACATATATATAGTATGTCTGTTTGTTTGTGTATGTATGTCATGTAATATACTGTTTTACTGTAACTGTATGCGAATATTTAAGCGAAGAGAGATAGAGAGAATTTGTAATATCCTGTGAGAGACTTCTTTCCGAACGCTTACATATTATGAATTGAGTTTATATATATATATATAATATATATATATATATATATATATAATTGTAAATATCATATACAAATTTTTGACACATCGGGATCGAACCCAGGTGTCTCAATTGAAAGGCGAAGGCGCCAAACAAGTGAACCATTTGCATTAAAAGAAGTTGGAACCTACTATGGAATTCGGAGCCTTTGTCCCGGTATTTTTCCGGAATAACTTTATTTCTGTGCCTTTGACAAAGATATTACTTAGCTATAGTATACTTTATATCCCTACCTAATTTTCTGAAGCATTCATTATTACTTATATTAGAAAAAAGTATATTCATAAGTGCAAAATAAAGCAGCCGAAGCCACTGGTGGAACACACATATTGTATGGGTTCAAAGTTATACGTGACATAGGCTAAGCAAATGACGTAATGATTCCTCCCACAAGGTGATGACGACAAACAGCTGTCTCTGATATTCTGAATGAATATTCGTACCTTGGCGGCTATAATAAGCCATTGTCCCAGTGCTTGGCTTGAAGTCTAAATTCTACGTATAATCCAATCTAATCCTATGCAATTGTCTATTTATTACAATGATCGTCATCGTCATATTAGGAAAAATATCAAAGGAGTTACGACGGATTTCCAAGTTTTCTCTACTTTGTTAATTTATTTTTGATTATATAATTTTTTAATGGAGAAATTGTGATAAAAAGTAATTTCTCGGATTACTTGTTGAAATACTTTTCCTGAAGGATTCCAGCTCTCGACCTCCTGGCATAAATCCTTTATAAATTACTATTGCTACCTCCACTACCACTACTGCAAAGTGTAAACAGTATTGGTTGTATTTCATTATTGCCAAAGGTGGAAACTTTTTCACGAATAGCCAATTATCCATCGAGAAGGAGGGAAGTTAATGACATCGTAAGTTATAAACCAAACAAAAACTTCTTTCAGTTTTCTTCTGAAGATTGAAAAAGAAACCCACAAATTCAATTTGTAACTTGTTTACTTCAAGTATTTACATTAGTTTTACTCACACTCGAGTACTTTGAGGCCCTTCTGTGGCCCATTCTCAAGAGATGTTTGGGATGTTAGCCTGGGTCAGAAGACTGCTGGGCCTTGACCCAGGCTAACATCCCAAACATCCCAAACATCTCTTGAGAATGGGCCACAGAAGGCCTGAAAGTACTCGAGTGTGGAGTAAATAAAACTAAAAATGTAAATAAACTTAGAAGTAAACAAGTTACAAATTGAATTTGTGGGTTTCTTTTTCAATCGTAAGTTATGTCATTATACCTTCGAAAGCCATTCCTCTGAGTTTGCTGGCGATATCTACAAGAAGTCGGTGTTACTCTTCTAATTACCAGAATTATGCAACTTTCGTAATACAGAATTCAGTCAAAAATTAGGTTGGGATGTAAGATATCCTGTGACAGATGTCACCTTTGTCATGTGCGTTGATAAAATTTTATTCGGGAAAAACACCGGGACACCGGCCGTGAAACTCACAGTAAGTACCACTCTACCTAAGGCTTTTACTAGGGCAGACTTTCTGCCCAGCATACAAGCGCGTTTCACCAATATTCTCGACCCAGCAGTGACCAATTTGATAGCATTACGATCAAATTATCACTCCCGAGTGATTATGATTGTTGTAATCAACTCAGGTACGTGTGGAATAGAAATACGAGTATTTAAACCTTATTCACACGTTCTTGTGTGTTGATCACATATAATATAATATGTATATGTATATGTATACACATATATACATATGTGTGTGTGTGTATATATATATATATATATACATATGTATATATGTGTATACATATACATACACACACACACAACACACACATATATATATATATATATATATATATATATATATATATATATAAACTCAATTCATAATATATATTGTTAGGAAAGAAGTCTCAAAGGATATAAATTCTCTATCTCTCGCTCTCTCTCTCTCTCAGTCTCATCTACTACTCCTCTTCGTCTCTCGTCTCTCTCTCTCTCTCTCATCTCTCTCTCTCTCTCTCTCTCTCTCTCTCGTTTCTTCACTTAAATATTAGCATAGCTACAGTAAAACTATACATTACATACACATACGTAGTATATTTGTGTGTGTATATGTATATAATGTTTACTGTTTTACTGTAGGTGTATGCGAATATTTAAGCGAAGAGAGAGAAAAAAAATAGTTGCAATACTCTTTGTGAGACTCCTTTCCGAATGTTTATATTATGTATTGATTTTGTGTGTATTAGTGTATGTATGTGTATACGTACATGGTGTGCGTTACAAGCTACAAACAAGGCCATGTATGTATGTTTACACTGTATATGTATGTGTGTGTATATATATATATATATATATATATATATATAATATATATATATATATATATATATATATATCGACCATTGAAAAGAGAGAGGTGTGTAATCAATTTTTTTGTGAGATTACTTTCCTCGTGTGCAAGAGTAGATAATAGATAAGGGATTGTGCTTTTAACTTGATGAGCTCTGTTCTGTTGGTGTGCGTTGTCCTGAAGGGATAGTAAACTGAGAGAAGAGCAGTTGTTAATTTAGAGATTGAGGGAAACTGTCTCATGGAGATAGTAAGGTTCCATAAGTGGAAAAAGTGTGTTTTAAATGCACTTGATTTAATCTGAGTTAACATTGATTTCAGATTTTGGAACGAGCTGTAAAGCCTAGAACTTGCCAGTAATTATTTCACACAGAAAAACGTGTGTGTGTATGTGTGTGTGTGCGTGTGTGTGTGTTTATATATATATAATATATATTTTATAAATTATGTATATAAAAATATGTATATAAATATATGTTTGTGTTTATTAAATACATGCATATATATACATGATTCGTAATAGATACATACATTGATAACTAAAAGAGAATTTGCTCTAACAGCCTTTTACGCCTGGGAGGGAACTCTTCCCAAGACTCGAAGCCCTTGGTACAAATAAACAGGGTGTGAGAACAACGGTTGCATGATCACTACCCGGCCACACACAACCAACTGAATACGACACCTGGGACGACCCACAAACCACAGGTAGTGAGTGGCACAGATGCTCCAGGTAACCGGGAGAAAATAATTGTAATGAAAAATATCAGACTGAAACAATTCCTGAACTTGACACGAGTCTGGAATGATTTACTATTAAAGGTTTTGATTATGGAAAGTTGCAGTTGTATAGTAGCCCAATTATTCAGTTTCTTACGGCCGTGATAAGTATAAAAAAAAAACTTCCAGAGAGAGAGAGAGAAAGGAAAAATTTCTCCGTGTAAAAGCCAAGTCTGTGAACAGTCAGTACGGTTTCAATTATTTTTAAGAGTCCTTGGCCTGGCCCGCTTCTCTTCCCGTCTTCCCCCTCCCCACACCCGTCGCAATTCTCGAAAGGAAGATAAAAAAGATCTCGAACGTTGTTTTCATGGCCGGATGGCGTGTTCTGATCTTAAAAATTCTTGATACCCCTCCATAAACATGTCTTCAAGAGGAGTTCTAGAGAATCTCTCTCTCTCTCTCTCTCTCTCTCTCTCTCTCTCTCTCTCTCTCTCTCGTATTCATGTTCCGAGTGCTTTGTCAGCCAAGATTATTATAATAAGTGGTCTTTTCAGATATTCATCCGGCCAATAAACGCCGACTACGAAGAATACGGAATATCTAGTTTTGGCACATCCCGGATGCAGAGCTTTGTGCTTCTTTCATGACACTTAATATTTAGGATCTTTGACATGGAAATATTTTTCTCTTCCATTTTTGAGAATTCAATTCCTTTCATGGAGAATCCCATCAAGTAGCCCGTACTGATTGCTGATGTGAATTTGTTTCTGTCTTCCATAAAAGGAGTGCACACACACACACATATATATATATACATGTGTGTAAAAATATATACATACATACATACGCACCGGCCTTTATTGAAGATGGAAGCAAATTCACACTAGCAGACCAGCACAGGCTATGTGATAGGATTCTCCAGGAAAAAGGAATTCTTTATGGATGAGAAAAATATTTCTATATTAAAGATCCTCAGTATCAGTTTCATGAAAGCGCCAAAGCTTTGCATTTGGGTTGCGCCAAAACTAGGAGATACTGCGTATTGGCCGGATGAATATTTGAGAAGACCATTTACAATACCCAAATTAAGTACATCTGGGCGGTTTTCCTCCTGTTACATCTTTCAAATTTTTTTGCTGTCGGTTTCCGTTTCAGCGCTGAATGACCACATAGGTCCCAGTGCTTGGCCTTTGGTCTGAATTCCATATCCAGTTCAATTCAATACAACCATTTATAATAGTCTTGGCTGGTAATGCATTTGAAACATGAATACGAAAGAGAGAGAGAGAGAGAGAGATTCTCTAGAACTCCTCTTGAAGGCATGTTTATTGAGAGGTATCAAGAATTTTGAAGAGGAGAACTCGCCATTCGACTGTGAAAACAGCGTTCGAGATCTTTTTTTATCTTCCTTTCGAGGATTGTTGTGACGTGTGTGGGGATGGGGAAACGAGAAGAGAAACGGCCTAAATATACAATTTGTGTCTGCATTTTTTAAGGTGTAACTTACCCGTACCCGGAATACGAACGTGAATCTCTTTGTTTCAAGGGCCAGAGCGAATTCTAGTTTGGAATTCCTTGGGGGGCTTTTAAAGTAGTGTGTTTACTCTTGGTTCTTGTTAAGTAGTTTGTATTGACATTCGATTCCTTGTAATACCACTTGTGTAAATCAAACAGCTCTCTGAAAGTTTTTGTGTGACCTCCTGCGGCACTGCACAGGAAAACGGTCGATTAGACGTTGGTTAGAATTTGTGAAAATGAATGATTGTCCGTATGTATTCGTGTATACATATGTGGACTTTGGGAAAAGGACTGAAATATGATAGTTCGAATGGACGACAGTCGCATACTTATCAAGAAAACAACCAAAGGATGCAGTTTGGATATTGAGAGTGTGAGCGAGTTTTGAGAAATTGTTTCGTAGTAGTTGTAATCTCGACATGTTTCTCTGGATCGCGGAATTGGGATTTCATTTGAGTAATAGTGGTGTATATATATTATATATATATAATATATATATATATATATATATATATTATCACTATTAGTTGTGATATATATATATATATATATATATATATATATATATATATATATATATATAAAAATAATAAGACCATTAATCGTCGACAATTATTATAATAATTGTCGATGATTAATGTCATTATTTTTATTGATATATATATATATATATATATATATATATATATATATCACAAGGCGGAGAGGCAAAGGCATGTCTCAGCGTAGTACGTAATTTGTTGCCGACGTTTCACATCACTTCGATGCATTTTCAAGGTTGGGAATTGATAAAAATACAAACATATAAGACTCGTCACTGATAAAACACGGATAATATTTAAAATTTAAAATTGAACACTAAAACATTTAAAAATGTAAAAATTATTGTACAACAATAGTCTTCTATTATATATATATATATATATATATATATATATATATATATTATATATATATATCTATATATCTATATTAATATAATTCGTACATATATACCCAAATAGAATAGTGATTTTGCCGATTATTTTTATTATTAAGTTACATGTTGTGACATAATAGTAAAAGAAAAAAAAAAAATTTAACACGCATATTTTAAAATGCTTTTAAAAAGTGAAAATTATTATTTTTTTTTTTTCAAGACCAGGATTTTCTTACAAGTAATAATGTGTACAAAAATAAAAGCGTGGCCCCCAAACATGGAAGGGTATGTTTACAAGAAATCAAAATTTTATTATTATTATTATTATTATTATTATTATTATTATTATTATTATTATTATTATTATTATTAGTTGTAGCGTTTCCTTCCATATTTGGCACGAACGCTTGTACTTTTGCCGACATGATTAATAATTGTAAGCAAATCCTGGTGTCCCAAAAAATAATTTTCATGGTTTATTGCATTTTAATAAATGCAATACAAATCCTGAGGAGATATGGGGAGAGGTCACCTTAAGGTCACTAGAGGTCACTGCTGACCTGCTGATCATATAAGGTTGATTGTCACCGTGATCGAATAACTATACTAAAGTCCATCGGACGAAGGGTACATTTCGAAAATTGAGTTACAAGATTAGACCAAGACAAACAAATACACTAACAGACAAAAGAGCAAACTAGATAAAAGCTAAAAAAAAAAAAATAAAAAAAAAAAAAAATAAAAAAAAATAAAAATGCGATAGAAGTAAAAGGAAAGTGAGGAATAAGAGAATGCTATTTTACTTAAAAAAAAGAAAAAAAAATTACCCCTGTATAAAGGCGCATGTGGGAAGTTGGGAAAACATACTGGAATTAGAATTGTTAAATCTTAATAAAGAAGGGAAAGAAAATATCCTTGAGTGCATTTATGGTCACTCATTTAAATAAAAAAAGGAAAGAAAATATTCTAGAATGCATTTATGGGCACTCATATAAGGCCAAGTATTTGGTAAATGTTAATTGGCTCTCTTCATTTGCAAATGTGTATGTATTATTGTTGTCTAAATCACGGATAATTGGATACTAGTTGTTGCCAATGTAATTACATGTGCATGTTTTCATTTTGCTTCTTTGGATATCGTGGTCGCGGCTTGAATTCGGAACGATCTGTAAAACATGAAGGGCCACAATGGTCTCGCTGTTCATGGTTGAGTCTTTATCTATTTTCCCTCTTCTGTACTGAATTTATTCTGTTCTTCCTTCCTTCCTTCCTTCCTTCCTTATACTGATAGCCCCTTCTCCATCAACCCAGTAATTGTTTCTTCCCATGCCCATCATCCGTATGGAATGAAAACGCAAAATGGTAAAGATATCACCTTCCTGTTCCAAACCACTGTTGCGATGTTGCCTCAACTATTTGCCACACAGCAAATGTGGAGTGCTGTTTTCCCGTCACGTTCTGTTAGTGAAACATGCTTCAGTTTCAAATGGAATCCGATGAGGGACTGAAAGAAAAACAGGAAGGAGGAGGCTTTTCTATCACGTGTCGAGGCTTCAAGACTGCCGCTGCCACCCACGTCACTGCTTTTTAGTATATTTTTAATTCGAAATGCCGTTGATTTAATTTTGTCATGAGCTTTAGAGTGTTTTTTAGTTGGGAAGTTGAGTTAGTTAACAGTAGCTGCGAGGAAGAAAAAATCTTACTAGAAACCGTAAAATGTGTTGGTGTAGCTATAAGTTAACAAAGGTTGAGATAAAAAGTGAAAGCAAAGGTAAAAACACGTTTCCTTAAGACTAAGAACTGCTGTCTCGTTTCGAGATTGTGAAGAAGGGCATATTGTAAGGGCTGTCTTAAAGTTTTGAAAGTAACAGGCGGAAGCTTGGATATGGTGTTCATATCATAGGACTTTGCTCATTTTGTGGAATCTCCATTGAATTTCAAATATGCCATGTTTTTGAATTTTGAAGACTCAAAAAATATAATACATACAGCGGTGGAATCTCCATCGAATTTCAAATATGCAAAGTTTTTTAATTTTGAAGAATCTAAAAAAATATATTGCATACAGTGAGAACGGGAAAAGGTGAAAATCCAAAATTTTGAATCCAGGGTAAAAATTAGGTGGAATCTTATATAATGAATATTTTGGTGATTTTACTGATTTTCGAACATTTTAATCCGAAAAAGAAACTCTGGGTTTTTTGGGGGGTTTGGCGTGAGTTTCGGTTTTACTTGGTTATTCGCATTATTGATAGTTTCAAGTACGTATTTTGTTTCATCCTTTAGTCCATCATCAGCTGTTGTTCCTCATCCTCCTCCTCCTCCTCCTCCTCCTCCTCTCTTGTATCCTTTGTCCCTTTACCACCGCCTGATACCATCCTCTGGAAAGATTTAGTAGTGAAATGTCTTTGTTGTTCGGCATTAAGGGCAAGGAAATCGCTGCAAGAGCGATGCTTCCTTCTTTTCGTAAATACTTCGGTCAATTATTCCATATATGACACAATTGGAAACCGAGAAATTGGAATCTCTTGTTCTATTTGATGGTTCTCCTTTGTTGTCGTTGTTGACATAGCTTTCTGGTGACCATCAAATCGACTTTGAGGTTGAGATGGGGTTCCATTATAATCGTTGCCACACTTGCTGGTGCAGTCATATCCTTAAATCATGATCTCTCAGTGAGTTAGGGAGTAAGTTTTATTTTATCGCCTTTGCTTGTTATGATTTCATTGAGGTCAGAGGATGAGATGTCAGGTTATCGACCCACTTTGCTGCCAGATGAGAGGGTGAAGAATGAGCCCATTGTTGTTACTGTTGGTGTTATAAATTATAAATGGTCGTCACATTATAAGAGTTGTGTTCCAAGTTTCTATGGAAGCACCAATATGGAATGCTTGAAAGATATTGTAGTTACAATTTCCTCAAGCTCGTGAGGTAAGCTAGTACAAAATAACTTTCCTGCTGTTCTTATCACAATCGATTTTTTTAAACCACCACCAAATTTCTGGAAACTCTCACCAAAGGGGTAGGTTAGGCAACCTTCCTTCCATTGCTGGTGGGAGGCATCATTGGAGTCAACCTGAGATATTTCCTATTATTTAAGTCAGGTGGGATGAATGTGAATTATGAGGACAGTTACAATATCTAGTGAAACCCACAGAAGGGTTTTAAGGTTAGAGATAATTGAAATCTAAAGATGGGAGGATGCCATTCCACATATTCTTTCTCTCAAATATTTTTTCTCTTATATGTTTGTGTATTTTTGTTAATATTGGTATCCTTTTACAATTATTATTATTATTATTATTATTATTATTATTATTATTATTATTATTTAATGGTATGCTGTTGGAACAGAAATATATAGATGCATCTTCAGTTATTTTCATACTGAAAGGTGATTTCAAGCGAAAGAGAGAATTCCTCAAGGGTGTGGTAGTTCTAAATCCTGAATGGTTGCCATAGTGGGTTATCCAAAATGTATGCATTGCTAACACATCTTGATGACTGCTTCATATTTTTTATCCTTTGGATTATTACTAATATTATGTTAATTCCTTGAAACGTAACGTTGTAATTATTGTTTCTGTACTTGTCAAATATAAAGTGCTTTCAGATTCTCAGATACCGGTATAAATTTCTTTCTTCTTTCCCTCAATTCCAATGCCTAGAACCAAGGCCATTATGGATTTGTCTTGTTTTTTTTTTTTTTTCTATGAAACCTTTTCAGTCCAGTTTTATTCAATCGGAGAAAAATGTCTTCATGATTGGTCGTCCACAGCAGGTATTGATCGTGGCTGTTTTATCCTCGAGTAAAGCAACGAGAGAGAGAGAGAGAGAGAGAGAGAGAGAGAGAGAGAGAGAGAGAGAGTCGTTCTTATTGTACTTGCTGCTTCTCCTTTTCTCCCGTTAACTTATTTCCCGTTCACCTCCTCCCATCCTCTTTCTTCCTTCTTCCGTTCCCTTCCCCCATCCTCAGCGCTCTCTCTCTCTCTCTCTCGTCTCTCTGTCTCTCTCTCTCTCTCTTTTTGTCCTTAAGCACCATCTTTCCCGGTGCAGCCTTTTGTTTCGTATTGAATGCCTCTCCCCTCTCTTTCCCAACCGTGAAATATAGACGTGTGTGTGTTTGTAGCCCGTCACCGTATGTAGTACCACACAGCTTTGAGTCTTTTCACTTTTCTATTTGCTTTTGTCGCTGTACATAACGACCCTGCATCAAACGGTCTGACGAGCAGCTTCAACTGACTTGCATGGTGATGTTTAGAGTATGTAACACCATCCTGAACCTTGGCATTTTTTGATGCCTTGTTCTTCTTTTCTTTGCCAGAAACGAGTATCATTAAGTTGGTTTTCAGAGACTTGACGAACGTTCCAGTGTTGTCTGCAAATGGGTGGGAGTGTGCAGGAAACTCTCCTAACTTTGGCAACCGTGGGCGGCCCCTCTCTAGAAATTACTCACTGGAGGCGTGTTAGATTTTAACCGCTGTTGCGGGACAAAAACACATGATGCACCGTGAGTGTGTCATTGATAACTTCATTCTTGTTACAGTGTTGCCAAAGCTATGTAATTGTTTCGTATGGCCTCAGTTGTATCAGTTATGAATGTGATGTAATTTTTTGCATCTATTAAGTTTTCATAGCCATGGAAAGATCCATGTTGAACGAAACCTTCTGACAGTATGTATCTTAAATTGTTTTGCCAAGGAGTTAGTTTACAAGGTTTATAGCTGCTGAAACTTACGAATGTACGTATTTTACTTCCATGTTAAAATTTTAACTTTTTATTCTGATCAGAATATAACGTCGTCTTCAAACATTGAGAAGCGACCAGATGCACTCCTGAGTAATATATATATATATCTATTATATATATATATATATATATATATATAGATATAGAGATATATATATATATATATATATATATATATACACACATACACACACACACACACACACACACACACACACACACACACACACACACACACACACACGCACGCCCAGACTATGAAAGATAGGGGTTCCAAATTTTTATCATAAACTCTCCTCCCATGAAACTTTTAGTTAAAATCCGCAATTCGAGGGCCGTTAGTAAGGGGGAGCTTAACCCCTCTTTTTCGTACCGCCTCCTTTTTTTTTTTTTTTTTTTTTTTTTTTTTTTTTTTTTTTTCTTTCTTCTCCAACAACTGTTGACATCAAACTCTTGAATTTTTCTCAGCTTCTTTGGTTTAACAGGATCCCAAGTGAGTACTTATTCTGAAAGTGATTCTATAATCTGCCCTGTAGCGGTTGTCATCACGGACGGTATGCTCCTTTTTATCCCGAGCAACGACAGGTACAGCAACTAGTGTGCTCTTAATAGCTGACGTCTTGCTGTTAAATATCATGCCAGTATTTTGTTATATATATATACGTATATATATATATATATATATATATAATATTATATATATATAATATATATATATATATATATATATATATATATATCTATTATATATAAGGTATATATTTTATATTTTATATATACAGTATATATATCTATCTATCTATCTATCTATCTATCTATCTATCTATGTATATATATATACACATACATATATATAAGTGATTATATATTTTTTTTTATCTTACATTCTTGCTAGATTTCCCCATCTCCAAAGTTGGCTACAGAAATCAACCAAACTCATGTGTTCATATTTTTAAAAAATTTCTCCTATATGTTCTGGTTATAATAGATTGCCGTTGTGATATGTTTTCTCTTTCTCGTCTGTTTGTCAGTCTTGGCCGAACACAAATCCTCCAAAGTTTTTCCCTTCATATTTTCATTGTGTAGTAAATATCTCAGAAATTTGATTCAAACATTTCATTCAACAAGTTAATTGACCGAGATTGATGAGTTTTCTGTGCTGCAGGCAAGTCTGGCAAGATTTAAATTACATCTAAATATCAAAGGGCAAATGGCAACAAGAATTGTACTGAAAGATTTATAGGATTCATTATCAAGAAGATGTTTTATATAAATATAGTTTTTGAATTAAATCTTAGTCGTTCGAAAAATGGTTAGCATATAAAATGAGTACCTATAAATATTTTAAAAGAGAAGATGGCGTGCTTTTGGATGGTAACCTGTTTGGCCCCGTCCACACGGTCGAGCTTTGGTCGACGAACTTTGTCCGATGTGACGTCAGAAGCGGAGAAACAGCGAGAAAAGTCAGAACTTTGCCGCAGTTTCTCCGCTTCTGACGTCACATCGAACAAAGTTCGTCGAGCAAAGTTCGGCCGTGTGGACGGGCCTTTAGATGAAAAGAGCACGTGAGTGAATGTGTAGGTGCAGACAGTTAAAGGTTAGCCTGTGAAGAAGTAGTAGTTGAGGTTTAGTGTATAGTGAGTGTTGAGTATTCAGTGAATGTTTAGTGTTATTCTTGACCACAACAATGGTTGGAGTGCTAAGACCAACCTGTTTTTGTAAGGTTATTTTTCTCTTGTGATATTGGGTCTAGTAATAATAATGTTGATAATAATCATAATACTGATATAATAAAAATAATGCCAGCAACAATAACAATAGTAAAAATAATATAAATATTATAAAGATAATAATAGTAATAATAATAAAATATAAAAAAATATAAAAGTAGTAATATAGTGAAACTAATAATGGTAATAAAGTACTAAAGTAGTATTATGAGCTGGACAGAGACCTTTCAATATAGCCGCCCGAGGCCCTGTATATATTATGATAATAATATTTAAAAGGAAATCAATGAATCAGTAGTACCATCATCATCCTGTTACTACGAATACAAAGTTTATGAAAATCTTCTTACATTATTAAAAGAATATAGTTTAGTGGGATTTAATTTGTAATCATGATTTCATGGAAGTTCCGTTAAAAAAGTGTAATAGGTCAGGAATGCATCACAGCATTCTATTTTAATACATGGCAAATTAAGTCCAGTGTTGAAAGTCTAGACATGAGCGTTTTTACAGTTTTATTTAAATTCCAGTTGTTTGATTTTCTCGGAGGCAATTATGCGGAGTGACCATTGAGGCTGCAAGGGGGGGGGGGGGGGGCGTCGTATGGAAATAACAGGAAGTTCAAAAAGATAATAAACGAGAATGTCATATGTGATGGACTCCATTGTTTCAAAGGACTGCATAAAATGAATGGATGTCGGATGCGTGGACGTTTTTTTTTTTTTTTTTTTTTTTTTTTTTTTTTTTTTTTTTGTTTTTTTTTTTTTATGGGGGGGGGGGGGTGTTAGTGGGGCCACAACACTCATTTATTTACGCACGGACGCAGTGCCATCCTGTTTAGTATGCGCCCATGTTTATAAATGTGTTTCCATTCGCTTGTTTTTAACTCGTGCGGATAATTACTCTGGCCACCAGTAATGCATCGTTGCATTTGACGATCTGTATTGTATTTTCCGGTGTGTGTATATAATTGTTTATATAATATAATCATACATGTGTGCCTATGGATAAAGAAAGTCATACCAAATATTCTACCACTGCCAGCTTTACAAAGCTAAGAAGTTAAGTATATCTTAGTTTAACCAGACCACTGAGCTGATTAACAGCTTTCCTAGGGCTGGCCCGAAGGATTAGATATTTGACGTGGCTAAGAACCAATTGGTTACCTAGCAACGGGACCTACAGCTTATTGTGGGATCCGAACCACATTATATCGAGAAATTAATTTCTATCACCGGAAATAAATTTCTCTGGTTCCGCGTAGGCTAAGCCGAGAATCGAACTTCGGACCACCGGATTGGTAGGCGAGCGCGAGATCCACTCGTCCAACGATGAACTACTACCAAGCTAAGAATAAATTACATATACTTGTTTGTCACTTCATAAAGTTTGACATTATATTCATCGAGGGCCGTAGGGAAAGTAAAAGAAATAAAGAAATAATTCCCCGGCCAATTTCCGTTCAAGAAATTAGTAATTTTGTGTGCGACCGCCTTTAACATTATCGCATTATGTCATTTATTTTTAGTTAATTGCGGATAGACGTCAGCTCTAAAACCGGCAATCAAAATGACGATTATGATTTAGCTACGTTCTTAACGAAGACCAGCCCTAGAATTCCTTTTGGCGGAAAACGATACTTACCACAAATATTCACACGTGCTTACAGAATGCCTACAGTGACTTGTGACTGGACATTGGAGTATTTCAGCGAAGCGTCTATCGTCATGAGAGGAAGAACAAAGGTGGATCGTGCGGGCACTTATTCGAGTGATCCGTGAATCACAATCAAACAACTCGCTGCTAAACACGACATTTTTGTCTGTATCGCTGACGAAATTGCCCATAAGTTAGCCTTTTCCAGAGTTCCTCGCGGGACGAAGTTCGATTCTTGGCTCGGCCAACGCGGAATCAGAGGTATTGATTTCTGGTGATAGAAATTCATTTCCCGATATAATCTAGTTCGGATTCCACAATAAATTGTAGGTCCCGTAGCTAGGTAACCAAATGGTTTCTAGCCACGTAAAAATATCTAATCCTTCGGGCCAGCCCTAGGAGAGCTGTTAATCAGCTCAGTGGTCTGGTAAAACTAAGATATACTTAGGGTATTCCAGGATCCTGGTGTATTCAAGTTTGTGCCCGCTGTGTTCTCGAGAGATCAGAAAACCCTGGTTCCACCTCATCTGCCCTACAGCCCGGATCTAGCACCTTATTTCCATTTGACACCTCAAGGATGGACTCGGCGGGTAGCATCCCAGCAACGATGACGAAGTTATTGATGCAGCAAGAAGCTGGCAGACGCACAGACCATTAGAGTAGTATCATGGAGGCATTCAGGGTCTAACATTTAGGTGCTTTAAGGCCATAGAATTGAACGGAGATTATATTGAAAAATACGGGTTTGTAGCCAAAGAATTGGGGGAAATATGGTGCATTTAAACCCAGAATAAAACTATCCGCATTGAGAAAAAAAAATACAGTGTGCACATCTATAAGGATGTGCACACATCCAACCCAAATGCAAAAGACACGCCCCTATTATAAGTACATACAATAACATATTTACACAGTTATATCTATCTTATATATTATATTAATAATATCATTTAATATATAAATTTACACACATACACACGGGGGGCGTTCAGTAATACAATCTTTCTTTTTTTTTTCTCTCCTCAAAACTGATTTGTTTTATTCTGGGTTTAAAATGCACCATCGCAAACACAAAAGACACGTCCCGTATTAAAATAGTACATACAAACGTGCATTAATATCGTTCCTAAATAAAATATTCTATATAATATATATAATATATATATATATATATCGTTATTATCTACTATAATATTATATAATATCTCGAACTACAAATCAATATCCTTTAATATCTAATTCGCTCTACCTCGGAATTAATATATTTTCATACATGTTTAACGAGAATTTGGGGATTTATTAAGCGATAATAGAATTGGCGATCGACAGACGCGAACCATCGACCTCTCAATTCTAGGACTGGCAGTGAAGCCCCAAAACCACCCGCCACCTCAAGAGATATTAAAGGACAGTTTGTAGTTCGATATATGTATATGAATCACGGTAATGTGATACTTATATATATATATATATAATATATATATATATATATATATATATAATGTTTTATGTGTGTATATATGTATGTACTATAATATGGGTGTGTCTTTTGTGTTTGCGATGTGCATTTAAACCCAGAATAAAACAAATCAGTTTTGAGAAAAAAAAAAGATAGATTGTATTACTGAACGCCCCTCGTGTGTGTATATGTATATATATATATACATACATACATACATGCATACATGTATATATATATATATATATATATATATAATGTATATATGAATGTATGTATGTAGGTATGTACGTACGTACGTACGTACGTACTTTAATATGGGCGTATCTTTTGTGTTTGTGATGTGTGCACATCCTTATAGATATTAGGTGAAGAAAGTTAGAGGCATAGCTTAATCAATAATTGGAATATATCACTATCCGCATGAGTGAAGCCATGATAAAAGCAAACATGAGTAACGTTTTCGTTATCGCTAGGATCCTTCTTTTATATGAATGACGTTGTTTGAAAATTTTTAGATTGACGGCTTATTTAATGTGTCGCCTGTTCTTGGTCTCCTGACAGTAGCCTTGATATAGTAATCTTTGCATGACATCGGATAGGAAATCCAGGAATCGTTATAAATATTGAGTCAGTTTCTTTAGTGTGAATATCATATTGATTTAGGTCAAGCATGAGTCTACTCAAGTTAATTTACGTTAAATATGAAACCCATCTATTAATTTGATAATTGAATTTCAGCACATTGATATACAACAAGCACCGCCACCACTGCTTAACTACGGACGTGTACTTGAAAGAAGTATAGGTATATTTATATTTTTGTAAGGAATTTATAAAGGGATGAATATGTTTTACATACAAGAGAATATTCCAGTCATTGATTGCAATGCATTGGTAATTTTCCCTTGATTAAAAGGCTTTTCAAGATAGAATTGTGCGGAAAACTATTGTTTTAATACGTGTATTGATAGAATAAGGCTTGTATGCTTTTGCCGTCGTATTGTTCTAGAAACATTATTCCTATTCCTGCATTTTCTAACACTAATTCTTCATTGAAAACATTGTTAGCCCCTCTGAAGCATCTAGGGACCAGTATTACTTGTTCGAATTAGAAATGTCTTGCATCATAGCTCTTGAGTTCTCTGCTGTGAAGTATCAACTAACATGATTTTTATAGTTTTAATTTTTACTAGAAGGCGCTTTTTTTATTTCGAACTTTTATTTTTCACCTGAAAACTGTTATTATTTGTAAAAGGGAATTTTCGTTCTTTATAAACTTCTCTTAAAGATTTTTTTTTTTTTTTTTTTTTTTTTTTTTTTTTTATTTTAGAAAATTCTTTGGCCAACTGGGTGAAAAACATGAAATGAGACTAATTGCATTGCCCCCTAAAATTATTAGTTGAGTATCTCAGTTTGAGGAAGAGATTTCACGAACAATTTGTTTTGCAAGTAAGACAACGAATGGCTTTATTTGTAGTTACGGACGGGGGTCTATTTGAAATGTTTCGCGATAAGTGTTCTGCTCTTCTTGTCATTTCTTTTCCTCTGTTTGACTGTCAAAGTTTGAGATATCTGTTCTCTTTCTGTCCGTCTCTCTGAAGTGTTTAAGACGGAGAAGACAATTTTTTCTGTAAAGTGCACTAAGAGTATGAAACAAACTCACCTCTCTCTCTCTCTCTCTCTCTCGTCCCAAGATGAAGAAACAAGTTAACTCCCATCTCTCTTGTGTACCAGTGTTCCCCTGGAATCGCTGGAAAGGCGGTTTGATTAAGACTTCAATAATTAATCTTGCCGAATCATAATTAGGCACGATCAGTTCCAAGCCACTTGATGTGAAGGGTTTTTAGTTTTGAGGTAACTTACGAAGACCAATAATATTGTGGAAATTTGAATTCGGTTAGGCAAAATGGCCGAAGATTGTAACAAGGCTTTCCATAACAGACGATGGTTACTGAGAAAGACAAAGACAACAGTCACTTCAGCTTTCTGTATTTAATTAATGAACCCAAAATTAATCCCTGGTGCTGAAAACAAATTCTCTACATAGACGCGGAAGGCCATTAACAGCTAGTCTGTATCACTTCACTTCAACACCACTAGAATCTGTGTAGCAGGCACACTTTCGACTCCCGGATTTTCCTTTTGAAGTCCTACACAGTCAAACCTGTACCTATTTCGTATTGCTCTCGACCTTTGTTTATTAATTATTGATTTTTTTCCTTTATATTAGTTCCATTTGATCAACTGGCCTCAAAACTGATCCACTCGGTTAGTTTTGTGTAAGAGAAAACTATCGAGATGGCTTTGTCTGTCCTTCCGCACTTAGGCTAAAGGGCTTCAAATTGGTATGTTGATCATCCACTTCCCACCTCCAGTCAGCAGATGCTTAGTACCCAATCTGAGTTTGAGGATTATGGAGTCGCATTCTCTTGCTGAATTGTGCAGATTCGGCGCCGTAAACGCAGGAGAACTCGAGTTGGGTGCATGAAGTTAAAACATCAAAAGACCTGAATTTTGGAAGGTCTAGTCATATATTCCCAGACTTCGTTAATTTAATCATCCAGAAAAAAACTATAATCTCTTAAGGAGGACCACAGAAAAGTTGGCGGAAGTGACTGGATCTTCTGTTAGGAAAATGAACACTCATTATTTGCTTCCAGTAGGAGTTGGAGGGAGAATGGTAAATTTCATGGGGTTAAAAGCATGCCACCGAAAATGTCTAGAAGCATTACAAAGCGCCTCAGTGGCTTGATCGGTATAGTCTTGGCCTGCAATCTCTGTGGCCGTAAGTTCGATTCATCGAGGTGTGAGAGATGTGTATTTCTGGTGATGAAAGTTCTCTGTCGACGTGGTTCGGAAGTCACGTGAAGCCGTTGGTTTATTTGCCGGTCAGTAGTGTTTAGGATACAGATTAATAAGCATCATTTTTTCTATAAATAAAGGGAAAAAGTTACGAAACGTAAAATTCTAGGCTCCATCTTTCGCGATTAGAGTATTCTGAGTAATTATTACTCTCTTTAGAGGTATGGCTGCAGATATTGGACGGGTTGCAACATCTTCCCAGAAAAGCTCCATGTATTTCAATTTCGATGTTTGTGTTGTCACTTGGGCATTTATATCACCATAGGTAATAGGCAATCTGAATCATTGTCATCTGGAGAACGCGTTTCTTCTCCTATTAACTATTTCAGTTCATCTAGCAAACGCACAAGCAGAACCTGACAAATCTCGAAATTATTTATTCATTCCACCACAAACTTCCTTCCTCAGAGCAGTTTGTCACTTCACGATCCCGGTGGCTAAGATCACAGGGATCGTATAGAGAAGGCCTCTCGAATCAAGGATGTCACGACTCATCCAGTGTAAACTTTATTTTATTTATTTATTTATTTTTTCAAAATTAGTGCACTCAGGTTAATGGAGCGTGTGTTGGACGATTCAATGAGAGTCAAGCAAGTTCGACTTGTTGGTGTAAACGCAACCTAATGGTCCTGCGTAGTGGGAAAGTAAAGTATATTTTAGTCTAACCAGACCATTGAGATGATCAACAGCTCTTCTAGGGCTGGCCCGAAGGATTAGAATTTTTACGTGGCTAGGAACCAATTGGTTACCTAGCAACGAGACCTACAGCTTATTGTGGGATCCGAACCACTTTAATTCGAGAAATTAATTTCAAATCGCCAGAAATAAATTCTTCTGATTCCGCTTTCGCAGAGCGGGGAATCGAACTCGGACCACCGAATCGGTTGGCGGAGCACGTAGCCCAACGAGGAACTACTGCGTAGTGGGATATTCACCTAATGTCTCATGGCGAGAGGTTTTGCAGACCCATACCACACTGGCATTTTAAAATGAAGATTAAATACATACCTACATGAGCGCGTAGCCTTGCACATATTTGTATATGTATAGTTACGTATTTTTCGGTATGCCCCTTTCCCCCGGTAGAAGGATGGCTCTTCTAACGTTCCGATTCTTAGAACTGGGAAGTTAATAATGCTCTCTGGAACCATCGGTCTAATGGGAATGGGTACATAGAAAAAAATATAAGTATGCTTATGCATACTCATGTATACTTGTATTGTTGCATGTGTTATATGCTTATGTGTATCCTTGTACGCTTGCATGTTTATTTTTAAATGCCACACAATCTTGCGTTGTGTTACGTAAGACGAAATGAATCGGTTTTGAAAGTCTTCTTTCCGTACCTTTCATTTAACTTCCTAATTATATATATATATATCATATATATATATATATAGATATATATCTGATATATATATATATATATATATATATATATATACAGTAGCAGTCATAATACTTTGCGTGGTAGGGAAGATGGAAGAAGAAAAAGAGTACAACAAACTAAAAATATTCAGGAAAAATCAATTATTAAAGCAACCATCATAAAATTTGTTATGGATAATCACCAACTCCTGCCCTAGTACTTGATAGGCATGCCACAACGTTTACGGACTTTTTGGAGTGTCCTGGGCATTGAATCTGAAAACCGCTGCAGGAGGGACTCGTCCAGATCGTCCTAGGCGCGTTTCAAACTTTGCGCTGCAAGACGTGTCCACATTTAGTAACTTTCTTTTTATGATTGCTTAATGATTGAAATGGCTGGGGAATTCCCTGGCTAGTCGTGGATATATTCAATTCCACAATCTCTAAGCCAAAAAGTATTCTGTTTGGCGGTATGATCCCCAGTGCATGAATCTTAATCCAATGCCATTGAAAATCAGCCATTGAAACTAAAAAAAAATTTGGCTGAGTGAAATTGACTAATTGGGAACTTAACTAGAGCTACTGGCTCACCCACAGAAAGTGTAACTCTGTGTAAGAGCTCTTCAGTAACCTGTTTGATGTTGTGACAGTTGGATGTCAAATTCTTTTCTCGTGCTCTGCCATAGCCGTAGCTAACATTATTTTGTGTGGTTGAGTGAGTGTGGTTGTATTAACAATGTCTGAACCGTACACTTCCATTGAGATATTGTGTGAGAGTGATACAACTTTACAAGGAAGGCCTTAAAACTGGTGTAATTAGCCAAATAATTGGCGTGAAACAACGGACTGTCCAGAACATTCTGAAAACTTTTTGTGAGTCGGGAGGGAAGGAAGTACCCAAGGCTAGGACTAACACTTGGAGGCCCCCTATTATTAGTTAGAAGGGGTTAAGAGTTCTCGCCAGGAACATAGAGGTCTCAATGTACCTGGCGAGAACTCTTAACCCCTTCTTACTAATGATAGGGGGCCTCCCAGTGCTAGTCCTAGCCTTGGGTACTTCCTTCCCTCCCGACTCACAAAAAGTTTTCAGAATGTTCTGGACAGTCCGTTGTTTCACGCCAATTATTTGGCTAATTACACCAGTTTTAAGGCCTTCCTTGTAAAGTTGTATCACTCTCACACAATATCTCAATGGAAGTGTACGGTTCAGACATTGTTAATACAACCACACTCACTCAACCACACAAAATAATGTTAGCTACGGCTATGGCAGAGCACGAGAAAAGAATTTGACATCCAACTATTACAACATCCAACAGGTTACTGAAGAGCTCTTACACAGAGTTACACTTTCTGTGAGTGAGCCAGTAGCTCTAGTTAAGTTCCCAATTAGTCAATTTCACTCAGCCAAATTTTTTTTAGTTTCAATGGCTGATTTTCAATGGCATTGGATTAAGATTCATGCACTGGGGATCATACCGCCAAACAGAATACTTTGTGGCTTAGAGATTGTGGAATTGAATATATCCACGACTAGCCAGGGAATTCCCCAGCCATTTCAATCATTAAGCAATCATAAAAAGAAAGTTACTAAATGTGGACACGTCTTGCAGCGCAAAGTTTGAAACGCGCCTAGGACGATCTGGACGAGTCCCTCCTGCAGAGATTTTCAGATTCAATGCCCAGGACACTCCAGAAAGTCCGTAAACACTGTGGCATGCCTATCAAGTACTAGGGCAGGAGTTGGTGATTATTCATTCCAAATTTTATGATGGTTGCTTTAATAATTGATTTTTCCTGAATATTTTTAGTTTGTTGTACTCTTTTTCTTCTTCCATCTTCCCTACCACGCAAAGTATTATGACTGCTACTGTATATATATATATTTATATATAAATATATATATATATATATATATACTTATGTGAAACCTTGTACGTTTATATATTTATTTTTTAACGCCACACAATCTTTCGTTGTTACGTAAGACGAAATGAATCGGTTTTATAAGTTTTCTTCCCGTACCTGTCATTTATGACCTGATTTTATATAATTATACATTATATATATAGCATATAAAAGGTTTTGCAGCCCTCTCCCTTTCCGTAAAGTATTTAGGATATTTATCTAGAAACGTAAAGGAAATAATTTCGGAAATGGTCCCGAGTGATGGAGGGAGAGTTATTTCGTCATGTGTAAGGAAATTGTATCGTAAGAAAGGAAATACGCAAATAAACACGAGGGAAAAAGTAGAACGCTGTGTAGGGTCGTGTTTTAGACGACAGAAGATCTGTCGTGGGGTAAAGAAGTAAAAGATTGGCTGAGAGAGAGAGAGAGAGAGAGAGTTCTTCGTGTTGTGTCGTCGTCTGGTGGACCCCTTATTATTCATGATGTTGTCTCTGAAACTATTCATTCGGGAGGAGCTTCATAACCAAAGGCGGGGAAAAAATGGCACTTTCCACTCCTCTTATTTTCTATGTATTCTTGCCGTTGACATTTCTAATTTTTTTAAATAATTTTCTGTAGTCGTGGAATCTAATTTATTATTGTTGTTTTCGAAAACTATATTAAACGTAAACTTCTTAAATTGCTTGTACAAGGAATCTTGCTCTAAAGCCAGCGGAGGCTGATTTATCAAGTTAGCCAAAGCTTCTTTCTCAACTAGAGCTGATAAATACCTACATATATAAAACAGCAGAGCTTTTAATTATCTTTGTAAAAACGTTTTACATTGTCACCAGTAATGCGATACATTATCTCGTTAATTATCTGTCGCACATGACGTCCGCCCATTGACCATCAAGACAAGGACAAACCACACATGTTGGAAACATCCACATCAACTGCTGCAAGTAATTCACAGCTGCATCTTTCATCTCTATTGTTGCGCACAATCGCATGCTTCTGTTTATCGAGCCCCTGTTCTGATATTGACTGCCCCGCCCTTCCTTTTAAATTAAGAGATTCGACTTGGTCCTCTAAACCAGCTGAAAAAGGCTCACACCTTTAGTTTTAAAACTCGATTCATTGTAAGGTATATTTTCCGACATGTTTTCCGAGCTCCAATTTTCAAGCATTTTTTAACGAATAAAAAAACAAAATGAATTCGCATAACAGAAGAGCTATAAATATTCAATTTGAAATTTTGGTGTAAAATAGATCTTTGACCTGAAGAGGTATTTCATCGTCTTTGTGTGGTGAAGTGTGTGGCTTGAAGAAAAGGGAAAAATAAGCGGAATGTTGATAATAATCATCATCAGCATCATCATCATCTCTAGGAAGTTTGGTTTGAAAATTGGAATAACAAAAATAATTTGGCAAACAAGGTTACCTAACCTGTCAAAAACACGGCGTGCTGAAAACGTTAAACTTTCAAGTTTACCTAGCAGTACTTGTATCCCAGACATAAATGTCATTTTAATGAAGAATAAAAAAAGTATACACCACAATCCCTCTACCCCCTTCTTTTTTTTTTTATAGAGATAAAGAGAGCGCGAGCGAGCTATTTTTTTTTTTTTTTTTTTCTTTTTTTTTTAAGTACCAAACGTAAGATGTAGTATATTTCTCCCATACACTAATGAAAGGCAGAATCTTTAAAAAAAAAGCTTATATAGTACTTTCTTAGAATTCTATGAGGGAAACGAAAGTTTCTACGAAAACTAAATTCATTATTGTCCTTTCACTCTAAATATACACGCGTTCTTATGTAACATACATAAAAGGCGCTTAATATCACTCTCACATACACACGCACACACACACACAATGTATATGCATATATATTATCTATAATGAATTAGAAGGGCGTTGTGGTCATCACAATTATATATATATATATATATATATATATATATATATATATATATATATATATGTAGTAATATATTGATATATATATAAGAGAGAGAGAGAGAGAGAGAGAGAGAGCGAGAGAGAGAGAGAGAGAGAAGAGAGAATTAAAAACCGAAGTGTTTGCTTTTGTTTTAAATTATCTTTCTCGCGTCTGTAAATATTTCATCATTAAAAAGAATAGTAGATAACCAAAGGAACCATAAAAAGTGAAAAGAAGAGACCAATATACAAAATACTGTCTTATTTCGTGGTTCTTTTCTTTACAATACTTTCAAGGCTCTAGTTACAATAACTTGATACCAGCGGCGACATATAAAACTTGTCGTAAACTGAAATGACATTTCCATGAGAACGTGTGCAAGTGCATATATGGGCTCTCTATATCTATTTATTTGTATAAATGTGTTCTTGTTTTGGAAGATACTATGTATATGCGTTTGTATAATTTTATATATATATATATATATATATATATATATATATATATATATAATTAAAATACTTTCAGAGAAAAAACAACAGTAATATAAAAGCGTAGGGCATAGTTATAAAGGTCGATATATATATAATGTATGTATGTATGTGTGTTTGTGTAATTATCATAATATATTATTGCTTACGGGCTTAGCTTACGAATAAGCATATACAAAGATTGTGAGCCACATTCTTGTCTCTTTGGAAGCCCTAGAAAATACATCTAACGTCATGTAAATCGTATTGTTTGAACTGTTAGTTGATTCCGAACGTTGCTACATCGTCTAGATTATGAAATTTCATTGAAACCTACATGGAAACTCATACGTAAGACTTAACAGATGTAAAGCTCTGCTTATGTAGCTTAACACGCAATTTGCTGCAAATATGAGGAACTGATTATGAGCACGTGTGTATGTGTGTGTATATATATATATATATATAGATGTATATGTATATATGTATATATATATATATATATATATATGTGTGTGTGTGTGTTATATTTATATATATATATATATATATATATATATATATATATATATATATATAATATATATATGTGTGTGTGTGTGTGTGTGTGTGTGTGTGTATATATATATCATATATTTTATAATATATATATATATATGTATATATATATATTATATATATATGTATATATATATATATATATATATATAATCGACAATATATATAGACATTTATTCTTAAACAATTTTTAAGTAAGGCTGCCTCTTCAAAGCTAAAAATAGAAATACTAAAGGTCTGATAAATAAAAAGGGAATATAAATTAAATCAAATACAAAGGTTAGAAAACAGAAATATATGTGTGAGCCAACTTCAAAATAGGGACAATGAGACTAAGGCAAACTCACACAGATTGAAAGAGTTGAGGGTAACAGATGAGATTTGCTCTTGTTCAGTATTACTTGTAAACCCTTTACTCTTGAGAATGGTTTGTTCCTTGGCTGATTCCACCTTGGGATTTGATTCACCCTTTCAGCGTCCTTATAGTGGAACTAAGATAAGGTTCCAACGAACATACAAGACTACTATTTTGTTTAAACGTAAAAAGAGCCAATTGTTTACGAATTTCTTAAGAGTTAGCATAGGATTAGGGCAGCTTTTTGTGCATGTGTGTTTGCTTAAGTAGTCTGCACCATTCATATAAGGCAGGGAGGAACACATGTGAAACCTGGTATTTATATGTTTCTTGAGATATTTTCCAAGTGAGTAGTTTGGGTAACAGTTTTCATTAAGATACTTAACCAGAAATTAGCCACGAATGTCAGGAGAAATCCAAACGGGAGATGTGTATATGTGTGCATACATTCATGTTAGGTTGTTTTGCAGTTTAATGTTTTAAAGAATTTATATCTCTGTTGTGTGATATATCGCCTACTCGACGAGTGCACATATAGAAATAAAAGTGAATTCTTGTAGGCGCTTCTTTGATTTAAAAGAGAGAGAGAGAGAGAGAGAGAGAGAGAGAGAGAGAGAGAGAGAGAGAGAGAGAGAGAAATTACATAAGTAAGCTGGAGTAAGATAACGCCTGCAGAAGAGAGGTGATGGTTGTTGCAGAATGGTGAATGTTACCTTTTGGATTACCGTACCTTTTAATGTAAATAATTGTAACAACCAATGCCTCAAAGGTTGTGTCGTGTACGGCTGATAATGTAATTTGTGTACTTAAGCCCTTGGGATATTTTCTATGACAGACGTACTTTCCGAAACCCTTCTTCACATCTTATGGAAAAATGACTTAGGTTAGCCATGTTTATTGATTTTTGCTGTATTTGGTAACATGACACGACACTATTGTAGCATATTTTATTTTTTTGTCATTAAAATATTGGGCTCTGATATGGCACGTTGAAATTTATCAAGTTAGTTATTTTTGTAACTCGGTGTCAGTTTTCCAGTGATACCGGATAAACTTTCATTTTTGGCATCGGTGGTTTTCAGTGGTAATTGTCAGAGTAGGGGTTTTTAACATGGGGTACGCCAAGGGTCTGTCAGGGGTACACGCTCCTCATGGTACTCGAATAAATGTTAAATGCCGACCTTCAATGTACTTTTGCAAAAACTACTCATTGGCCAACTAGGATAGTGAATGAAAACTTGTTTTAGCCATTTCATTAACTAACTTTGTAGCTGATGTAGTAATAATGTATTTTGTTTTTGCAGCTCAGTACCATAACCTTGAAAATTTATTGCATAGCTAGAGATAAATAATTATGAAAATTGTCTTCATTTGTTTATGGAATTCTTTGTTTACAATATTATTGGTTATGTCAGGAGAGTTATATACTTATTCCCCTCTGTACAATTTTTCTGAGTTGGTTTAGTTTTCCACGGTATACAAAGGGAAGGGGGTACATTACGGAAATTACAAATACCCGAAAGGGTATTTGTAATTTCCGTAATGTTGAAAAACCCGTGTTAGACAATGATGCTTCTTCACGTGTCTGAATCTTGCTCCATTACCCCTGCCACCCTCACTACTAGAAAGAGATTTGTGTCATTCGCATTATAATCTTTTATATTTTTGTAGAACATTTTTCGCAAGAATATCTATGTTCCCCGATGTTCCTGTTCTGTTTGCCTTTGGTCGAATTCCCATCGATATCAAATTACTTAAGATTTGGCGTTGTAGTAATTGTCTGTTCTCCGGTCAGTACGTCCGGTAAAGGTAGTGTCTCTAAGCACTTCATTTTAATATCTTCAGGGGTAGAACCCTCATAAGTTCAAATGTATTATTTGTGAGTGAGGGGAATTCAACATTATTCCTGAAGGTTAGAGGTCAGAGAAGAAGTGTGCTGCCTTGGGGACAGTTGTTTCACAAAAGCTTCTTGTTTGCAGTATCCCCCACGGGCGTACGTTACCTGATGCTATATTCCTTACTTGCAATTGTTCCGTAGGGGGTTAATGATGTCAGTGTACATCATGCGGTGCACTGTACTCATTAATTAATGTTCTTTGCAGCGTCCCTTTGGCCTTTAGCTGCAGTCACTTTCATTCCTTTTACTGTACCTCCGTCTTACTTTTCCCCCTCTCCTAACAATTGTATTATAGTTGTTATTGTGATTCTCGTGTGTAAACGGTGACTATATTTTATACTTATCAAGTATTGTATGCATATTTGTTACGTACTTTTTCTCGTACATTTGAGAAAATAGTAGTGTATTAGATAGATATATATTTTAAGTGATCTGTCATCCTTTTTCCCAGCATATACTTAAAACAGAATTGAGCTAGTTTCTAAGTATATTTTTTTATCACCTCACAAACATGGTAATCCCAAATGTTTTATCTATTCTGTACACAGCTGTGTGTGTGTGTGTTTGTATTTTCTTTGTATGTTTATTGTATTTGACTCGTAGTCATCAACTTATCCAATGTGAATAAATGGTATATTTCGTTACTCTTCGCCTATGCTAAATTTATTTCGGTTTCGGCGTCTATATGTAGAACAACCCTCTAAGGAAATGGGTGAGAAGGAGCCAGTTAATGTAAGAAATATCCGATGGGAAAACCTCTTAACTTAATTTCAAAGTTAAACAACTTACTCCAAATTTCGTTAATTTCAAAGTTAAACAACTTACTCCAAATTTCCTTCTTGACTTCCAAGGTGGAGTTTCGATAAAGATAATTGATCAGTCAACATGCAGGAGAATCATTTCAAGTCATTAGTGAAGAGGACTATCGTTCAGGTAATTAGTAAGGAAGACTATCGTTTAAATGATTAAATAAGACGGGACAGGGATAGTCAAGGTATTCCATAGATGCTATCGGAGTACGTAAGAACGTGGTAAATAAT
The DNA here is from genome assembly GCF_015104395.2 of Macrobrachium nipponense. Taxonomy (NCBI): domain Eukaryota; kingdom Metazoa; phylum Arthropoda; class Malacostraca; order Decapoda; family Palaemonidae; genus Macrobrachium; species Macrobrachium nipponense. The sequence continues at coordinate 29,230,014 of NC_087210.1, forward strand.
ACAGCACTCTTCCCTTTCAACTTTCAAGCAAACGGACACGGATTCGATTGCTCATTATTAAGGGGCCGATGGGCACGCTTCTTTTATGCACGTTACTCCTCTATTGACCTAAACAGTGCATTATGTAGCCGGGTGTTACAAGACTGTCGTGGTCAAAACTTGCTGAAAGCTACAAGGTGAACAATTTCTAGCGTCACCGCTTTCCTAAGTGGGAATATATATATATACTGTATTATTATATATATATAGATATATATATATATATATATATTATATTATATATCATATAATATTAACTATATATTTATATTATATATGTTTGTGTGTATACTTATGCATACATATATATAGTTGTGTATGCATGTATATCTTGATGGTTTATCACCTTGTAGGTGGTACGCTAAATTCCTCAGTTTCTTGAATTACTTGTTCAGAAATTCATTTAATGAAAAGCTGTCATCGAAATCATATGAAAAATTTGTTGTATCGTAAATATCGTTATTATACAAAACGCCAAAAGAGTACCTTCATAGAAGGGGCTGAATTGTGAAGTGGCATTACTTAACATTTACTTACTACTGGAATGATTACACTGGAATTTTCAGTTTATGACACGAAGATGGAGAGTGAGAGATAAATGAAAGTACATGGCGTTTGTATGTTCCCTACTCATGGAAATAACTTCTGTTTAATTAGACCACGCTCACGTTCGTACTCTCTATCCTTCTCTCTCTCTATCTCTCTCTCTCTCTCTCTCTCTCACACACATATATATATATATATAGTGTTATAGTATATATATATAGATATATGTAGAGAGAGAGAGAGAGAGAGAAGGTGGCTTTCCTTCTGTATTATATCCTTGCAGTAATTATTTGATTCGGAAAATTATCTGAAACCTTTGCAGATGCTCCCAGTGGTGTACCCAAGTACTGCGCCAGGATCGTTCCGGCCTCTTGTTTGTTATGTGTCCTTGCTGCAAATTGTCTAACTTTGTCCCCAAAATCTACAGAAGTTGCTAATAAGCAAGACGATACTGGACGTTTGTGTGACTTTACGTGTTTGAAAAAGGAGATGACAGAAAAGTACGTAGGCTAATTCGTTTCGAGTTAAATGATTTTAAATACAGTTTTATTCTTCCTGCCTAGGATAGTGTGAAATATGTGAATAAGATAGAGCTATAGAGTGATGTGTGTGTGGGTGAGTGCGTCTTAAATACTCGCATTTATTTAATGCAGTCTTCTGTCTGTCGTCTGTAAAGGGTTTCAGTTCTCTCAAATAAATAGGAATCCCTGGTTGTGTTGGTGTATGTAATGGTATGTTTTCGAAAAAGTTTTTTTTTTCTTTTTCTTTATATATATATATATATATATATATTAATATATATATATATATATATATATATATATATATATATATATACACACACACACATACATTCATATATTTTCTACAATTAGTTACATTAGGGTAAGTTGTGCAATTAATTAATTTTAAGGAATTATTGATGTATTTTTCCATTTCAAAATAGATTAGGGTATTTGATGGAATACCACATTTGATATAAGAAGAATGGAAAAAGTGTGGAGTTTGAAAAATGAATGTTTTGCTATTAGGTTGTTCTGTTTTCATTGTTTATATAAAGCGTAGAAAGAGATAGAGAGGGCTTTAATGCACATAAATTTTCTTGGCTTTGGTTTTCAGTTAATTTTTTAAAGTTGAGACTTTTTGACGAGACATCTCCGTTGTTGCTCCGATGTTTTTTTTTTCCTTATACAGACAAAAAGGCGATCCACGAAACCATAATTTGGACCAATCTTGTCCTAATTATATGAAAATAAATATAGATTTTTTTTCCTGTTTTATGTTACTAACGTATATCATACTTGTAATAATATTTGTTTCCTCACGCAAAAAAAAAGAAAAAAAAATCGATGTTTTAAGCATAAAGAGGTTGAGTTGATACATTCTTCTTCGTATACGCAAAGTTTCGAGTAAGTTTACATTATAACTGCGTAATTACTCGACGTAAGAAGACAATCTGTGCCTTAGTAGTTTCATTTGATGCCACTGATAGGCTTTGTAATTCATTGTGTCTGTCTTTGACTCGCGTGTTGTCTTTCCTTTGGTAATAGGTGACCTATCATTTTCTCCAGATAAATCCTCCACTTTTGACCAAGCATTTATGGAACACCCGTTCTCTTATACCTTATCTAGATAACGGTATATAGTTTCCCTTATAATAGAGCTTCGCTCATTACATTTGTAAGATGGGTTATACGTTACGGACTTGAGTTTGCAGAGTTGATTTGATCTGATGTCATTGTAGATATTTGACCTTTATTGTATTTTTGAAATAAACGATGCTGTATGTAACACGTTCGGTCATTAAAAAAATATGTACATCGATGTCATTCATAAAAGGATAGAGACCTGACTCTTAATAGAGACAGTGGAAGTCAGGGCGTTCTACATACAGGAAGTGAATTGCAATAAATTGGATGGGGTTGGGTTGTGCTTGATGAAGAATAATTGGTGCATTTTGGCTGTGGCTTATAATTCATCTTGGGGATACGTTGCTAAGTATAGTCACCGATAGCAGAGCTCAAAAGGAAGAAAATAATTTACAGCCGTTTAGCACACGCTGTCCACAAAGTCAATAAGAAATGAGTAAACATTCCGTGGGGATAAATGTTGTGCGTGTGTAAACCTTCCGTGGGGATAAATGTGTTGCTTGTGTATTTTAGTTTTATATAAGAACCTCATATTTAAGGTGTCTAGTATTAAAGTTGGAAATACAAACATATATTTCATGTATGTTGTACATCACCGCGTTTTTGTTCAGCGTAAAAACCTGTAATTACACTTAATGCATACGTGCATGTTGAAAATATAGAAATTTTTTTCTACTGCTATATATATATATATATATATATATAGATATATATATATATATTTATATATATATATATATATTTATTTATTTATTTATTTATTTTATTTTATTCGATATGAAGTAGGAACAGTTGTCATTAAGATTGAAATATTTCACGACTTCCAATCACGACTTAGTTTTCTTGTGTGTGATGGCGTAGACTTTTTCCCACAATGGATGCATTTCCTTTTCATTTCTCTGTCGTTGAAATGAAGAGGAAAACAATAAGAAAATGCGATGAATGAAGGGATTCCTGTTCATTCTTAAGGATGGCTTCCTTCCGAGTGACCCACATATTTGATGGGTTTGCGCCTGTTTTACATAAGTGAGAGGCTGAGGGAAGACAGTAAAAAGAAGCTGCCTCTCTTTTGTTGGTGTACTTTTGTTTATTTTTGGTTGCTGCACTGTTGAGATATTATCATCAGTATTTTCTTTTTGATCTTGTCTTTGCAGATAATCTATTATGTAATTATTAAATAAATCTCGATTTTCATATCTTAGTTTATTCCCTTCTTGGTGAGTAACTTTATTTTGAATGTGCTCTATTTTCCTTTTGTTACCATTTGTTTTTTGCTTATTCTGGGTTACATATCCTTTTGATATTATTTTTGAGCAGGAAGTCATTAATCTGATGAGAATTTGGTGTGCTCTATTAGATTTAGAGCACTGTTTTGATAATTTCTTTTGACATTTTAAATTGGTTAGTTGTCAAGTTAACGATTCGTTCTCGCCCTCTCTCAGCTGTATACTTGTGTGTGTGTGTGTATTATACATACACATTCACATTATATATATATATTAATATATTATATATAATATTATATTATTTATTATATATATTATATATATTATATTTATATATATAGATATATATTATATAGATATAAATAATATATATATATAATATATAATATATATATATATATTGTGTGTGTGCTCGTTTAAGATCACAAAGACGTGATGAATATATGCATATTCCCTTTGATAATCTGCCTTTTGTATTTATGAGTACTCATATTTTTTTTATTTAAGTATACAGTATACAGGATATATGTATAGGTGCGTGGTAGTATATATACTTAATGTATTGTTGAGCCTACTCATCTAGAAGCATTTTATTAGGACCTTCCTTCCTGTTCATTGTTCTTTCCAGTTAAGTGAAAATTATCTGTTCATATCGTGACACTAAAGCCAAAGGGAGCTATGCGTTGTCATCATCACTTTACTAACAACCGTTTCAGATATCCTAGAGATTAAGGATATGATCCTGCTCTTAAGTAATCTTGGAATCTTAATTCAAATACCTTCATTTAGCAAATCATGTCTCTCTGTGGCATTGTTAGTTGGTTTGTTTGTTGGAGGAACTGTTTTGAATTAGTAAGGGATTTTCGTGACCATTAGCTGGAGAGCCGAGCAAATTTCTGTTGTGGTTCGTTGTTTGCGGGACAGTTATTGAAACCATGGAATTACCAAAGATTTGTTAAATAACAACTTCAACTTTTTGTATATAGCTGATTAGCAGTTTATAGTTTTTATATACTGGTTAATGAGTGAAATGTGCATATTCGTGTTTGTTGTTGTTGTTGTTGTTGTTCTAGGGTATGGGCAAGACCGGTGTTTACCAGTTTAAATGCTGAAACAGAAAATGAGTCTTCAGGAAGCCATATTCAATGGAGTAGTTGTTTACCTCCGCAGTGTTAATTATTAGTCTGCGTACAAATGTTGAAGTTTTGAGCTCTATTGCCATCGGGTACTTGCCCAGGGCACTCATAGAAGATGTGCTACAAGCATAAGTAGAGAACACAGTTTATGGAGAGCCGAGATAAGACATAACATCTGGGACGGGAATACATTATAACATTGAATTTGTCGTAATGGAAAATAATTTAGTTTCGAGATTAACACCATGACGCCAGGAAAATTTCAATCAGCACTGACATGAGTGATCCGGATAAATAATTTTAGAGATGCCTTGAAAGAAGCTATTTAGCAAAGTAATTCAGCTTAATTATCTGCTTAGTGATAGTCTACCATCAGCAGTTAAAACGTCGAAGCTTTGAGCACTGTTGTCTCTGGATAATTGCCAAGAGAATTCCAAAATAGACAACTTTGCCAGAGAACTTACTTGCTTTTTGTATTGTTATCTAGACAAACAAGAACTAACGCAATCTGAAGTAATGTTTGTAATGCATAGGTATCCCCTTTTATGTACTTTTATCTTGAACCCCAGGAAGAATTCCATGCTTTACGTAATCCTGATTTGTCACGAATGTTTTTGGATTTAGCGAATGTATGAATTTTTCCAAGACAACCTACTTGGCGCCTCTTTGTAGACGAAACTTGTTTTCTCTAAAACCTCCAAAGGTCAGGATCATGTATAAAGCCTGGTAACACAGTGCAGTAAGAAACATCAAGCACCACAAGACCATCGACCCAAAAGACAACGTGTAATAATGCGTTGAAATTCACCAATGGAAATTAATGCTACATGAGAGGCTTATGTAGTGTAATGCAGTTTATACCACAAGAAACCTTTCATCTGCTCCCCCATTTTCCTAAGATAGTCCTCCATGATGTTACCAGATTTACTGGTCTTTTGTCAGACCAAGTTTCTGGTATATATGAGATATCACCTCCTTTCATATTTTCTTTCATCTTACTTTCCATCCTCTCCTAACACTTGATTCATAGTGCAACTGCGAGGTTTTCCTTCTGTTACACCTTTTAAACCTTTTACCGTCAATTTCCATTTCAGCGCCGAATGACCTCATAGGTCCCAAGGCTCTGCCTTTGGCCTAAATTTTATATTCATATGAGATATCATGCTATTGGTATTTGCTTGAAGTCCAGTACAGACGAATCATCGTCAGTTGCTTAAGAGGAAGAGAACATAATCACAATCTGTAGCTCTAGTTAATATAAAGCAGAATAATCATTTTTGTGATGGAGCCTGACAACAACTTCATGAGTTTGGCTTGCTCCATGGTCATTTGCTATACAAATGTATTCGGGAGCAAGTGTAAAATAACACTAATTAATTTTTGGCAGTTTATATCACCCTTCATACCTTACGATGTGTGACATTCAGAAACAATCATCTTCATCTAAGGGAGCCCAAAGATCAGGCCAGTCATGAAAACCAGAACTAAGAACTAGAATGATAGAAGGGACATTAGTTTGGTAATCGTGGAACAGCATTGATCTTAGAATGCTCCTTTAGTGTTAATATGGTTTTAATCGAATTATTTGTAAGAAACTACGAAGAAGATAAGAAAATATCCAGTGTTTTGTGGGACAGTGTTGATGAGGCATTATGCTTTTGAGCAAATAGTCATAGCAAATGTTTTAGTATTATGGAAGCTTGCAATCCTTAAGATCTTTTGCAGTAATCAAATAATGAGGAGTCCTTAGCATTTAAAGTTCTTGGAGCTCATCACAGAAATGTGAGAAGAAAGTCATTGAATTCCTTTAATGTTTATTGTGAAAATGTTAGGAAGAAGGTGCCATAAAATATTGAAAATATTTCAGAACGAAAGAGCTTTATGATCCTTGAGGAGTTATTGCAGATATTTTAAAATGAAAGAGCCCTTAAAAATCCTTTAAGTTCTGTTTGAACAAAGGGGTCTTTAAATCCTTGAAGCTTTATTTCAACATGTTGCATAATTTGATAGTTATTGGACATTAAAATTATTCAAGTGTTACCAAAGAAATTTGCGAACAAATCTTCCTTGAAAGCTGAAGGTAAGTTTCATAAATATTTTGATAAAAACGGCTTAAAATCCTTCAAATCCTTGAAGCTTTGCTGCAGAATTGTTTGAAAAGGAATTTTAAAGATTCATTAAGCTCTGTTGCTTAAGTACCTTAAAGTAAGTTTAGCACTGTTGCTGATAATCAGAAACTTTTGCAGAATGTTTGAATGAAATGTTTCGGAAGTGTAGAAACGAAGGGTCCGTAAAATACCAGAAGCTCAGTTGCAGAGGCAGTAGAATGGAAGGGCCTGAAAATCCTAGGAAGCTTTTTCGAAGAAGTGTTGGATGAAGGATCCTTGAAAGGGTCCTTAACATTACGGAAGATCTCTTAACAAGACAGTAGAAAGGAAGGTCTTCAAAATTCTCGGAGCTTTTTTGTAGAGATGCTTTGGAGCTTTGCTACAGATGAAACCTTCTTGTAATCCTTGAAGCTTTGTTGCACAATGTTGAAGCAAAATGTTTCGAAAATTTTTAATCTCTGGAACTCTGTTGCAGAAGAGTCGAATAAAGGTTCTAAAATCCTTGAGCTTACTTACAGAAGTGTTTGAATGGAGCGAGATTCCTTAAAATTAAAGAAGCTGCCTTGTGGAAGCGGCAGAGTGAAGGACCTTAAAATCCACGACGCTTCGATACACACACATATAAACAACATTCATTAAAATTTTCGAAGCTCTCTTGTAAAAGCAGTAGAATGAAAGGGAATCAAAGTCGTTGAAGCTCTGTTGCAGAAGGAGTGGGATGAGGAGTACTTGAAGTCAGAAGCTTTGTAGCAGGAATTTCAATGACTTTCATTAAAATCCCTGAAGCTGTGTTGCACAGGTAGTAGAACAAATGGGATAAAAATACACAGCTTTGTTGCAGAAGAGTTTGGTTAAAGGTTTCCTAGAGAAGGATTTTTGAACAAAGGGTCCTCAAAGTCTCCGAAGCCCTGTTATAAAAGGGTTTGATTGAAGATTCTTTAAAATCCTTTGAGGTTTGTTGCAGAGGAGAGGTGTTTCATTGAAGCGCTACTTCAGAAGGGTTTGATAGAACGGTTGTTAAAATCCCGAAAGCTTTTGTGCAGAGGCAGTAGAACGAAGGGCCTGAAAAATCCTTGAAACTGTTGCAGAATAGGTCCAGTGAAGTTTTACTGGAGAGGGTGTGAATAAAAGGGTTTGGAAATCTAGGAAGCTGTGTTTGAATGGCAATAAAAGAAAGAGGTCCCAAAAATCATTGAAGTTTTTTTGCATAAGTGTGTGAACAAGGACCTGAATATTGCAGAAGCTTGATTTCATAAAGATTTGAATGCTACAGAAATTTTTGAATGAAAGGACTTTGAAATCCCTAAAGAGTTGTTTATGCACTAGTTGAAATGAAGTTTTGTTTCAGAGTTGTGAATGACCGTACTTGGAATCTTTGAAACTAGAAGTGTTAGAAAGAGGCATTGCTACTGAAGTGTTAGAACAAAGATAACTGCATTTTTACGACGAGGCTTTGTTTAAGAAGTTTCAGTGAACCTTGGTTGCAGAAATGTTAGAATGATGCATTGCTACTAAAGTGTTAGAACGAAGAGATAACTTCAGTGAGTTTTATGAAGCTTTGTGGCAGAAGTGTTTGAACAAAGATACCTTGAAATTCCTAAAGCCTTATTCCAGAAGAATTTGAATGAACTAATTGCAGAAGTGTTTGATGGAAGTGACCTGTAAATCCCAGGATCTTTGTTTTATAGGAATTTAAATGAATCTTTATTCCATAAGAGTCTTAATGAAATATTGTTGCTGAAATGTTTGAATAAGAGATTTTAAAATCCACGAAACTTTGTTCCAGGAGAGTTTCCTGCTTTGTTGCTGAAGTGTTTGAACTAAGATATTTGTAAAACCTTGGAACTTTGATGCAGAAGTTTAAATGAAGCTCTTTTGCAGCAGTGTGCGAATGGAAGGACCCTAAAAGGCCTGAAGTTACACCAGAGTTTGAATGAAGATCTGCTGAAGTGTTTAAACAAACGCACTTTGAAATTCCTTAAACAAAGGCACTTGAAATTCCTGCTGCTGTGTTGCAGAAGTTTAAATGAAGTGGTGTGTGTTGTAGAATGTGTAAACGAAATGACCATAAAACCCCTGAAGCTTTAGAAGAGTTTCAGTGAAATACTGTGGCTGAAGTGTTTGAATGAAGGGGTCTTTAATTCCCTGAAGTTATGTCATAGAAGAGTTTCAGTGAAGTATTTTGGCTGAAGTGTTTGATAGCCTCCATGAAGTTGTGTTGCAGCAGCTTTTAAATGACGCTTTGCTGCAGAAGGAACTTAAAATTCCTCGAAACTTTGTTTCGGAAGAGTGTGAATGAATCTTTTTTGCTGGAGTGTTTGAACAAGTGAACCTTAAAACCCCGTAAGTTTTGTTTCAGAAAAGTATGATTGAAACTTTGTTTGCAGAAGTGTTAGAACAAAAGGACCTTAAATTTAAAACCATGAAGCTTTGTTTCAGAAGTTTAAATGAAGCTTTTTTTGCAAAGTTTTTGAACGAAAGGACCTTATAAAACGTGAAGCTTTGTTGGAGAAGAGTTTAAAGTGAAGTTAGTTTGCAGAAGTGTTTGAGGCAAGGGACCTTAAAATTCCTGAAGATTTGTTGCAGAATAGTTTGAATGAAGGGTCTATGAAAATCCCTCAATCTCTTTTGCAGAGACAGTAAAACAGTAAGCCTACAAGATCCATGAATTTTGTTGTTTGAAAGTGTAAACGTATTATTGTTGATGGTTTGAATGAATTTTTGCTACAGAATGAATTTGGTTGTAGGGTCAGTAAAATCAAAATCCCCCAAGCTCGCTTACAGAAGTGTTAGGGCGAAGAGACCAACAGATCGCGGAACCCCAGTTGTAGAGGAAGTGTCACGAAAAGGCCGCAAAATCAGTAAGTCGAGTAATTTGTGTAAATCAAAGGTAAATTTAGTAATATACATACATAATACATACATACATATATATATATATACAT